>NC_136424.1:57557500-58027500 GCF_052625555.1 Lactuca saligna
TTATTGTAGGAAAACTCTGCCAAAGGCAAATACGTGTCCCAACTACCCCCAAAGTCCAATACACATGCTCGAAGCATGTCCTCGAGTGTCTGAATCGTCCGCTCACTCTGACCGTCGGTCTGGGGGTGGTATGCGGTACTAAAATGCAGCTTAGTACCCAACTCCTCATGAAATTTCTTCCAGAAACGGGAAGTGAAACGTACATCGCGGTCTGAAACAATCGAGATCGGCACCCCATGCCGAGATACAACCTCCCTCACGTAAATCTCCGCCAACTTCTCCGCCGAAGAACTCTCACTGATGGCAAGAAAGTGAGCGCTCTTTGTCAACCTATCCACAATCACCCAAATTGCATCGACTCCTCTGGCAGTCCTCGGCAATTTGGTGATGAAATCCATAGTGATCTGTTCCCACTTCCACTCGGGAACCTCTAATGGCTGCAACTTGCCATGCGGTCTCTGGTGTTCGGCCTTTACCCTTCGACAGGTCAAACACCTCTCGACAAACCATGCGACATCCCTCTTCATACAAGGCCACCAATACTCCTTCCTGAAGTCCAAATACATCTTTGTAGCCCCGGGATGGATCGAAAATTTTGATCTATGAGCCTCCTCCATCAATGTAGTACGTGTACCGCCCACAAATGGTACCCAGATCCTGCCCTGATAAGTCATAAGGCCTCGACTATCCGATATAAACTCAGAAACCAACCCAACGACCCGCTCTCTCTTCTGCATCTCCGGACGCACGGCCTCGGCCTGAGCCCCACGAATGGCGTCCAGGACTGGAGCTATCACGGTCAATCTCAAACATACGTCTCGCAGTGGAGTACTCTCCGCCCTGTGACTCAATGCGTCGGCTACCACATTAGCCTTGCCCGGGTGGTACAAGATCTCGCAATCATAATCCTTGACCACGTCTAACCATCTTCTCTGCCGCATATTTAGGTTAGGCTGATCCATCAAGTACTTCAAGCTCTTATGGTCCGTGTAAATCATACAACGAACCCCATACAAGTAGTGCCGCCAAATCTTGAGGGCGAACACCACTTCCCCCAACTCCAAATCATGTGTGGGGTACCTCGTCTCGTGAGGCTTCAACTGCCTCGATGCATATGCTATCACATGACCCTTCTGCATCAATACCGCTCCCAGTCCTAAAATCGATGCATCACAGAATACCACAAAACCTTCCATCCCTTCCGGAAGGGCTAATACTGGAGCTTCACACAACCTCTGGCGAAGCGTCTCAAAGGAGTTCTGCTGCTCGGGACCCCATGAAAATGCAACACCCTTCCGGGTCAATCTGGTGAGTGGAACCGCAATCTTGGAGAAATCCTTAATAAACCTCCGATAATACCCTGCCAACCCAAGGAAACTCCGGATCTCAGAAGGTGACCTTGGCACCTCCCACCTCATCACTGCGTCAACCTTGGCCGGATCGACCAATATCCCCTTCTGGTTAATGAGATGTCCCAGAAACTGGACCTCCCGCAACCAGAAATCGCACTTGGAAAACTTTGCGTAAAGTTTCTCCGATCTCAAAACTCCAAGAACCTCCCTCAAATGCTCCTCGTGCTGCTCTCTAGATCTCGAATATACCAGAATATCGTCAATGAACACAATCACCGACCGATCCAACATCGGCCGACATACCCTGTTCATGAGGTCCATGAACACAGCCGGGGCATTGGTGAGCCCAAAAGGCATCACCACAAACTCATAATGCCCATAACGCGTCCTGAATGCTGTCTTCTGGACGTCCTCGTCCCGTACTCTCACCTGATGATAGCCCGACCTCAAATCAATCTTGGAGAACCAAGATGCTCCCTGTAACTGATCGAATAAATCGTCGATCCTCGGCAACGGGTAACGGTTCTTGACCGTCAACTTATTCAATTCCCGGTAATCAATACACATGCGATGCGAGCCATCTTTCTTCTTCACAAACAGGATGGGTGCTCCCCACGGCGAGCTACTCGGCCGAATAAACCCCTTCCCCAGCAACTCCTGAAGTTGCGAGGATAACTCTTGCATCTCTGGAGGCGCAAGGCGATACGACACCTTAGCAATAGGCGCGGCTCCCGGAACCAATTCTATACCAAACTCCACTTGCCTCACGGGAGGCACACCTGGTAACTCTTCGGGAAAGACATCTGGGAACTCACGCACCACCGGAACTTCATCCACTGAACTCGGTCTCTCGGAGATCACTCGCGTATCCATCACATACGCCACAAAACCCTTACAGCCCTGCTGTAAACACTGCCTCGCCCTAGCAGCTGAACAAAAGGCTGATCCAGAACGTGTACCCTCGCCGTAAACCGAAAGAACTCCCCCACTAGGATCTCGCATAGTCACCAGCTGACGCTCGCAATCGATAACCGCACCGAATCGGCTCAACCAGTCCATGCCCACTATAACACAGACATCACCCATCACAATAGGAATCAGGTCGATCGGGAACTCAACCCCGAAAATCTCCAATACACATCCCCGGAGGACCTCTGTAGCACAAATCACTCTGTCGGCGGCTATGGAAACCCGCAGGGGCCGACTCAATGCCCCACGACTAACACTGATACGCTGACTAAATGCCAAAGATACAAAAGATCGACTCGCACCCGAGTCAAATAACACTAAAGCACGTACAGAATTCACAAGGAAGGTACCTATGCATAGCATAATATAAGCATAATATCTCAACACCATAAATAAATAATGAAAAGGAAACGTACCAGCCACAACGTCGGGTGCAGCGCGGACCTCTTCCGCAGTCAGCTGGAAGGCTCTTCCCCGATCCCTCGGTGTCTCGGCCTTCACGGGCCGACTCTCTGTAGCAGTAGCTCTGATGGCGGCGGGAGCAGACCCCTGAGATGCTCCGCGCAGCAGCGGACACTCTACCTTCCGGTGTCCGGTCTGGTTGCAGTGGAAGCACACTGCAAATCCCTTGGGGCAATCCTTGGCCATATGCCCCTCCTTGCCACATTTGTAGCAAGATCCTGCCCGACAGACTCCATCGTGACCCTTTCCGCACTTCCCACAAGTGCGGCCCTTCTGGCTCCCGGGTCTGGGATCAGCGGGCTTGGCCCGCTTGGCTGCCGGCTGGGACTGTGCCGGCCGTCGATCCCTCCCCAGAGACTCCGCCTCCTCCCTGGCCTGAGTCTCAAGCTCAATCTCCCTCTTCCGAGCATTTGCCTGAAGCTCGGCAAATGTCCGGTACGAGGAGTTTGCAGCGAACTCCCGAATCTCCCGTCTCAGAATGCTCAGGTAACGGCTCATACGTGCCTGCTCGGTGGACACGTGCTCAGGGCAGAACATCGCCCTCTCATGAAACATCCTCGTAATCGCTGTAACTGACTCGGTACCCTGCTTGAGGGTCAGAAACTCCTGTGCCAGACGCTCCCTCTCCACCTGAGGAACGTACTCATCTCGGAACATGGTAGTGAACCTCTCCCAGGTCACTGCCGAAAGCTCAGTCGGTGTGAAGTGCGCAGTCATAAACTTGCACCAGTCCTTCGCTCCCAAGCGAAGCTGGTTCAGCGCGAACCGAACCTTCAAATGCTCAGGGGACGAGCAAGTGAAGAAGCATCCCTCCATATCAGATATCCACCTCATAGCTGCCACCGGATCCTGCGTACCATCAAACTCTGGTGGCTTGGTGTTGCTGAACTCCCTAAACAATGTCGCATCACCTCCCTGGGGTCTTGCCGCAGCGGTAGCCGCTGCAACCGCAGCCTCAGAAAGAGCGGCATAGCGCTCGTCAAATGTCTCAAAATCAACACGGTCTTAATGGACCCAAACATCTCTGGTAACTCAGCTCTGATGACCGCAGCCATCTCCTCATGAATGATCTGTCGAATCTCCTCATCGCTAGTTCCGGCATCCTCCGGCATGTGACGTGTCCTCACCATGATCAACCTCTGAAATACAACATGCGATAATTAGAATTCACTCGAACACTCTTACATTCGACAATCCACCCCTCCTTGACTCTTGGCATCCCAAGATTCTTATTTGGACTGTGTACCGCACCGATGCTTTCAGTAGTACGGGCCCAATACTACTGTCCGCACCGTCTCAGTACACACCCCAAATCTTCCTCTTAGGATCCCAATCCCCAAGTACTCTATTATACTTAAATCACTCTGTAACAGGTCTCACACAAAGCTCTAGCTGCTACCTAATTACTCTCAGCATCTCATAGCAGCTCACCATTCCCTAGGCTAAGGCATCACGAAACAGGCCATTCTAGTCCTATCAGCAATACCTAGCCTACTCAAGCATGCAAACACATCGCATTAAAAATTATCACGTAATAAAAGATATTTTGGGAATTCACCGTTCGGGCGCTGGCTGATCGTACACACGTTTCTTCCTGGAAAATCTTTGACTCTTAGAAAATTTTTGGTTTTTATTTTGAAAATATCTCCTTAATTCCTCAGTTTGAGTTCAAATACCCCCGAAGGTGTACCCGAATCCCTCAAACCAAGGCTCTGATACCAATTTGTAACACCGAAAATTTAAACCAAAATTTTCAATTTTTATAAAACATAATTCCATCAATATTCATTAAAACAGCCATTTTAATTGTCCAACAAAACAATACAAATCCCAAGATCATAATGTCAAGCTCCAAACGTGTGTGTGTACGGATCAAGCCGGCGCCTTCCCGCGGTCGTCACTAGTACCTGAAACAAATAACATCAACACTGTAAGCACAAGGCTTAGTGAGTTCCCCAAAATACCACATATAACACATATTTGCCACTCTAGGCTATAACTCTGTGGGTCCGTGCACCCAAACTCTGTGAACCCTCAGGTTCTAACTCTGATAAACATGCACCACATAAATCACATAGAAATCATGCAGTACAACACATAACATACATAGCATACAAATACCCCATCAAATAGCTCTGGTTACCTACTCAAGGTAAAGTATAGTGAGAAGACTCACCTCGCGTGTCTCGGTAAATCGTAAACCTGAAATCGCTAATCACTCGACCTGTCGAGCTGTCGTCCCCCCCCCCTATAGCACAATACACCTCTAATTAGCACTTTCCCAACTAGGGTTGACCATACTATAACAAGTCAACCTAGGTCAACGCTGGTCAACGGTCAACTTTGACCGGACTCGGCAAGTACCCAGGCGACTCGGCGAGTCTGGGCGTGTACACCAATTTCCCTGGCATCCCCCCCTTGACACGTCGAGCATTCCCTCAACTCGACGAGTTCCACCTGGCGCGAGTTGTGGGGCCACCACGACTCAACTCGCCAAGTCTCAAGAACAACTCGGCGAGTCCAGTTAGACTCAGTCCACCTGTCCATTCTGATTCCTCCTTGACTCACTGAGTCTACCTTTCCCAACTCGGCGAGGCCACCCACAGTGTGGTCGGGCAACATTCATGCTACTCGCCGAGTCTGTTCTTCAGACTCGGCGAGTCCATGCCATGCACTGACTCAATCTTGCTCTAAAGGTCAGATCCAGTTCATTAATCCATAGATCCAGTCCCTCCAAGCTCATTTAGCACGTAAAGTTACAATCTTGATGCACATACAACCTCTATATGACCATATATGATGTTTTTGACTCAAATACTACAACACAAGGTCAAAGACTCCATTGTCACCCATAAAGCTTGATGAGTGAGGCCCTCTGGACCTCTATGGGTCCAGATCCATGGCCTCAACTCAAAGAGGGAACCAATGGGCACCAAATCAACCCATAAATGACCACATTAAACCCTAAATTGCAACAAGCTTCACTAAACAGAAAATGGTCCGAGATAATACCTCTAGAGTGATGATCTAAGCTCCAAATCCACGAAATAGCAACCTCCTTTGCTTCCTCTTGCCTAGGGTCTCCTTCTTCTTGCTAAATAACACACACAAGATCAAGAATGGCTCCCTTCTCTTCACAAATCGCTCAAGAACACTAGGGACACTCACTGAGGGTTGGGTGAGCACAAATGACGGCCATAAGGCCCTTTAAATAGGCCTCAAACTCGGAGATTTAGGGTTTCATTACACAGCGCAGACTCGCCGAGTCCATATCCTGGACTCGCCGAGTCCAGGCGCGCACCAATGTTCCATCCCGCGTCCCTACTCGGCGAGTCTGAGCTCCAACTCGCCGAGTCCCTCTCACAATATAACAAAAATTAGATTACAAGATACCTGGTAAAATCCGGATGTTACACACAAACCGGTGATGGTTCGTAGTCATACATCATAACGAAATTATCGTTAGTTACTTGTTTTATATTTCACAAGAACTTATCTAAATAAAAGAGGTTAAATTCTTTCAACCATTCTTGATAAAATACTCATATTGTTTAATAATCAAAACATAGCATCGTACGATTGTTCCTATTTTTACCAATTGTTACAATTTCCTTAAACATATCAAGGCAACATGTTGAAGAAATCAAGGCAACATGGAACTAGTCAACTAGGCAACATGTTCGGGTAGGCAACTTTCAAGGCCATCGTTCGACAAATCTAGGCACCAAGACCTGTAATCATGTCATCGTTCATAAAATTAATGCAACATTTTAGAGGAATCAAGGATACATGGCATGTCATCGTTCTAAAAACAAAAGGTAACAATGCAAGTTTTCTGGTCGTCGTTAAAGAAAGCAAGGCATCATGTTCCAGCAGCCAAGGCAACGAGGCTAGTTTCCAGGTCGTCGTTCAAGAAAACAAGGCAACATGGCTAGTTTTCAAGATTTTCTTAAACATATCAAGGCCACATGTTGGAGAAATCAAGGCGACATGGAACTAGTTAACAAGGCAACGTGTTCGGGTAGGCAGCTTTCAAGGCCATCGTTCGACAGATCTAGGCACCAAGGCCTGTAATCAGGTCATCGTTCATAAAATTAATGCAACATGTTAGAGGAATCAAGGATACATGGCATGGCATCGTTCTAAAAACAAAAGGCAACAATGCAAGTTTTCTGGTCTTCATTAGAGAAAGCAAGGCAGCATGTTCCAGCCGCCAAGCCAACGAGGCTAGTTCCCAGGTTGTCGTTCGAGAAAACAAGGTGACATGCCTAGTTTTCAGGATTTACTTAAACGTATCAAGGCCACATGTTGGAGAAATTAAGGCGACATGGAACTAGTTAACAAGGCATCGTGGCTAGTTTCCAGGCCATCGTGGCGAGTTTTAAGGCAATGTGTGCGAGTAATCAAGGCAACGATGCATGTTTTCAGGTCGTCGTTAGAGATATCAAGGCAACGTGTTCGAGCAATCAAGGCAACGAGGCTAGTTTCTGGGTCGTCGTTCAAGAAATCAAGGCAACGAGGCTAGTTTTCAGGCCATCGTTCGACATATCAAGGCATCGTGTTGGAGAAATCAAGGCAACAGGGGACTAGCTAACAAGGCAACGTGTTGGGGGAGGCATCTTTCATGAGCCGGGGGGTGGGGGTGGGGGGGGGGGGTGGGGCTTGGCATGGGTGGCCTTGTTGGTGCTCGATACAGCCTCATGTTCCTTAGTCACCCACCAACAGCCCTTGTCGGGCACCTATGCGAATGAGACCCCATGGTTCCACCTATATATACATATTGCACAAAGAGCTTGGTGACAGGAACACACATTGATATCCCGTGATGATGCATAATTTTTGGAAACGCACAACGTCGGGGCGAGGGGACACGGGAGTGTGGCGTCTATGGGCGACGTTTCGACCTTGTTTCCTTGAAGTCTGGGCGCCTTGGCCTTGCCTCGAGCCTGCCAGCCTCGTCAACCTTGCGTGCTGGAAGCCCCTTAGGGCGCAGCCCCCTAGTACCCCCTATATATACACATATTGCATAAAGAGCTTGGTGACAGGAACAGACATTGATTTCCCCCAGCATGCATAATTTTTCAAAATCATCCATAACTCCCTCAAATTAAGTCGGATTTCGACGAAATTTTGCGTGGCTCTTTACTAACAAGAATAATGTGCGTTTCAATAATTTTTTTTGGTCCATAAATACCTGGGGACCGAGGCTTCGACACTTGTACACACGCACTACCGAACTTTAACTTTGGAATTGGCAAAAACCCATTGAATGAAAGTTGCTCGAAATCATTGATTTACCTGGTAAATTTTCTTTCGTGATCGAGAAAATGTGCACGGATTTTGAGTTGCCTTGCAAGATGTGATTTCGGCTTACTTTCATCGGGTCGGGTCATCTTTGGTCACCGGGTGGTCTTGTACTTCCGAATTAGCAAAAACCCATTGAATGAAAGTTGGTCGAAATCATTGATTTACCTGGTAAAATTTCTTTCGTGATCGATAAAACGTGCACGGATTTCGAGTTGCCTTGCAAGATGTGATTTTGGCTAACTTTCACCGCGCTGCGTCGCCTTTGGTCACCGGGTGTTCTTGTACTTCCGAATTAGCAAAAACCCATTGAATGAAAGTTGCTCGAAAACCTTGATTTACACGGAAAAATTTCTTTCTTGATCGAGAAAATGTGCGCGGATTTCGAGTTACCGAGCAAAATATGATTTTGGCCAGGTGGGTCATCTCGTCACCGGTTAATCTTGGGCGTATCTAGTCTTGGCCGAGTCGAAAAACCTCAGACGCTATAATTCTCTATAACTCGCCAAAATGAAGCCGGTTTGGCACGAATTGGACAAGGATAAAGGAACTTACAATAATCAAACCCGGTGACTGGGCCGTATTTCACCAACAACGGTGATGCGGCCTCCGATAAAAACACATCGAGGAAACGAGGCTAGTTTTCTGGAC
Source organism: Lactuca saligna (assembly GCF_052625555.1). Lineage (NCBI taxonomy): Eukaryota > Viridiplantae > Streptophyta > Magnoliopsida > Asterales > Asteraceae > Lactuca > Lactuca saligna. The sequence goes on from NC_136424.1 coordinate 57,566,239, forward strand.
TTCGTTTGATAAATAAGGGCATCGTGGGTCGTTCAAGAAAAACACAAGGAGATATGGCTAGTTTTCAGTATTTTCTTAAACATATCAAGGCAACATGTTGGATAAATCAAGGCAACATGGAACTATTTACAGGGCAACGTGTTTGGGTAGGCATCTTTCAAATCGTTCGACGGATCTAGGCAGCAAGGCTTGTAATCAGGTCATCGTTCATAAAACCAATACAACATGTTAGAGGAATCAAGGATACATGGCATCTTTAAAGGTCATCGTTTGAGCAATCAAGGCAGCAAGGCTTGTGATCAGGTCATCATTCGTAAAATTCATGTTAGAGGAATCAAGGATACATGGTGTAACGCCCGGGTTTTCAGGGCTAAGCATTTTTGTCAATGTAATAGTCTAGGTCAACTATTGTAACTCTTTTTGAAGTAATAAATATGAAATATTTGAGTATTATGTGAATTATGTGTGTTTATGTGTTTATTATTTAATTATAAATGTATAATTAATAAAGAATAAAAATGAGCGTCAAAAATTAAAGTGTGTGGTAATCCCGATATCTCTACATAAAGTTGTAGAATATGTCCCAAGGTTTCCGTACATATAAAGAATGCCGAAATCCGAGCTATAACGAAAAAGTTATGGCCCGCCGAAGTTATGGCCCGCCGAAGTTTTACGGCAAAACCGGCACGACACCGGAGACGTAAATAGTGAATTTACGATAGAAGACTTTTTAGCCTTAGCAATATAAACAAAAGTCGTAGAATATGTTAAACTAAGAACATCGATAAAAAGAACGCCTAAATCTGACTTCGTATGAAGAAGTTATGATTTTTCTAAGATTCGGCTTAGCAGTGCACGGCCTGAAACTCGAATTTTAGTTCGAGCGGTTTTTGGCTTACGCAACGTAAATGAGAGTTGAAGATCTCATTAATAGGAAATCAACAGTAAAAAGACAGACAAAAACAGAGTCCGTATGTAGAAGTTATTAATTTTACACAGACGTTTAACAGTATAATCTCCTTGTACTGTTAAATTTAAGATCGGTCGAGAATTAGCTGACGGTGTCAAAATGAAAGTTGTAGATCTTATTATTACCTACGCGTGGATATAAAGAACGTCAAAAACGAAGGTCGTATGTGAAAGTTACGGATTTTAGAAGTCGGAAGTGTGCTGTGCGAAAATGGGTGATGTGGCACAATCTTGGCCATTGCTTTCTCCCCAAGGCTTGCCACCAGATGGTGACATGTGGCACCAAGTTCAGCCACATTTCACCCTATAAATACCACCTCTCCCACCCTCATTTTCTTCACACCTTTCCCATTCTTTCTTCTCTTTACTCTCTCTCTCTCTCTAGAACCTCTCTCTAGCCCCGAAATCCCCCGAAAAGCCTAGGGAACCTCCCTAGCACGAGGCGGAAGCCCCGGAGTGCTCGAAGGCTCTGAGAAGAAGAGCTTTTCGGCTCGGGAACGCTGCTCCAAGCAAAGCCCGGTTTTCTATAAAACCCGCTGTAAGTGAGCTACGCCTACGCTATTTTTAATATAACTTTTATTTAATTATAGTAACGTTATTAGGAACTTATAATAAATACTTGGGCTATTATTATGGGTTATATAAGTATTTTTTTGACGCTTATATAATAATAATAATAATAATAGCTAGACTATTAATTAGTCTCGACGAATAATAAACTAAACTCTAGTGGTAATAATACTAGGTTTCGTCGAAGAAAAAATTCTTTTTAAGAAGCGAAGCGCTGTCTGAGTTCGGAATCACCACCTTTTCCGGTGAGTGCATAGTTACTTTCAGCTTACACATAGATATGAAGTATTTTATATAAATTACGTGCTATGTGTGCATATTATCTGAATACTTGCTATCTACGTTAGATGAACGTTGTTATACATGTTTTCAATGATTTAAACTGTATATGTATTTTATATCTACGAAAATGTTGGGGTAAAACATGGGTAGATGTAATAGGTGATGTGTGATAAAATGATGAGAGGCCTCGATGTTGTTGTTGTTGATCCAGTCATCTAGCGGAGTATAGATGACGACCACGGACTCTTCTAGATAGTCCAGTGGAACACTAGCAGGCTCGCAACCTGTAGGTGTTGTGAACAATGTGTTCACCGGTGTACTCCATCCCCCACATGGTTGCCTATTAGGACATTTATTGCTGAGGAATCCCCTTAGCAGTAGTGTTCGTCCCGATGATGATCCTTAGGCTAGGTCCCTTATGATAGGTGTTTAGGGACGTAAAGTGAGGATAACGGGAACGGGTAATCGGGTTATTGTTGATTGATGAAATTAATAAACTTATTTATTGTGGGTTGAAAACCCTATGTGCTCACCAGGCTCCCAAGCCTGACCCACTCAGTTTTATGCATTACAGGTAGTGGCGCATGAGCATAGGTGTGATGTTTTGGACGAGGGATTAGGGATATAGGCCTGTAGATATGAAATAATGTAGTAAGGCTTATATTGTACTGTTTATACTTTTGATCTGTACAAACATGACATCCCGAGTCTTTTAATGAAATACATTTCTATGGAAATGCTTTTGATAAATCTTTATCATATTATTGTTTTGGGACAAATTCCGCAACCCTTTTATTAAAAGATAACTCTGATTTTGAAATAAAGTATAAACAAAACCGGTCTTTTCTGGCCTTGATTTTAGGGATGTAGATGGGTTTTGAGCATTCTAACACTTCCTAAGTGTACATGCAACCCTAATAACCTTGCATCTATGTTTGTCTAATTGTCATGCAAAGTTGAATTCCAAGGTTATATTCCTATCTAGCATACATGGGGAACAATTTTAACATAAAGCATAGATAGAATAACTTACCTTGTTGTTGTTTGTGTTCCTTGAAACCTTGTGAGCCTAGCACCCCAAGTGTGATGCCTCAAATGCTGCACACAACACCAAATGCTCTTGGAAGAACTTATGAGAGAATACTCACTTCTCAAAGTCGGCCAAGCCCTCTTGTTTCTTAGTGTAGCCGATTTTGGGTGGAGAATATGTTACTTATATAGTGTTGACACATCTAGGGTTAAACCCTAATGTGTCATGACTCTTCATTTCCATGACCCATGGGTTTGTAACTCCCATGGAGCATCCTATGGGTGGAACCCAACTTGATAGTCCATGGAGCCTTTTAGCCCACTATACAAGATATGGATGATTTACATAATCAACCCATATATTTAATTAGTTATCTTTTGATCACTTAATTAATTCTAAATTAATTCTTGATCAAACTAATCAAATAATATTATTAATATATTAGAACTTATAATATATTAATAATCTCCAAGTGTTATTTCTCTCATTTAGTCTATCCAATTGCATGGTGCCATGCAACCCAAATGGACCATGCCGGGTCGGGTCAAGTACATACCAGAAATAGTTATGGACTTAGACACCTTATCCAACAGTCTCCCACTTGGATAAGTCTAATAACTATTACTGCAAGTATGACTTCAGGAACCGATTGGCAATCGTAGCTCTTTACAAGGTTTCTCGAAACTGAGAAAATGATGGTACGCCATTTAAGATAAGTGACCATATAATCCTCTGTTCTAGATATCAGTCAGACAAATACATGGAACAATGTCTTACTTATTGTCCAACAATTTGTTTCCCGATTTCCGATTTGTTTGACAAAGAACTTAATTGAACACATCAACTTAGTTCTGACCGGGCCCGGTACATAGGTCAAAACAAAATCATTGAGGGGCCCAGATATCAGCTTCTAATCCAAGAAGGAACAGATAAACTTCGACTCATATGTTTGTTCTACTACTCATTGAATTACACATAAGAGCGCGATTTTATAACATCGAGTTACCAATGCGTTTTTCGTACAATCAATGCATAACCAACTTGTAAGTAACAAATCATATCTCTAGGTTTAAAGATTTATATGATATTACCGTCTCACGATCACTCGAGATAGAATTCCATGAAGTGATTCCAGTGAGCGTGGGTTGAGTCCAATGCTCAGAACTTATGAGCACTCATGATTGTTGTAGCCTTGTCCCAGACCTCTACAACCAAACATGACAGTCTTGATTCATACCTACTTCCGACATATGACCGACTGTGGAGGTTTGAATAATATGTTATACCAAACAAAATTATTCTAGAAGTCAAAACATGCAAAAGAAATATAGTAAAAGATCGACAAGAGATAGCAACACTTTACTCATAAATAAAACACTTTTATTCATCATCAAATGTCAATTACACTTTACAAATTTCGAGATTATCTAACTACTAAATCTAATATCATCCTTCAGCCCTATGCTCCGAGCATGCTGGAGATGCTTAATCCGAGTCAGTCCCTTCGTGAGGGGATCTGCTGGATTCTCATATGATGATACCCTCTTTGCCACGAGGAGTCCTTCTTCGATCCGATGTCTGATGAAATGGTATTTTCTGTCGATGTGTCTGGATCTCCCGTGATCCCTTGGTTCCTTGGCTAAGGCAACAGCACTTTCACTATCACAGAAAATTTCCATTGGCTCTTTAATAGCTGGTACAACTCCAAGGTCTCCAATGAAGTTCCTCAGCCATAAAGCCTCCTTTGCCACCTCGCTAGCTGCAATATACTCTGATTCACAAGTAGAATATGCCACTGTCTCTTGCTTGGAACTCTTCCAAGAAATTGCTCCTCCATTTAGGGTAAAGACCCAGCCCGACTGAGAGCGGAAGTTATCCCTATCAGTCTGGAAGCTAGCATCACTATACCCTACAACTCTCAAGTCATCACTCCCACCGAGGGTAAGGACCCAGTCCTTAGTCCTTCGTAGGTACTTGAGGATATTCTTTACCGCAGTCCAGTGTGCCTTGCCAGGGTTCCCCTGAAACCTGCTAACCATGCTCAAGGCAAAGGCTACATTAGGTCGAGTACACGTCATAGCATACATGATCGAACCTACAGCCGAAGCATAAGGTACTCGACTCATTTCTGCTATCTCAGCCTCAGTGCTAGGGCTTTGTGTCTTACTCAACTTGGCGCTACTTTGGATGGGCAACTCTCCTTTCTTGGAGTCTTGCATTCTGAATCTCTTCAGAACCTTCTCCAAGTAGGTACTTTGACTAAGTCCAATTAGTCTTTTACTCCGATCTCTCAAGATCCTTATCCCTAAAATATAGGCAGCTTCACCAAGGTCCTTCATAGCGAAACACTTTCCAAGCCAGGACTTTACTTCCTGCAGGGTTGGAATGTCATTTCCTATGAGTAGTATGTCATCCACATACAATACCAAAAAGCTAACTATACTCCCACTAGCCTTGACATATACACAAGATTCATCTTCACTCCTAGAAAAGCCAAATTCCTTGACCTTTTCATCAAAGCAAAGATTCCATCTGCGAGGTGCTTGCTTTAATCCATAAATGGACTTCTCAAGCTTACACACTCTATTAGGGTACTCGTTACTGAAAAAACCCTCTGGCTGACTCATGTAAACATCTTCAGCCAACTTCCCATTAAGGAAAGCGGTTTTGACATCCATTTGCCAAATTTCATAGTCATGAAATGCGGCTATGGCTAACAGAACCCGAATAGACTTAATCTTGGCTACCGGAGAAAAGGTCTCATCATAATCCACTCCAGGAATTTGAGAGAAGCCCTTTGCAACCAGTCTAGCCTTATAAGTGTGTACTTTACCATCCATGTCGGTCTTCTTCTTGAAGACCCATTTGCACCCTACAGTCTTTCAACCTGGTACATTCTCAACCAAGTTCCAAACTTGATTGTCATACATGGATTGTATCTCGCTATCCATAGCCTCTTTCCATTTAGCAGACTCGGGGCCTGCCATGGCTTCCTCGTAGCTGTTAGGGTCATCTTGACTTACTAGTATCTCATCACTAATAAGTGCCTCACCTTCTGCAGTAATATGGAATCCATAGTAATGCTCAGGTGCACTCCTAACTCTCGTGGAACGCCTCAGAGGTACAGATTCGTCAATTGGCTCAACAGGAGTTTCCTCCTCAAGTTGAGGACTAGAGTTTGAAGTTCCTTCACCACTTGACTCTTGAATTTCTTCAAGATCAACTTGCCTCCCACTGTCTCCTTGGCTTATAAACTCTATTTCTCGAAAGACTCCTCTTCTTGCTACAAAGACCACATTGTCACTAAGTCTGTAGAAGAGGTAACCAAAGGATTGTTGTGGGTAGCCGATGAAAATACACCTCTCGCTTCGGGGTTCAAGCTTATCATGAGTCTCGCGTCTCACGAAAGCCTCGCAGCCCCAAATCTTGATGTGGTCTAGTTTAGGTACTTTACCAGTCCACATCTCGTGAGGAGTTTTGGCAACTTTCTTTGTAGGGACTAGATTAAGGATATGGGCGGCAGTCTCTAAGGCATACCCCCAGAATGAGATTGGTAGCGAAGCTCGACTCATCATGGAACGAACCATGTCCAACAAGGTTCGATTACGCCTCTCAGCCACACCATTCAACTGCGGTGTCCTGGGAGGTGTCAATTGTGAGACAATCCCACATTCCTTTAGATAGTCGAGGAACTCTGAACTAAGATACTCACCACCTCGATCGGATCGAAGCATCTTAATGTTCCTGCCCAATTGATTCTCGACTTCCTGTTTAAATTCCTTAAACTTCTCGAAAGTCTCTGACTTATGCTTGATTAAGTAGACATATCCATATCTACTGTAATCATCAGTAAAAGTCAAATAATAACGATTAGCATCTCTTGTGGCATGTTTGAATGGTCCACACACATCCGTGTGTATAAGGTCCAACAAACCTTCACCCCTTTCACACGAGCCTGTGAAGGGTGACTTTGTCATTTTTCCAAGTAAGCATGATTCGCAACTATCATTTGACTTTAGGTCAAACGACTCCAAGACTCCATCTTTTTGGAGTTGGCCTATGCGTTTCTTGCTTATATGTCCAAGACGACAATGCCATAATAATGCTTTATCCAAGTTATTATTATTAGTAGAATCAATACACAAAACATTATTTCCTAAGTTATCTACAATAGATCAGCTTCATACACACCATCACAAGGTAATGCTTTAAAATAAAGTACATTATTAAAGAAAGCATTAATCGAACGAACTTCATTATCAAACGAAAAGGTGAAACCTTGTTTGTACAATGCATGAAAGGAAATAATATTTCTTGCCATTTCTGGAGAATAACAACATTTATTCAAATCTAAATTTAACCCACTACTTAGCGATAAAGTATAAACTCCAATCTTGGTGACAGGTGTAACTTTCCTATTCCCCATGATTAAGTTTATTCTTCCTTGCTCCACATTCTCACTTCTTCCTAGTCCCTGCAAGTCACAACAAATATGAATACCGCAACCGGTATCAAGGACCCAAGATTTCGAATGGGGTGAGTTATTAGAAATGATAGTGTAAATACCTGCATGGTTGGGTTTGACTTTCCCATCCTTCACATCCTGCTGGTACTTTGGGCAGTTCCGCTTCCAATGAGCTTTTTCATGGCAATAGAAGCATTCAGCCTCTTTTGGGTTAGAAGAAGGAGTAATGAAACCTTTCTTGGTTCCACTTGAAGAAGAGCCATCAAGGGTCCGAGCCTTGGTACCCTTTGAAGATCTCTTTCTCTTCCTCCCTCGACTTTGCCCGATTGCCAAGACCGGAGTTGAGTCTGGAGTAGGAGTGATAGCAACCGACTTCCCCTTAAGACCTGTTTCTGCGGTCTTGAGAAGTCCCTGAAGTTTGCTGAGGGTGACCTCTTCCTTGTTCATGTGATATGTCATGTGGAATTGATCATAGCACGATGGTAAGGAGTGCAAAATGATATCTATTGCAAGCTCCTCAGGGAAGTTCACATTGAGCTTCAGCAAACGATCCACATACCTTTGCATTTTCTGCATGTGGCTCGTGACGGACTCTCCGTCCTTCATCATGGTTGTTATCATGGAGCAGATGACTTCGTACCTCTCTTGTCGTGCACTTTGATGGTATCTTTCCATCAAAGCTTGGTGCATTTCATAAGGGTAGAAATCTTCATAAGACTTTTGGAGTTCAGCTGTCATGGTGGCCAACATGATGCAAGCCACCTTGGTTGCATCTCTTTCATGAGTATGAAAGTCAGCGATCTCCTGGGGAGTTGCAGTGGACTCGTCAATTTCCTTAAGCTCCTTGTCAAGGACATATTCTTTGTCCTCGTAGCGGGTAATCATCCTGATGTTTCTGATCCATTTATTGAAGTCGGATCCATCAAAGGTGACTTTTCCGCACAAACTCATAAGAGTAAAGGAGCCATTAGGATTCGAGCTAGAAGCATTGTTTGAAGACATCTGAAAGAGAAGAACAAGTTTAGTTTAGATTTAAGAGAGTCCTTAATAAAACACCTAAATGTAATATTAAGGCTAGGATCCAATCACAATATAATATAACTTAGAAGAGGTATGCCGTAATCTAAGCTATACCATATTTGAAAGGTAGGTGAATGACGATTCACCAATTTCCACCACGAAAACCGAAATATTAGATATTTAGTTTTTTATTGGTTTTAGAAATTCCTAGATTCTTTGAGATCCAATGAACTTTTCAAAGGCATGTTTCAATCTCGGGAGTGCCCTCCAGGTTTTGTGACTGGGATGTCGAGGATCACAAAACGACGTGTGAACTAACCATGCAAATCACTTGGTACCCTTAAAGTTTATCACTCAATCGATGTGCCGGTAAACCACACACGCTCCACCGATACTATAATAAACCTTAAGTCACCCTTTACCTACCTTGTTAAGTCCAAGTTAGTGTGCCGGTTAACCACACACGCTCCACCAACGACTTAGACAAAGTGTAAAGTGTAATTTCATGGATTAGCACCTTATTCACATTTTTCCTAAAGTAACTAAGATTGGGAATTTAATAAACATTTAGTTACTTTATTATATTCATCATACTTTGAATGAGAATTTATAAGTCCTTGTCTTACCCGTTCGGCTAACGACCCTCCACCAGTCAAGCAAGCGGTGGGTGAGAATATACACCCATTAAGTCACCATTTTATAGGCAACAACCTTATACCCACCTTATAGACCGGCTTCGTGAATGATGCGTACTAGCGGTAAGACGACTTTATTCTTATACATATATATATAATTATTAAATCATCATAATATAAGTATAAGGGTTGAATTTTAACTTTTAAAATTCTAGGGGTTGGAACTTAAAGTTTTAACTTAACTTTACTTGTTCCAAAACTTGAGGGCAAGTTTTGTAACTTTCAAAACTTTTCATTTCTTGTAACTTATGAGTTTAATAGAGTAATAAAATGAAGACTCTTCATTTTTCTAACTCTTGTGTTTTCTTAATGGTTTTAACTCAAGTGTGACTCTTGGTTTTCCATAACTTAAGGATAAGTTATGGACTCCATTAAAACACATTATGATCAAGAATTAATCTACCACATAGGTTACAAATAATTCCTATGATCATCTAAAACATCATAAGAACAAGAACATGAATATGAACACAATCAAAAATTACATAAAACTTTGTAATTTTGATAACTAGTTGTTGTAAATGAATTAGCAAAGACATTACACCACCAAAAAACAAGTTTTCAATTACCAAAACAGTTTAGGGTAATGTTTCTAATTCATTTCCAGCAACTGAATCGAAATTCTGCACTCAGTCGACCCTACTCGCCGAGTGCATAAACTGACTCGCCGAGTTGGTTGAAGATACTCATGGACTCGACGAGTCCCCCCTATAGACTCGACGAGTCCATTCGCAGACAGCAAAATTTCTGATTCTGTTTTCAACTTTTAAGCACAAATAAGAACAAACAAGCCTAGGCTCTGATACCACTGATGGGTTTTGAGCATTCTAACACTTCCTAAGTGTACATGCAACCCTAATAACCTTGGATCTATGTTTGTCTAATTGTCATGCAAAGTTGAATTCCAAGGTTATATTCCTATCTAGCATACATGGGGAACAATTTTAACATAAAGCATAGATAGAATAACTTACCTTGTTGTTGTTTGTGTTCCTTGAAACCTTGTGAGCCTAGCACCCCAAGTGTGATGCCTCAAATGCTTCACACAACACCAAATGCTCTTGGAAGAACTTATGAGAGAATACTCACTTCTCAAAATCGGCCAAGCCCTCTTGTTTCTTAGTGTAGCTGATTTTGGGTGGAGAATATGTTACTTATATAGTGTTCACACATCTAGGGTTAAACCCTAATGTGTCATGACTCTTCATTTCCATGACCCATGGGTTTGTAACTCCCATGGAGCATCCATGGAGCATCCTATGGGTGGAACCCAACTTGATAGTCCATGGAGCCTTTTAGCCCACTATACAAGATATGGATGATTTACATAATCAACCCATATATTTAATTAGTTATCTTTTGATCACTTAATTAATTCTAAATTAATTCTTGATCAAACTAATCAAATAATATTATTAATATATTAGAACTTATAATATATTAATAATCTCCAAGTGTTATTTCTCTCATTTAGTCTATCCAATTGCATGGTGCCATGCAACCCAAATGGACCATGCCGGGTCGGGTCAAGTACATACCAGAAATAGTTATGGACTTAGACACCTTATCCAACAGATGTCACAGTTGGTATCAGAGCATTAGTTTAAGCGAACTAGGAATTTGTAGGATTTCTAGACTTAAACTTAGAATGCTAAGCGATGATTGTGAGGTGTGAGTACTAGCTTATTTTAGGAATTGTGCCTAAAATGCTTTTATTTGCTAAATGCTTTATGCATGATATGCCATTATTTTGTTCGGATCTATGGTCTGTTGCCGACCGGATCTGGAAACCTTATGTGTTTAGGATTCTAAATGTACGACTACGATATTAGAACTAGCATGTAAACGTTTCGGAGTGATAAGGACGATTTAAAACGTCTCTCCTAAATAAAGATCTGAATTCACCTTATTCGGTGTATAGATCATGATGGCAAGGACCCGTAGCGGAAACGTGAACGCAAATGGAGGTAGGAACCAACCCCCAGTAGTTCAGCAAATACCTATTGTTGAAGAAGTTGCAACTGAGCCAGTTACCATGGCTGGAGTTCAAGCCATGATTCAGGCTATGCTAGCTGAACAAAGGGAAGAAATAAGACGGATGCTCCGCGAGAATAGAGACGAACCTACCATACATGTTGAACCGACGGAGCCAGTTCCCGAGCCATCTGAGGAAGGGAACTATAGCCGTCAAGTGAGTCAAATAGGGACTCAAGGTGAACAAAGGGATGGCCCAGAAGGAAGAAACAACAAGGATGGGCGGATGTACAAAAATTTCTTGGGTGCAAAACCACCAAGTCTCTCAGGAAGCCCAAAGCCTGTTGAGATTATGGACTGGATCTCCGAGATGGAGATGGTGTTTGAGAGCTGCGACTGCAACGAAAAACAGAAGACTATCTTCGCTGTGAGACAATTGAAAACTGGAGTCTTGAGTTGGTGGAAGCTATAGGCAGATACGATGCCACGAGGAAAAGCCCTGAAAATGCCATGGTATGAGTTCTTGGAACAACTAAAGGCGCAGTACTGTTCAGAGATAGACCTGATTGATCTGAACAATGAGTTCCAAAATTTGAAGAAGGGGAGAATGAGCATCGATGACTATGCTGCTGCATTTACGGAAAAGATGAAGTTGTTTCCATACCTAGTGCCAACCGAACTTTCTAAAATTGAGAAATTCGCAAACGGACTGCCGGCTGACTTTGGCCCAACAGTCAAGATGGCAACCTCTCTGAAATCAGCTGTTCGAGCAGCTAAGAATGTGGAGACCCAACAAAAGGAAAGAGGTCTGGAAAGGGCTAAGGTCGGTGAGAAACGGAAGTTCGATGGATCCTCGAAGTCCAACAAGAAGAGTAGATTCTCGAAACCTGGTTCGAGAGGAGGAGGATCAGAAGCAAAGTGGTGTGACAAGTGCAAGAAGAAGCACTTTGGGAAGTGTGATGGAGGGGTCACTTGTTACAAATGCGGAAAGCCTGGGCACTATGCCAATGAATGCACCCTTAACCAGAAGGCCTGTTATGGATGTAATGAAGAAGGGCACATTTTGAAGGACTGCCCGAAGAAGAAGGAGGCAGGAAGACCCAACATACCACCAAAGCCGAAGGCGAGAGCCTTCCAGATGACGCTCGAGGCTGCAAAGGAGGCAGCAGACGTCGCTTCAGGTACCTTTCTTGTAAATGGTTTGCCTGCAAATATACTGTTTGATTCCGGAGCCAACTACTCCTTTGTGTCGCATAAATTTAGTGTGAAATTAGCATTACCTGTAGAAAAACTTGATAACGCCCTAATTGTAGAAGTTGCCAGTGGCAAATTCGTACCTATTAGTAATCGTATTAGGAACATCGTCATTGACCTAAACGGAAACGAATTCCAGGAGGAACTATTACCCATAGAGTTAAACGGTTTCGACATCGTTTTGGGTATGGATTGGCTTAGCGCCAACGATGCCGAGATATTATGCCGAAAGAAGATAGTTAGGATAAACCCACCCGGAAAGGAATCATTTATGGTGTACGGGGACAAACGCAGAGTGAGTTCTGGAATCATCTCCTTGATGAAAGCCAAGAAATGTTTGTCCAAGGGATGTGCATCGTACTTGGCATTCGTAATCGATGCTCAGAAAAAAAAGAAAGAGGTGCAGAATATACCAGTTGTGTGCGATTATCCGGAAGTCTTTCCCGAAGATCTTCCCGGATTACCACCTGATAGGCAAGTAGAATTTCGTATAGACTTATTACCAGGAACAACACCGATAGCAAAGGCACCTTACCGATTAGCACCGACGGAGATGAAGGAGCTCATGACGCAACTTCAGGAGCTGTTGGACAGCGATTTCATTCGACCTAGTTCATCACCCTGGGGAGCTCCGGTGTTATTCGTGAAGAAGAAGGACGGAAGCATGAGGATGTGCATAGACTACCGAGAGTTGAATAAGGCAACGGTGAAGAACAAGTATCCATTGCCGAGGATTGATGATCTATTCGATCAGCTGCAAGGTTCGAGCTACTTCTCAAAGATCGATCTTAGGTCAGGATATCATCAGTTGAAGGTGAGAGAGCAGGATATTGAGAAGACTGCATTCAGAACAAGATATGGACACTACGAGTTCTTGGTTATGTCATTCGGACTAACCAATGCTCCCGCAGCATTCATGGATTTGATGAATAGGGTTTGTAAACCATTCCTCGATAAATCTGTGATAGTGTTCATCGACGACATTCTCATTTACTCGAAAATCCAGGAGGAGCATGGCAAGCATCTACGAGAAGTGTTGGAGGTGTTAAAGAAGGAGAAGCTTTTTGAAAAGTTCTCCAAATGCGACTTTTGGATACGGGAAGTCCAATTCTTGGGTCATGTTGTTAACCAGGAGGGAATAATGGTTGACCCCGCCAAGATCGAGGCTGTAATGAAGTGGGAACGTACGAAGAGTCCCACGGAGATTCGAAGCTTTCTAGGATTAGCTGGATATTACCGACGATTTATCCAAGGCTTTTCTTCGATAGCTGCTCCATTAACAGCTTTGACCCATAAAGGAGCTACGTATACATGGAGTGAGAAACACGATGAGGCGTTCAAGAAGCTAAAAAAGAAGTTATGTGAAGCACCGATACTTTCTCTACCCGATGGAGTCGAAGATTTCGCAGTTTATAGTGATGCATCTGGAGTCGGGTTGGGTTGTGTTCTGACCCAAAGAGAAAAGGTGATAGCATACGCATCTCGACAATTGAAAGAGCACGAAAAGAACTACCCCACTCATGATCTGGAGTTGGCAGCGGTAGTATTTTCCTTAAAGATATGGAGGCATTACCTCTACGGCACGAAGTGCAAGCTTTTCACTGATCGTAAGAGCCTCCAATATCTCTTTAATCAGAAGGAGTTGAACATGAGGCAACGACGCTGGCTAGAACTTCTCAAGGACTACGACTGTGAGATACTTTACCACCCAGGTAAAGCAAATATTGTTGCTGATGCTCTCAGTCGGAAAGTCAATCTTGAAAGAAAAAGGCCAAGAGCGTTAAGAATTGAAGTCGTCTCGATGATTATGGAAAGTATTAGGAAAGCTCAAGAAGAATCCTTAGAAAAGAATGACCGAAAGGAAGAACGTTTGGGAAAAACGTTAGTGTTCGGTACGAACAGTCGAGGACTGAAGGTATTCCAAGATCGAATTTGGGTACCTAAGACGGGAGGAATAAGAGATCTTCTAATGGAAGAAGCACACAAGACCATGTACTCGATTCATCCCGGTAGCACTAAAATGTATAGGGACCTAAAACCCTACTACTGGTGGCCGACGATGAAGCTCGATGTTGCGAAGTATGTGGCTGAGTGCGTAACATGTGCGAGGGTTAAGGCACAACATCAAAAACCGTATGGGAGTTTAGAACCCTTACCTGTACCCATGGGAAAATGGGAAGACATCACCATGGATTTTGTGACTAAACTGCCCAGAACGAAGAATGGTCACGACATGATTTGGGTAGTCGTGGATCGTTTCACCAAGAGTGCACACTTCATAGCAGCCAACGAGAAGTGGTCTATGGATAAGCTCGCAAATGCTTATGTGAAGGAAATTGTAAGACTTCACGGTGTCCCTCTTACTATTGTGTCAGATCGTGATAGTCGTTTCACATCGAGGTTTTGGAGGAGTCTACAAGAGGAGTTGGGTACAAAGTTGTGTTTGAGTACTGCTTACCATCCGCAAACTGATGGTCAGAGTGAAAGAACGATTCAGACGTTGGAAGATATGCTGAGAGCATGTACCCTCGAATTCCAAGGGAATTGGGACGAGCACTTACCTCTAGTAGAATTTTCCTACAATAATAGTTTTCACTCGAGCATCAAGATGGCTCCTTATCAAGCCTTGTATGGGCAGAAGTGTCGTACGCCGTCTTGTTGGCTGGAAGCCGGAGAGAAGCAGTTTATGGGCCCCGAGATAGTCCATGAGACTGCTGAGAAATTGAAGGTGATTAGGGAAAGAATGTTAGCAGCTCAGGATCGTCAGAAGAGCTATGCCGACAAGAAAAGATGACCTATAACCTTCAAAGTTGGGGATTCCATTTTACTTAAAGTCTCACCATGGAAGGGACTTATACAATTTGGGAAACGAGGAAAGTTGAGTCCAAGGTTTATTGGACCATTCAAAGTTCTTCAGAGGATTGGGAACCAAGCTTACAAGCTGGAATTGCCCGAAGACTCAATGGTATTCATAACACCTTCCATGTGTGTTATTTGAGGAAATTCATGGGAGATGTTCCCGACATAATTCCAATCTCGGAATTAAGGATGGATGAGAATAAAAGGCTGATCGAAGAGCCTGAGGCAATTATTGACCGTAAGACTAAGAAGTTACGACGCAAGATGGTCGACTTGGTGCTAGTCCGATGGAAACATTCGAATGGGCCGAATCTCACTTGGGAAACAGAGGATGACATGATGAGTCGCTTTCCACATCTGTTTGCTGATGCATGATTCCGGGATGGAATCATCCTAAGGGGGTGAGAATTGTAACGCTCGGGTTTTCAGGGCTAAGCATTTTTGTCAATGTAATAGCCTAGGTCAACTATTGTAACTCTTTTTGAAGTAATAAATATGAAATATTTGAGTATTATGTGAATTATGTGTGTTTATGTGTTTATTATTTAATTATAAATGTATAATTAATAAAGAATAAAAATGAGCGTCAAAAATTAAAGTGTGAGGTAATCCCTATATCTCTACATAAAGTTGTAGAATATGTCTCAAGGTTTCCGTACATATAAAGAATGCCGAAATCCGAGCTATAACGAAGAAGTTATGGCCCGCCGAAGTTTTACGGCAAAACCGGCACGACACCGGGAGACGTAAATAGTGAATTTACGATAGAAGACTTTTTAGCCTTAGCAATCTAAACAAAAGTCGTAGAATATGTTAAAATAAGAACATCGATAAAAAGAACGCCCAAATCTGACTTCGTATGAAGAAGTTATGATTTTTCTAAGATTCGGCTTAGCAGTGCACGGCCTGAAACTCGAATTTTAGTTCGAGCGGTTTTTGGCTTACACAACGTAAATGAGAGTTGAAGATCTCATTAATAGGAAATCAACGGTAAAAAGACAGACAAAAACAGGGTCCGTATGTAGAAGTTATTAATTTTACGCAGACGTTTAACAGTATAATCTCCTTGTACTGTTAAATTTAAGATCGGTCGAGAATTAGCTGACGGTGTCAAAATGAAAGTTGTAGATCTTATTATTACCTACGCGTGGATATAAAGAATGTCAAAAACAGAGGTTGTATGTGCTCACCAGGCTCCCAAGCCTGACCCTATGTGCTCACCAGGCTCCCAAACGGGTAATCAGGTTATTGTTGATTGATGAAATTAATAAACTTATTTATTGTGGGTTGAAAACCCTATGTGCTCACCAGGCTCCCAAGCCTGACCCACTCAGTTTTATGCATTACAGGTAGTGGCGCATGAGCATAGATGTGATGTTTTGGACGAGGGATTACGGATATAGGCCTGTAGATATGAAATAATGTAGTAAGGCTTATATTGTACTGTTTATACTTTTGATCTGTACAAACATGACATCCCGAGTCTTTTAATGAAATACATTTCTATGGAAATGCTTTTGATAAATCTTTATCATATTATTGTTTTGGGACAAATTCCGCAACCCTTTTATTAAAAGATAACTCTGATTTTGAAATAAAGTATAAACAAAACCGGTCTTTTCTGGCCTTGATTTTGGGGATGTCACACATGGCATGTCATCGTTCTAAAAACAAAAGGCAACAATGCAAGTTTTATGGTCGTCGTTAGAGAAAACAACGCAACAGGTTCCAGCAGCCAAGGCAACAAGGCTATTTTCAAGGTCATCGTTCAAGAAAACAAGGCAACATGGGTAGTTTTCAGGATTTTCTTAAACATATCACGGCAACATGTTGGAGAAATCAAGGCAACATGGAACTATTTACAAGGTAACGTGTTCGGGCAGGCATCTTTCAAGGCCGTCGTTCGAACAATCAAGGCAGCAAGGCTTGTGATCAGGTCATCGTTCATAAACTTAATGCAACATGATAGAGGAATCAAGGATACATGGCATGTCATCGTTCTAAAAACAAAAGGCAACAATGCAAGTTTTCTGGTCGTCGTTAGAGAAAACAAGGCAACATGTTCCAGCAGCCAAGGCAACGAGGCTAGTTTCCAGGTCGTCGTTCAAGAAAACAAGGCGAGATGGCTCGGTTTCACGATTTTCTTAAACATATCAAGGCAACATGTCGGAGAAATCAAGGCAACATGGAACTATTTAACAAGGCAACGTGTTCGGTTAGGCATCTTTCAAGGCTGTCGTTCGAGCAATCAAGGTAGCAAGCCTTGTGATCTGGCCATCGTTCGTAAAATTAATGCACCATATTTTAGGAATCAAGGATACCATGCAACATGCTCAACGAAGCAACCATCGAGCATAAAAATTATCTTGATGACCTAAAAACTATCTTGATGGACAACTATCAGGTCATCGTTCATAAAATTAATGCACAATGTTAGAGGAATCAAGGATACATGGCATGTTTTCAGGTTGTCGTTCGAGCAACCAAGGCAACATGTTTGGTGTGGGCTTCTTTCAAGGGTCTTGGGGCTTACCTTGCCACTGCTCGGTATTTTCTTCGTCTCTACGGTCCCCCTATGTTTACATCAAGGCAATGGGTATAGCTATCCGAATGTTGTTCGAGATATCAAGACTACATGTTCTAGAAAGCAAGGCCACGAGGCTTGTTTTCAGGCCATCATTCTGAAAATCAAGGCAACATGCTCAACGAATCAAGGCAACATGGATAGTTTCAAGGTCTTCGTTCGACAAATTTAGGCAACAATGCTACTCATCGTGTCATCGTTCGATAAATTAAAGCAATATGTTCGAGGAATCAAGGAAACATGGCTTTTTTTTTTGTCGTCGTTCGAGCAATCAAGGCAACGTGTTAGGGTGTGGGCTCCTTCACGGGTCTTGGGGCTTGCCTTCTCGGTGCTCGATGGTTGCTTAAACCTTAGGGTCCTCCCAATATTAGACGTCAAGGCAACAAGGATAGCGCACCCGATTGTCCATCAGGATAGTTTTCAGGTCATCGTTCAAAAAATAAAGGCAACAAGCTCAAGGAATCAAGGCAACAGGACTAGCTTCAAGGTTATCGTTCTACAAATCTGGGCAACAATGTTAGTCATCAGGTCATCGTTTGAAAAATTAAGGCAACACGTTCGAGGAATCAAGGCAACGGGGCCATATTTCACCAACAACGGTGACGCGGCCTCCGATAAAAACACATCGAGGAAACGAGGCTAGTTTTATGGCCTTCGTTCGATAAATAAGGGCATCGTGGGTCGTTCAAGAAAAACACAAGGAGATATGGCTAGTTTTCAGGATTTTCTTAAGCATATCAAGGCAACATGTTGGAGAAATCAAGGCAACATGGAACTATTTACAAGGTAACGTGTTCGGGTAGGCATCTTTCAAGGCCATCGTTCGACGGATCTAGGCAGCAAGGCTTGTAATCAGGTCATTATTCATAAAACCAATGCAACATGTTAGAGGAATCAAGGATACATGGCATGTCATCGTTCTATAAACAAAAGGCAACAATGCAGGTTTTCTGGTCGTCGTGAGAGAAAACAAGGCAAGATGTTCCTGCAGCCAAGGCAACGAGGCTAGTTTCCATGTCGTCGTTTAAGAAAACAAGGCAACATGGCTAGCTTTCCGGATTTTTCTTAAACATATCAAGGCAACGTGTTGGAGAAATCAAGGCAACATGGAACTATTTACAAGGCAACGTGTTCGAGCGGGCATCTTTCAAGGCCGTCGTTCGAGCAATCAAGGCAGCAAGGCTTGTGATCAGGTCATCGTTCGTAAAATTCATGTTAGAGGAATCAAGGATACATGGCATGCCATCGTTCTAAAAATAAAAGGCAACAATTCAAGTTTTATGGTCGTCGTTAGAGAAAACAAGGCAACATGTTCTAGGTTCCAAGGCAACAAGACTAGTTTCAAGGCCATCGTTCGTAAAATAAATCCCCCGGTTGTCCATCAAGATAGTTTTTAGTTCATCGTTCAAAAAATCAAGGCAACAAGCTCAAGGAATCAAGGCAACAGGACTAGCTTCAAGGTCATCTTTCGACAAATCTAGGCAACAACGTTAGTCATCAGGTCATCGTTCGACAAATTAAGGCAACACATTCGAGGAATCAAGGAAACGGGGATAGTTTTTGGCTCGTCGTTCGAGCAATCAAGGCAACGCGTTGGCAGGTGGGCTCCTTCACTGGTCTTGGGGCTTGCCTTATTGGTGCTTGATGGTTGCTTGGACTCTATGTTCCCCCCAATATATACATCATGGCGACAAGGAATAGCCCACATGTTGTCCATTAGGAAAGTTTTCAGGTCATCGTTCAAAAAATCAAGGCAACAAGCTCTAGGTACCAAGGCAACAAGACCAGTTTCAAGGTCGTCGTTCGACAAATCAAAGCAACAATGTTAGTCATCAAGGCATCGTTCGACAAATTAAGGCAACACGCTCGAGGAATCAAGGCAACGGGGCTATTTTTTGGCTCGCGTTCGAGCAATGAAGGCAACCCTTCAGAGGATGGGCTCCTTCACGGGTCTTAGGGCTTGCTTTATTGGTGCTAGATGGTTGTTTCGTCTCTATGGTCCCCCCAATATATACGTCAAGGCAATGTGGAATATCGCCCATGTTGTGCATTAGGCTTGTTTTCAGTTCATCATTCAAAAAATCAAGGCAACACGCTCAAGGAATCAAGGCAACCATGCTAGTTTCAAGGTCGTCGTTCGACAAAACTGGGAAACACTTCTAGTCATCGGGTCATCGCTCCACAAATCAAGGCAACATGTTCCAGGAATCAAGGCAACGCGACTAGTTTTTGGGTCGTCGTTCGAGCAATCAAGGCAACGTGTTGGGGGTGGGATCTTTCACGGGTCTTGGGGCTTGCCTTTGCGATGCTCGGTGGTGGATTCAACATCCATGCCCTCCCCTATATATACATATTGCACAAAGAGCTTGGTGACAGGAACAGACATTGATTTCCCTGACCATGCATAATTTTTAGTATGCACACGATGTCGGGGAAAATCAAGGCATTGTGGCTAGTTTCCAGGCCATCGGGGCGAGTTTTAAGGCAATGTGTGCGAGTAATCAAGGCAACGATGCAAGTTTTCATGTTGTCGTTAGAGATATCAAGGCAACATGTTCGAGCAATCAAGGCAACGAGGCTTAGTTTCCGGGTCTTCATTCAAGAAATCAAGGCAACGGGGCTAGTTTGAGGCCATCGATAGACATATCAAAGCAACGTGTTGGGGGAGGCATCTTTCATGAGTCGGGGCCTTGGCGTCGTTTGACATATCAAGGCAACATGTTCGGGTAGGCAACTTTCAAGGCTATCGTTCAACAAATCTAGGCAGCAAGGCTAGTTATCAGGTCATCGTTCATAAAATTAATGCACCATGTTAGAGGAATCAAGGATACATGGCATGTTTTTAGGTTGTCGTTCGAGCAACCAAGGCAACATGTTTGGTGTGGGCTTCTTTCAAGGGTCTTGGGGCTTACCTTGCCACTGCTCGGTATTTTCTTCGTATCTACGGTCCCCCTATGTTTACATCAAGGCAATGGGTATAGCTATCCGAATGTTGTTCGAGATATCAAGACTACATGTTCTAGAAAGCAAGGCCATGAGGCTTGTTTTCAGGCCATCATTCTGAAAATCAAGGCAACATGCTCAACGAATCAAGGCAACATGGATAGTTTCAAGGTCGTCGTTCGACAAATTTAGGCAACAATGCTACTCATCGTGTCATCGTTCGATAAATTAAGGCAACATGTTCGAGGAATCAAGGAAACATGGCTTTTTTTTGGTCGTCGTTCGACCAATCAAGGCAACGTGTTAGGGTGTGGGCTCCTTCACGGGTCTTGGGGCTTGCCTTCTCGGTGCTCAATGGTTTCTTAACCTTATGGTCCTCCCAATATTAGACGTCAAGGCAACAAGGATAGCGCACCCGATTGTCCATCAGGATAGTTTTCAGGATTTTCTTAAACATATCAAGGAAACATGTTGGAGAAATCAAGGCAACATGGAACTATTTACAAGGCAACGTGTTCGGGCGGGCATCTTTCAAGGCCGTCGTTTGAGAAATCAAGGCAGCAAGGCTTCTGATCAGGTCATCGTTCGTAAAATTCATGTTAGAGGAATCAAGGATACATGGCATGCCATCGTTCTAAAAACAAAAGGCAACAATGCAAGTTTTATGGTCGTCGTTAGAGAAAACAAGGCAACATGTTCCAGCAGCCAAGGCAACAAGGCTATTTTCAAGGTCATCGTTCAAGAAAACAAGGCAACATGGCTAGTTTTCAGGATTTTCTTAAACATATCACGGCAACATGTTGGAGAAATCAAGGCAACATGGAACTATTTACAAGGCAACGTGTTAGGGCAGGCATCTTTCAAGGCCGTCGTTTGAGCAATCAAGGCAGCAAGGCTTGTGATCACGTTATCGTTCATAAACTTAATGCAACATGATAGAGGAATCACGGATACATCGCATGTCATCGTTCTAAAAACAAAAGGCAACAATGCAAGTTTTCTGGTCGTCGTTAGAGAAAACAAGGCAACATGTTCTAGCAGCCAAGGCAATGAGGCTAGTTTCCAGGTCATCGTTCAAGAAAACAAGGCGACATGGCTCGGTTTCTAGATTTTCTTAAACATATCAAAGCAACATGTTGGAGAAATCAAGGAAACATGGAACTATTTAACAAGGCAACGTGTTCGGTTAGGCATCTTTCAAGGCCGTCGTTCGAGCAATCAAGGTAGCAAGCCTTGTGATCAGGCCATCGTTCGTAAAATTAATGCACCATGTTTTACGAATCAAGGGTACCATGCATGTTTTCAGGTCGTCGTTCGAGCAACCAAGGCAACATGTTTGGTGTGGGCTTCTTTCAAGGGTATTGGGGCTTGCCTTGCTAATGCTCGGTGGTTTCTTCGTCTCTACGGTCCCCCTATGTTTACATCAAGGAAATGGGTATAGCTATCTGAATGTTGTTCGAGATATCAAGACTACATGTTCTAGAAAGCAAGGCCACGAGGCTTGTTTTCATGCCATCATTCTAAAAATCAAGGCAACATGCTCAACGAATCAAGGCAACATGGATAGTTTCAAGGTCGTCATTCGGAAAATATAGGCAACAATGCTAGTCATCGCGTCATCGTTCGACAAATTAAGGCAACATGTTCGAGGAATCAAGGAAACAGAGATATTTTTCTAGGTCGTCGTTCGATCAATCAAGGCAACATGTTAGGGGTTGGCTCCTTCACGGGTCTTGGGGCTTGCCTTGTCCGTGCTCAATGGTTGCTTCGTCCCTATGGTCTCCCCAATATTAGATGTCAAGGCAACGAGGATAGCACACCCCGGTTGTCCATCAAGATAGTTTTAAGGTCATCGTTCAAAAAATCAAGGCAACAAGCTCAAGGAATCAAGGCAACAGGACTAGCTTCAAGGTCATCTTTCGACAAATCTAGGCAGCAATGTTAGTCATCAGGTCATCGTTCGACAAATTAAGGCAACACATTCGAGGAATCAAGGAAACGGGGATAGTTTTTGGCTCGTCGTTCGAGCAATCAAGGCAACGCGTTGGCAGGTGGGCTCCTTCACTGGTCTTGGTGCTTTATGGTTGCTTCGACTCTATGTTCCCCCCAATATATACCTCATGGCGACAAGGAATAGCCCACATGTTGTCCATTAGGAAAGTTTTCAGGTCATCGTTCAAAAAATCAAGGCAACAAGCTCTAGGTACCAAGGCAACAAGACCAGTTTCAAGGTCGTCGTTCGACAAATCAAAGCAACAATGTTAGTCATCAAGGCATCGTTCGACAAATTAAGGCAACACGCTCGAGGAATCAAGGCAACGGGGCTATTTTTTGGCTCGTCGTTCGAGCAATCAAGGCAACCCTTCAGAGGATGGGCTCCTTCACGGGTCTTAGGGCTTGCTTTGTTGGTGCTAGATGGATGTTTCGTCTCTATGGTCCCCCCAATATATACGTCAAGGCAATGAGGAATATCGCCCATGTTGTGCATTAGGCTTGTTTTCAGTTCATCATTCAAAAAATCAAGGCAACATGCTCAAGGAATCATGGCAACCATGCTAGTTTCAGGGTCGTCGTTCGACAAAACTGGGCAACACTTCTAGTCATTGGGTCATCGCTCCACAAATCAAGGCAACATGTTCAAGGAATCAAGGCAACGCGGCTAGTTTTTGGGTCGTCGTTCGAGCAATCTAGGCAACGTGTTGGGGGGTGGGCTCTTTCACGGGTCTTGGGGCTTGCCTTTGCGATGCTCGCTGGTGGATTCAACATCCATGCCCTCCCCTATATATTCATATTGCACAAAGAGCTTGGTGACAGGAACAGACATTGATTTCCCTAACCATGCATAATTTTTAGTATGCACACGATGTCGTGGAAAATCAAGGCATCTTGGCTAGTTTCCAGGCCATCGTGGTGAGTTTTAAGGCAATGTGTGCGAGTAATCAAGGCAACGATGCAAGTTTTCAGGTCGTCGTTAGAGATATCAAGGCAACATGTTCGAGCAATCAAGGCAACGAGGCTAGTTTCCGGGTCGTCGTTCAAGAAATCAAGGCAACGGGGCTAGTTTTCACGCCATCGTTCGACATATCAAGGCCTCGTGTTGGAGAAATCAAGGCAACAGGGGACTAGCTAACAAGGCAACGTGTTGGGGGAGGCATCTTTCATGAGCCGGGGGTAGGGGTTGGGGGGGGGGGGGCTTGGCATGGGTGGCCTTGTTGGTGCTCGATACAGCCTCATGTTCCTTAGTCACCCACCAACACCCCTTGTCGGGCACCTATGCGAATGAGACCCCATCGTTCCCCCTATATATACATATTGCACAAAGAGCTTGGTGATAGGAACAGACATTGATATCCCATGACGATGCATAATTTTTGGAAACGCACGACGCCGGGGCAAGGGGACATGGGAGTGGGGCGTCTATGGGCGACGTTTTGGCCTTGTTTCCTTGAAGTCTGGGCGCCTTGGCCTCGCCTCGAGCCTGCCAGCCTCGTCACCTTTGCGTGCTGGAACCACCTTGGGGCGCCGATGGGCAGCAGCCCCCTAGAACCCCCTATATATACATATTGCACAAAGAGCTTGGTGACAGGAACATACATTGATTTCACCCAGCATGCATAATTTTTCAAAATCATCCATAACTCCCTCAAATTAAGTCGGATTTTGACGAAATTTTGCGTGGCTCTTTACTAACATGAATAATGTGCGTTTCAATAAAAAAAAAAATTTGGGTCCGTAAATATCCGGGGACCGAGGCTTCGACACTTGTACACACGCACTACCGAACATTAACTTTGGAATTGGCAAAAACCCATTGAATGAAAGTTGCTCGAAATCATTGATTTACCTGGTAAAATTTCTTTCGTGTTCGATAAAACATGCACGGATTTCGAGTTGCCTTGCAAGATGTGATTTTGGCTAACTTTCACCGCGTTGTGTCGTCTTTGGTCACCGGGTGTTCTTGTACTTCCGAATTAGCAAAAACCCATTGAATGAAAGTTGCTCGGAAACCTTGATTTACACGGCAAAATTTCTTTCGCGATCGAGAAAATGTGCACGGATTTCGAGTTACCGAGCAAAATATGATTTTGGCCAGGTGGGTCATCTCGTCACCGGTTAATCTTGGGTGTATCTACTCTTGGCCGAGTCGAAAAACCTCAGACGCTATGATTCTCTATAACTCGCCAAAATGAAGCCGGTTTGGCACGAATTGGACAAGGATAAAGGAACTTACAAGAGTTTGTGGTGTTTGTGATTCCGTTTGAGGCATTCACACTATTGGTGCTTGGCCCTCAAACTCCTTAGAACCAAACTCACCAAAAGGTATGTAATCTCTTCTAACTCTCTTATGTTGAAATGTTCCCCATGCCATGTTAGATAGGTTATAAACCTTGGAAAATTATTATTTTGCATGTATTTAGACAAACATAGATCCAAGGTTTATTAGGGTTGCATGCACACTTAGGAAGTGTTAGATTGCTTAAAACCCAACAGTGGTATCAGAGCCTAGGCTTGCTTGTTTGATACTTGATGCAAAATAGTGAAAAAAGTCGAAATTGTTGCCGTCAGCATGGTGGACTCGCCGAGTCCATTGGGGGGACTCGACGAGTCCAAGGAAAACTTCAACCTACTCGACGAGTCAGTTCATGCACTCGACGAGTAGGATCGAAAAAGTGCAGATTCTCGACTTTTGCTGCTGGAAATGGAATAGAAACATTACCTTAAATTGTTTTGGTGTTATAAAACTTATTTTAGTTGGTGTAATGGTTGTTCTAATCCATTTGTAATAGCATATATCAAAATTCCATGATTTTATGTGTTCATATAATTCTTGAATTTTTGATGATCATGTTCATGTTCTTATGAATTTAGAAAATGATAGGAATTCTTTGCTGAATTGTTTAGGATTAATTCTTGATCATTTATGTGTTTTAATGGAGTCCATAATTTGTCCTCAAGTTATGGATTTCCAAAGGTCACTCTTATTTAACACACACTTAAAACACATAAGTTACATGAAAATGGAGAGTCTTCATTTTTATGAACCTTTAATTCATAAGTTATGAAATGAAGAGTTTTGCAAAGTTACAAAACTTGCCCTCAAGTTTTGGAATTTGTAAAGTTTCACACACTTTAATAAACTTTAATTCCAACCCTTAGAGTTTTAATAGTTAAAATTCAACCCTTATACTATTTATAACATTAATGGTTAATTATTATATATATGTATAAGAATAAGTCCTTTTACCGTTAGTAGGCCTCATTCACGAAGCCGGTCTATAAGGTGGGTATAAGGTTGTTGCCTATAAAATGGCGACTTAATGGGTGTATACTCTCACCCACCGCTTGCTTGATCGGTGGAGGGTCGTTAGCCGAACGGGTAGAACAATGACTTTAAATCCTCATTAAAAGTATAATGAATATTATAAAATAACTAAAATCTTTTAATTCCCAATCTTAGTTATTTTAGGAAAAATGTGAACATGGTGCTAGTCCATGGAATTCACACTTTGTACCTTACCAAGTCGTTGGTGGAGCGTGTGTGGTTAACCGGCACACTAACTAGGACTAGTAAGGATCACGAAGGGTGACTTAATGTTTGTCATACATCAATGGAGTGTGTGTGGTTAACCGGCACATTTCGTGACATTTAACCATTTAACCATATTGTTAAACACGTTTTGTCACTTTGGTTCGTATATTTGTCAAATTTAGATCCTTCACATCTATTAAGCAAACGTTTTACATAGAACCTAACTTACTTATCAACTAGAGACATGTTGATACAAAAATTAGGTTTGTTGCATTTAAATGATGTTATATGCTAATTTCACAAACCGGTGATGGTTCGTAGTCATACATCATAACGAAATTATCATTAGTTACTTGTTTTATATTTCACAAGAACTTATCTAAATAAAAGAGGTTAAATTCTTTCAACCATTCTTGATAAAATACTCATATTGTTTAATAATCAAAACATAGCATCGTACGATTGTTCCTATTTTTACCAATTGTTACATTCTCCCCCCGTTAAAAGAATTTCGCCCCGAAATTCAACTTGTAGACGGGATATCACTAAACAATTACGGGTGTTTCTTCTTCTTTTTATTTTATTTTATTTTTATTTGATTCTCGCATTCCCTAGTGAATTCAGGTCCTCGCTTGGCGTTCCAACGGGCCTTCACTATGGGTATGCGGCTTTGTTTCGTCTTTTTGACCTCCTGATCCATGATTTCCACCGGTTCTTCGATGAAGTTTAGACTCCCGTTGATTTAAATTTCATCCAGTGGAATAACAAGAGTCTCATCAGACAAGTTCTTCTTCCGATCCTGGGATGCCTTCAATTATTCACGGTTTAGAACAATCTTCTCTGTAGTTTCTCGTATGATCTGGGGGCTGGTGAGAGTTGTTGGATAAGGTGTCTAAGTGCATAACTTATTTGGTATATACTTGACCCGACCGGCATGGTCCATTTGGGTTGCATCTCATCCAAACTATTATGGATAATTTTATGAGAGTTATACACATATGTTTATTAATATATTATGAGTTATAATATATTAATATGAAGTTACGTTATTTAATTAGTTTTAGTCTTCAATTAATTATGAATTAATTTAGAGATTAAAAGGAAGAATAATTAGATTATGGGCTATTTGTTTTATATAGTGTGGGCTAATACTCATTTGCTAATGGGCTAGGCTTATGTGGAAGTCCATGGATGATCCATGGAGCTTTTAACCCATGGATCCTTGGAAAGGAAAAGACATGGGTTATTAGGGTTTCAACCTAACCATGCACATTATATAAGCATGCTTATGGAGCATGAAATGGAGGCTAAGAGAAAACTAGTGAACTAGTGTGTGTGTGCTTGTGTGTGGCCGATTTTATAAAAGGGTGTATACTCTCTCAAAGTTTTCCAAGAGTTTGTGGTGTTTGTGATTCCATTTGAGGCATTCACACTATTGGTGCTTGGCCCTCAAACTCCTTAGAACCAAACTCACCAAAAGGTATGTAATCTCTTCTAACTCTTTTATGTTGAAATGTTCCCCATGCCATGTTAGATAGGTTATAAACCTTGGAAAATTATTATTTTGCATGTATTTAGACAAACATAGATCCAAGGTTTATTAGGGTTGCATGCACACTTAGGAAGTGTTAGATTGCTTAAAACCCAACAGTGGTATCAGAGCCTAGGCTTGCTTGTTTGATACTTGATGCAAAATAGTGAAAAAAGTCGAAATTGTTGCCGTCAGCATGGTGGACTCGCCGAGTCCATTGGGGGGACTCGACGAGTCCAAGGAAAACTTCAACCTACTCGACGAGTCAGTTCATGCACTCGACGAGTAGGATCGAAAAAGTGCAGATTCTCGACTTTTGCTGCTGGAAATGGAATAGAAACATTACCTTAAATTGTTTTGGTGTTATAAAACTTATTTTAGTTGGTGTAATGGTTGTTCTAATCCATTTGTAATAGCATATATCAAAATTCCATGATTTTATGTGTTCATATAATTCTTGAATTTTTGATGATCATGTTCATGTTCTTATGAATTTAGAAAATGATAGGCATTGTTTGCTGAATTGTTTAGGATTAATTCTTTATCATTTATGTGTTTTAATGGAGTCCATAATTTGTCCTCAAGTTATGGATTTCCAAAGGTCACTCTTATTTAACACACACTTAAAACACATAAGTTACATGAAAATGAAGAGTCTTCATTTTTATGAACCTTTAATTCGTAAGTTATGAAATGAAGAGTTTTGCAAAGTTACAAAACTTGCCCTCAAGTTTTGGAATTTGTAAAGTTTCACACACTTTAATAAACTTTAATTCCAACCCTTAGAGTTTTAATAGTTAAAATTCAAACCTTATACTATTTATAACATTAATGGTTAATTATTATATATATGTGTACGAATAAGTCATTTTACCGTTAGTAGGCCTCATTCACGAAGCCGGTCTATAAGGTGGGTATAAGGTTGTTGCCTATAAAATGGTGACTTAATGGGTGTATACTCTCACCCACCGCTTGCTTGATCGGTGGAGGGTCGTTAGCCGAACGGGTAGAACAATGACTTTAAATCTTCATTAAAAGTATAATGAATATTATAAAATAACTAAACTCTTTTAATTCCCAATCTTAGTTATTTTAGGAAAAATGTGAACATGGTGCTAGTCCATGGAATTCACACTTTGTACCTTACCAAGTCGTTGGTGGAGCGTGTGTGGTTAACCGGCACACTAACTAGGACTAGTAAGGATCACGAAGGGTGACTTAATGTTTGTCATAGATCAATGGAGTGTGTGTGGTTAACCGGCACATTGATTAGGTGATAATATTAAGGGTACCAAGTGAATTAGCATGGTTATTCACACCTTGTTTTGTGATCCTCAGCATCCCAGTCACAAAACTTGAAGGGCACAATCGAGATTGAAACATGCCATTGAAAAGTTCAATGAATCTCAAAAGAATCTAGGAATTTCAAATCCAATTAAACCTAATAAATCATTTCGTTTTCGTGGTGGAAATTGGTGAATCGTCATTCACCTACCTTTCAAATATATTATTACTTAGATTACGACATCCTTCTTCTAAGTGTAATATATTGTGATTGGATCCTAGCCTTAATATTACATTTGGGTGTCTTATTAAGGATCCTAAATATCTAATCTAAACTTACTTTCTTCTTTCAGATGTCTTCCAACACTAATGCTTCAAGCTCTAACCCAACTGGTTCTTTCTCTCTCATGAATCCTTGTGGGAGGGTCATCTTTGATGGTTCCAACTTCATGGATTGGATTAGGAACATCAAGATGGTTACTCATTATGAGGACAAAGAATATGTCCTCGATAAGGAGTTAAAAGAACTTGATGAGTCTACTGCTACTCCTAAGGAGATCGCTGAATTCAGGACTCATGAGAGAGATGCTACTAAGGTGGTATGTATCATGATGGCCACGATGACAGCCGAGCTCCAAAAGTCATATGAAGATTTCTACCCTTTTGAAATGCACCAAGACCTGATGGAAAGGTACCATCAGAGTGCTCGTCAGGAGCGGTATGAAATAATCTCCTCCATAATAACTACCCGCATGAAGGGCGGTGAATCCGTCACGGGCCACATGCAAAAGATGCAAAGGTATGTGGACCGTTTGCTGAAGCTGAGTGTTAACAGCCCCGAGGAGTTGGCAATTGACATCATTTTGCACTCCCTGCTTTCTTGTTATGATCATTTTCGAATGACATATCATATGAACAAGGAGGAAGTTACCCTCAGCAAGCTTCAAGGACTCTTGAAGACCGCAGAATCCAGTCTTAAGGGTAAGGCGGTTGTTACCTCTACTACTCCTACTCCAACATCTACCCCTGTTTTAGCTATTGGGCAAGGCAAAGGGAAGAAGAGGAAGCACCCTTCGAAGGGTACCAAGGGAAAGTCTCTTGAAGGCTCCTTATCAAAGACCAAGAGCGGTTCTGCCACTCCTTCTGCCATTCCCAAGGATGCTGAATGCTTTTATTGCCATGAAAAGGCACACTGGAAGCGAAACTGCCCTAAGTACTTGCAGGATCTAAAGGATGGGAAAGTGAAACCCACCCATGCAGGTATTTACACTATATTGTCTAATTACTCAACATATTCTAACTCTTGAGTGCTTGATACAGGATGTGGTATTCACATATGTTCTGATATGCAGGGCCTAAGAAGAAGTGAGGATGTGGAGCACGGGAAGATAAACTTAATCATGGGGAATAGGAAGGCTTCACCTGTTTCGAAGATTGGAGTTTATACTTTGTTGCTTAATAATGGGTTAAAATTAGATTTGAATAAATGTGTGTACTCGTCTGAAATGGCGAGGAATATTATTTCTTTTCATGCTTTGTACAAACAAGGTTTTACCTTTTCGTTTGATAATGAATGTGGTGGTATTAATGCTTTCTTTAATAATGTGTTTTATTTTAAAGCATTACCTTGTGATGGTGTGCATGAAACTGTGTCGATTGTAGACAACTTAGGAAATAATGTGTTGTATATTGATTCCTCTACTAGCCTAGATAAAGCATCATTATGGCATTGTCGTCTTGGACATGTAAACAAGAAACGCATAGGCCAACTCCAAAAGAGTGGAGTCTTGGAATCATTTGACCTTAAATCGGATGATAATTGTGAATCTTGTCTACTTGGAAAGATGACAAAATCACCCTTCACTGGAACTTGTGAGAGGGGTGAGGGTTTGTTGGATCTAATACATACTGATGTATGTGGGCCATTCAAAACCGCCACAAGGGATGCTAATCGGTATTATGTGACTTTTATTGATGAGGATATTAAGAGAAAGGAGTAGAAGACTAATTGGAGTTAGTCAGAGTACCTACTTGGATAAGGTGTTGAAAAGGTTCAACATGGAGAATTCCAAGAAAGGAGATTTACCGATCCAAAGCAATACCAAACTGAGTAAGACTCAGAGTCCGAGTACAGAGGAAGAGATAGCTGAGATGAGCCAATTACCATATGCTTCCGCAGTTGGCTCAATCATGTATGCTATGACTTGTACCCGTCCTGATGTGGCATTTGCTTTGAGCATGGTCAGCAGGTTTCAGGGGAACCCTGGCAAGGCTCATTGGACAGCGGTAAAGAACATTCTCAAGTACCTGCGGAGGACTAAGGATTGGATCCTTACCCTTGGTGGCAGTGATTACTTGAAAGTATTAGGGTATAGTGATGCTGGTTTTCAGACTGATAGGGATAATTTCCGCTCTCAGTCGGGCTGGATCTTTACCTTAAATGGAGGGACAATTTCTTGGAAGAGTTCGAAGCAGGAGACGATGGCTGATTTGACTTGTGAATCAGAGTATATAGCAGCGAGTGAAGCAGCGAAGGAGGCGATATGGCTAAAGAACTTCATCGGAGACCTTGGAGTTGTACCAGCTATTAAGGAACCTATAGAGATTTTCTGTGACAACAATGGTGCAGTTATCTTAGCCAAGGAACCAAGAGATCATGGCAGATCCCGACACATTGACAGAAAATATCACTTCATAAGACATAAGATTGAAGAAGGACTCCTTGTGACAAGGAGGATATCATCGGATGAGAATCCTGTAGATCCAATTACGAAGGGACTGACAAGGGTTAAGCATTTTCAGCATGCAAGACGCATTGGGCTGAGGGACGATATTAGTTTTACAGATTAGATAGTTTTCCTGAAACTTGTAAAATGTAATCGACGTTTGATGATGAATAAAATTTGTGATTTATTTATAAGTAAAGTGTTACTATCATTGTCAATTATTTACTATTGTTTCAGTTTTGCATGTTTTGACTTCCAGAATAATTAATTTATTCAAATCTCCACAATCGATCATACGTCGGAAGTAGGTATGAATCAAGATTGTCATGAATTGGGTTTGTAGATGCCTTAAAGGTGTTTAGACATGGCAATGGTTTCTGCAACATTCATGAGTACTTATAAGTTATGAGTATTGGTATAAACCCACGCTCACTTGTATCACTTCATGGAATTTATCCCGAGTAATCGTGAGACGATAACATCATATAAATCTTTAAACCTAGAGATATGAGTTGTTACCTATGAGTTGGTTGTGCATTGATTGCACGTAAACGCATCAGTAACTTGATGTTATAAAATGTGCCTTTGTGTACAATTCAATAAGTAGTAGAACAAGCATATCAGTCGAAGTTTATCTGTTCCTTCTAGAAATAGAAGCGATATCTGGGCCCCTCGATGATTTCGTGTTGACCCATGTACCAGGCCTGGTCAGAACTAAACTGATGTGTTCAGTGAAGTTCTTCGTCAAACAAATCGGAAAATCGAGAAACAACTGCTAGACAATAAGCAAGACATAGTTCCATGTGTTTGTCCGGCTGATATCATGAGAACAGAGGATTATGTGATCACTTATCTAAAATGGCGCTTCATAGTTCGACAGAGTCTTCATAGTTCGAGTGAGTTTTCGAGAGCTACGATTGCTGGTTGGTTCCTGAAGTTATAGGCAAATACAGTTATTAGACTTATCCTAGTGGGAGTCTGTTGGATAAGGTTTCTAAGTCCATAACTTATTTGGTATATACTTGACCCGACCGGCATGGTCCATTTGGGTTGCATCTCATCCAAACTATTATTGGATAATTTTATGAGAGTTATACACATATGTTTATTAATATATTATGAGTTATAATATATTAATATGAAGTTACGTTATTTAATTAGTTTTAGTCTTAAATTAATTATGAATTAATTTAGAGATTAAAAGGAAGACTAATTAGATTATGGGCTATTTGTTTTATATAGTGTGGGCTAATACTCATTTGCTAATGGGCTAGGCTTATGTGGAAGTCCATGGATGATCCATGGAGCTTTTAACCCATGGATCCTTGGAAAGGAAAAGACATGGGTTATTAGGGTTTCACCCTAACCATGCACACTATATAAGCATTCTTATGGAGCATGAAATGGAGCCTAAGAGAAAACTAGTGAACTAGTGTGTGTGTGCTTGTGTGTGGCCGATTTTATACAAGGGTGTATACTCTTTCAAAGTTTTCCATGAGTTTGTGGTGTTTGTGATTCCATTTGAGGCATTCACACTATTCGTGCTTGGCCCTCAAACTCCTTAGAACCAAACTCACCAAAAGGTATGTAATCTCTTCTAACTCTTTTATGTTGAAATGTTCCCCATGCCATGTTAGATAGGTTATAAACCTTGGAAAATTATTATTTTGCATGTATTTAGACAAATATAGATCGAAGGTTTATTAGGGTTGCATGCACACTTAGGAAGTGTTAGATTGCTCAAAACCCAACAAGATTGTCGTTAGGAACTTGCCTGTTAGCTATTTGTGTGTTACCTACCTCATCCCATCAAAGAGGTGATCTACACTTGCTTCTGCAGAGAGCTTCGAATGACGTGACCTTGATGTTAATGTAATAGTTGATGTTGTATAAGGATTCGATGAATGGTTCTTCCTCTTTGTCTTTCAGTTTGAGGGGGATAAAAAGGATTTCTTTAACGACTATTAAAAACACGAGGCGAATCGCATGTCCTTTATCCAAAATGATAGATAGTGGTATACTATGCAGTCTTGCAATCTTCTTGTGATATGCCCGTGTCAGCTTTTCTATTTTTCTTTGTAGCCTTGGTCGGTAGAAAGTGTGTGGGTTTGGTTGATTTGTCTACGATTGCTCAAGTGGTAGCATGTCCATCCACTGTCTTGGGTAACTTGTCATGGAGTTCATGGTATGAATCATAACTGATTCATCTATCATCTCTTTGTGTTTATAAGTCGTATATAATTAAGATCGAAAAGACCGTCGAATCGGTGATTCTATTCTAAGCCCACATCCAAACAAGGAAAAGGATTTAAAGTGAAATTACCAACCCTAAGTCTGTAGAATCTTAATTATATAGGGGTCCAATACTTGCGGGTAGGCGTGAGTTATTATGGTCCATTTGTTCCTCTTGTTCCTTTATGAAACTAGATCCTAATGTGCGTGTTTCAGCGGACCTTCATTACTCCGCCTATCACTTCGACCGATCGGGATCGTGCGGTTTTGGGTTTATGTACTTATGTTCTTCTAAATGTTAGCATATTCACTCGATGAATTAGGGCAGCTATATTTTGAAGTTCATGGTTTTGATTCACTGCTAGTTTCTGAGCTTGGATTTGACTTGTTGTAAGCGTGGTATTTCTAGATGATCTGTTGGGGAATACTATGGGAAGGTTGTAAAGATTCCTCATATGAGTACTTCGGGGTTTTGAAACTAGAAACCAATTGGGGTTTTGTGCCGGGTTTGTCATTATGAATCGATCGTGTCTTAATAGTCGATGTTTAAAGTGAAAGGGTCTTTTATAACACATGGAACTGGTACGGGTAGGGCCACACCAATCCACGTCGAATGCCGATGTCGGTACTTCTCATTGTAAGCCGCTTGTTAGTGGGATAGTGAAATATACATATGTGTTTTTAGTGCTTTTTAGTCTATCTCTATTATTACTGCTATAAAGGTTTTGTTGAATGATTGGGGGTGTTTGTTCGAGTAGATTTCTAACTTGTGGCTCACGGAACTCCCCTGCGTCCCTACTATCAATTGGAATGTATGAAAATAAGTTATCGAGGAGAAATGTACCCAGAATAGTCGTGGGGTCTGCAATAGCCTCCCCTTGGCCCATTGCAAATACTCGGCCTCCTTCACCAGCATTCATGACGTTTGACTCCGGGCAGTCCCTTCGGAAGTGTCCTGTTACTCTGCACTCATAACACGCACGGTCTACTCCTACATTTGTGGCTGGAGCAGTTGGTTGGGCTAGTTCTCTATAGTAGCGTACGGTGTGTCCCTTTCTATTGCACCTAACGCAATGCATTTCACGGCAGGATCTGTGATGATGAAAGTTGCATCGGTTGCACATAGGCTGGTTGCCGTTGTACGACCTTTTGGGTGTAGGAGTATGGTTTGTTGATCGCTTTTTGGTGTTTCCTTGAGTTGATTTGCCTCCCTTCTTGCTCCAGGGTTGTCGTTTCATGTTCTTGTGTTCGCACCTTGCGGTATTCTTGTAGGTAGCTACTGGTAAGTGGCTTCGATTGTTTCTTTGATTAGAGTTTTTAATATCGTTTCCTTCCCTGCTTGAGTTGACAGAGTTATTGTATGCTATAATGGCTGCCACTGTGGCTATAACTGTAGCTTGCAAAGTGGCGGTGTCCAATTGTAGGAATGGGGTTGCGTTGGTAAGTTGGTTATTTCTAGTCCTTGCTGCGCCGCTAACGTTTGCTTGAGACAGTGCAGCTGTTACTGCCGCAGCGATAGCAGATTGCACTATGTTGGGGTCATATTGAGGAGGTGGTGGTGGGGTTGCGTTTCTACGTGTTGATCTACGAGGAGACATTGTTCTGATAAGGAAATAACAAGAAGAACTATAAGTTTTAATGATTCGAAAGTCGCGCATTAGTGATTTGTTATATCAGAAGTTTGGTTTACCCCTGAATAGGATTTTGAGTTCGACTCATAAGGAGAGTAGATAAACTCATGAATTGGAGGGGTATGCAAAGGGTTTAATAAAGGAAATACATCATATATTATAAAACATGGTGCATTACATTTTGTAGTTAGTAAAATTTGACCTATCTAAAGGTTTCCGATTACAAGGTTAAGAAAAGTAAGGCCTTTATCCGAGGTCTTATGCTATGACAAAATTTTGGAAGTAAGACAGGTATTATTTGTTACGCGAGCTGGCTACATGGGCCTTAGATTATGCCAACTGACGCTCCATCTCGAGCATACGTAGTTCATGTCTTGCCTGGCATGCCCGAAGTTCTATCACTTCGGTTTGAGTTGCCGTTAGCTCTCTCTGCAACGCTTCATTTCGATTTACGATTCTCCCATGAGATAATCCTAACTATCGGATGCGAATTGTGTTGACTCCAATGTTCACATCATTTTCCTCAGTTTGATGGATGGTCGTCCGTCCTTTCTCACCAATGCAAGAAATCCGACGAACCAATATAGGAAGGGCTCTGTCTGCTGAGCCTCCCTCGCTTAGGTTGTAGAAGCTTCGGTCTCTGTTGAATGGAAGGGGTTGATCCTGTTCGCGGCTCCACCTATCCAGGTTAGTTTCCCAAAGGGGCGTCGAGCCATGAAATTCCGGTCGAGGATTAGGATTTTGAATTGGAGCCGTTAAGGGTAGGTTATTGTTCTCTGGATCTGAGTCTGATTCTTCTTACATTCCTTCTTCAGGATCATTCTCTATCCCTTCTCCATTACCATAATTGGGGTAGTAGGGGTCACCGGAGTGATGGAATCCAGCCATTTTTTGTCTGTACGAGAATAGGGTTAAGAATGGACTATAAGCTAAAGCACATGGAATTTAATCTTAAGTTTAATGGTTGAAGGCACTCGAATACTCCCTTAGTATTCTTTAACGATATGCTTTTGGTAAGTTTTAAATTTGTTGTCCATTGCAGACACTCCTTGGCATACGTTAGTCGGCTCTTGGACAAATATAGTTGATCAGGCTATATTCTTCCCAGTTCCGATTACATGTTCCAAGGCATACCTGCACCGCACAACTTATTTATAATACTTCTATATTGTTTTAATTATGATACTAACCATGTTATTAATATGGAATGAATGCATGCCTACTTTACAAAAACTAAATAAATTTAATTTTAAAAGTATGACTCTTACTCAGAGTGTTTTTTCCCAGTTGTGTTTATAGTTGTATACCAAAAATGGTTTTGATATACTTAATTCACTATAAACAATGCTCTGATACCAATCTGTCACACCCCCAAACTAGAACGGCGGAAACGTTCGAGGGCGGAGGACGTCATATTCAGTATCATAACAGTTCATAGAAAGGAAAGTACACACCACCATATATATTAAGTTTTTCAAAATGTTTACATAATTGTATTCGTTACATGATCAAAAGATAAATACATAAACATCTTTCAAAAGAAGTAGTTAACGTCAGCACGTTAATCCCCAAAAGTTGATCTCCAAACCTGCTTAGCGGTTCCCTGAGAATACAAGTTATTTCAAAGAAAAAGTGTCAACAATTAAGTTGGTGAGTTCATAAGTAGTGTTTTGAGAAAATGTACGCCATTCGAAAGTTCGTGTATGTTTTCCAGAAAATGCAGTATTTCAAATGTAAAGAGTTATGATTCGTTGTGTTGACAATGAATGTATTAGATCTAGAAAATCCCATATTTTCCCTAATGGTTGAGATACGAACTGTTGTGTTTTCCAAGAAAAACCCTTATTTTCTTATAAAAGTATGAAATGCATATGAATGTTCGTGTTATAAGTTGTAAGTAATTGCACCAGGAAAATTCCTTATTTTCCTATTAGTTGTTTGGTTTGTATCCAGGAAAAACCCTTATTTTCCTAACATAACTAGCAGTCTCTAAGACCGAAAATCGCAAGCAACCGAAATGCTTAAAAGTTGTAGCATATTTTTAATAGCTACTCGTTCATAAAAGCATAATACCGTATTAATTGTATATCCGGTGAGTTTTATAACCATACTAAACATAATATGCCTGTAGCGACGTTCTTCAGGCGTCGTAGCGTTATGACAAACTGTCACCCCAAAGTTGGCACTTATCTCCACCAATTCTCTTATCTTAATTGATTTAGACATTATAAAACTTACATGAAATCACTTTAATTCATGACTCATAACTAGTCATTCACTAGATAATAATACATATATACAAATACATACATGTATACTTAGTATAAAATAACAATGTAGTTTTTGTGTATTTGAACTTTCATGTTTATGTTTTATTCTTTTTATTCAAAAACACTTAAATACATTTTAATTATATCTTATAATAATTCATTTTATATTTTAATTTATTTAAATATAAAATTTATTGAGCAATGTATAATTTCGTGACATTTAACCGGTTAACCATATCGTTAAACACATTTTGTCACTTTGGTTCGTATATTTGTCAAATTTAGATCCTTCACATCTATTAAGCAAACGTTTTACCTACAACCTAACTTACTTATCAACTAGAGACATGTTGATACAAAAATTAAGTTTGTTGCGTTTAAATGATGTTATATGCTAATTTCACAAACCGGTGATGGTTCGTAGTCATACATCATAACGAAATTATCGTTAGTTACTTGTTTTATATTTCACAAGAACTTATCTAAATAAAAGAGGTTAAATTCTTTCAACCATTCTTGATAAAATACTCATATTGTTTAATAATCAAAACATAGCATCGTACGATTGTTCCTATTTTTACCAATTGTTACAATTTTCTTAAACATATCAAGGCAACATGTTGGAGAAATCAAGGCAACATGGAACTAGTCAACTAGGCAACGTTTTCGGGTAGGCAACTTTCAAGGCCATCGTTCGACAAATCTAGGCACCAAGACCTGTAATCATGTCATCGTTCATAAAATTAATGCAACATTTTAGAGGAATCAAGGATACATGGCATGTCATCGTTCTAAAAACAAAAGGTAACAATGCAAGTTTTCTGGTCGTCGTTAAAGAAAGCAAGGCAGCATGTTCCAGCAGCCAAGGCAACGAGGCTAGTTTCCAGGTCGTCGTTCAAGAAAACAAGGCAACACGGCTAGTTTTCAGGATTTTCTTAAACATATCAAGGCCACATGTGGGAGAAATCAAGGCGACATGGAACTAGTTAACAAGGCAACGTGTTCGGGTAGGCAGCTTTCAAGGCCATCGTTCGACAGATCTAGGCACCAAGGCCTGTAATCAGGTCATCGTTCATAAAATTAATGCAACATGTTAGAGGAATCAAGGATACATGGCATGGCATCGTTCTAAAAACATAAGGCAACAATGCAAGTTTTCTGGTCGTCGTTAGAGAAAGCAAGGCAGCATGTTCCAGCCGCCAAGCCAACGAGGCTAGTTCCCAGGTTGTCGTTCGAGAAAACAAGGTGACATGCCTAGTTTTCAGGATTTACTTAAACGTATCAAGGCCACATGTTGGAGAAATCAAGGCGACATGGAACTAGTTAACAAGGCATCGTGGCTAGTTTCCAGGCCATCGTGGCGAGTTTTAAGGCAATGTGTGCGAGTAATCAAGGCAACGATGCAAGTTTTCAGGTCGTCGTTAGAGATATCAAGGCAACGTGTTCGAGCAATCAAGGCAACGAGGCTAGTTTCCGGGTCGTCGTTCAAGAAATCAAGGCAACGAGGCTAGTTTTCAGGCCATCGTTCGACATATCAAGGCATCGTGTTGGAAAATCAAGGCAACAGGGGACTAGCTAACAAGGCAACGAGTTGGGGGAGGCATCTTTCATGAGCCGGGGGTAGGGGTGGGGGTGTGGGGGGGGAGGCTTGGCATGGGTGGCCTTGTTGGTGCTCGATACAGCCTCATGTTCCTTAGTCACCCACCAACACACCTTGTCGGGCACCTATGCGAATGAGACCCCATGGTTCCCTCTATATATACATATTGCACAAAGAGCTTGGTGACAGGAACAGACATTGATATCCCGTAACGATGCATAGTTTTTGGAAATGCACGACGTTGGGGCAAGGGGACACGGGAGTGGGGCGTCTATGGGTGACGTTTTGGCCTTGTTTCCTTGAAGTCTGGGCGCCTTGGCCTCGCCTCGAGCCTGCCAGCCTCATCACCCTTGCGCGCTGGAACCCCCTTGGGGCGCCGATGGGCTGTAGCCCCCTAGTACCCCCTATATATACATATTGCACAAAGAGCTTGGTGACAGGAACAGACATTGATTTCCCCCGGCCTGCATAATTTTTCAAAATCATCCATAACTCCCTCTAATTAAGTCGGATTTTTACGAATTTTTGCGTGGCTCTTTACTAACACGAATAATGTGCGTTTCAATAAAAAAAACAATTTTTTTTTGGTCCATAAATACCCGGGGACCGAGGCTTCGACACTTGTACACACGCACTACCGAACATTAACTTTGGAATTGGCAAAAACACATTGAATGAAAGTTTCTCGAAATCATTGATTTACCTGGTAAAATTTCTTTCGTGATCGATAAAACGTGCACAGATTTCAAGTTGCCTTGCAAGATGTGATTTTGGCTAACTTTCACCGCGTTGTGTCGTCTTTGGTCACCGGGTGTTCTTGTACTTCCGAATTAGCATAAACCCATTGAATGAAACTTGCTCGGAAACCTTGATTTACAAGGCAAAATTTCTTTCGTGATCGACAAAATG
This sequence comes from Lactuca saligna, assembly GCF_052625555.1. NCBI lineage: Eukaryota > Viridiplantae > Streptophyta > Magnoliopsida > Asterales > Asteraceae > Lactuca > Lactuca saligna. The sequence continues at coordinate 57,606,597 of NC_136424.1, forward strand.
TGCACGGATTTCGAGTTACCGAGCAAAATATGATTTTGGCCAGGTGGGTCATCTCGTCACCGGTTAATCTTGGGCGTATCTACTCTTGGCCGAGTCGAAAAACCTCAGACGCTATGATTCTCTATAACTCGCCAAAATGAAGCTGGTTTGGCACGAATTGGACAAGGATAAAGGAACTTACAATAATCAAACCCGATGACCGGGTCGTATTTCACCAACAACGGTGACGCGGCCTCCGATAAAAACACATCAAGGAAACGAGGCTAGTTTTCTGGTCTTCGTTCGATAAATAAGGGCATCGTGGGTCATTCAAGAAAAACACTAGGAGATATGGCTAGTTTTCAGGATTCTCTTAAACATATCAAGGCAACATGTTGGAGAAATCAAGGCAACATGGAACTATTTACAAGGCAATGTGTTCGGGTAGGCATCTTTCAAGGCCGTCGTTCGACGGATCTAGGCAACAAGGCTTGTTATCAGGTCATTGTTCATAAAACCAATGCAACATGTTAGAGGAATCAAGGATACATGGCGTGTCATCGTTCTATAAACAAAAGGCAACAATGCAGGTTTTCTGGTCGTCGTGAGAGAAAACAAGGCAACATGTTCCTGCAGCCAAGGCAACGAGGCTAGTTTCCAGGTCGTCGTTCAAGAAAACAAGGCAACATGGGTAGCTTTCCGGATTTTCTTAAACATATCAAGGCAACGTGTTGGAGAAATCAAGGCAACATGGAACTATTTACAAGGCAACGTGTTCGGGCGGGCATCTTTCAAGGCTGTCATTCGAGCAATCAAGGCAGTAAGGCTTGTGATCAGGTCATCGTTCGTAAAATTCATGTTAGAGGAATCAAGGATACATGGCATGTCATCATTCTAAAAACAAAAGGCAACAATTCAAGTTTTATGGTCGTCGTTAGAGAAAACAAGGCAACATGTTCCAGCAGCCAAGGCAACAAGGCTACTTTCAAGGTCATCGTTCAAGAAAACAAGGCAACATGGCTAGTTTTCAGGATTTTCTTAAACATATCACGGCAACATGTTGGAGAAATCAAGGCAACATGGAACTATTTACAAGGCAACGTGTCCGGGCAGGCATCTTTCAAGGCCGTCGTTAGAGCAATCAAGGCAGCAAGGCTTGTGATCACGTCATCGTTCATAAACTTAATGCGACATGATAGAGGAATCAAGGATACATGGCATGTCATCCTTCTAAAGACAAAAGGCAACAATGCAAGTTTTCTGGTCGTCGTTAGAGAAAACAAGGCAACATGTTCTAGCAGCCAAGGCAACGAGGCTAGTTTCCAGGTCGTCGTTCAAGAAAACAAGGCGACATGGCTCGGTTTCAGGATTTTCTTAAACATATCAAGGCAACATGGAACTATTTAACAAGGCAACGTGTTCGGTTAGGCATCTTTCAAGGCCGTCGTTTGAGCAATCAAGGTAGGAAGCCTTGTGATCAGGCCATCGTTCATAAAATTAATGCACCATGTTTTAGGAATCAAGGATACCATGCATGTTTTTAGGTTGTCGTTCGAGCAACCAAAGGCAACATGTTTGGTATGGGCTTCTTTCAAGGGTATTGGGGCTTACCTTGCCACTGCTCGGTGGTTTCTTCGTCTCTACAGCCCCCCTATGTTTACATCAAGGAAATGGGTATAGCTATCTGAATGTTGTTCTTGATATCAAGACTACATGTTCTAGAAAGCAAGGCCACAAGGCTTGTTTTCATGCCATCATTCTAAAAATCAAGGCAACATGCTCAACGAATCAAGGCAACATGGGTAGTTTCAAGGTTGTCATTCGACAAATATAGGCAACAATGCTAGTCATCGCGTCATCGTTCGACCAATTAAGGCAACATGTTCAAGGAATCAAGGAAACAGAGATATTTTTCTAGGTCGTCGTTCGATCAATCAAGGCAACGTGTTAGGGGTGGGCTCCTTCACGGGTCTTGGGGCTTGCCTTGTCCGTGCTCGATGGTTGCTTCGTCCCTATGGTCACCCCATTATTAGACGTCAAGGCAACGAGGATAGCACACCCCGGTTGTCCATCAAGATAGTTTTTAGGTCATCGTTCAAAAAATCAAGGCAACAAGCTCAAGGAATCAAGGCAACAGGACTAGCTTCAAGGTCATCTTTCGACAAATCTAGGCAGCAATGTTAGTCATCAGGTCATCGTTCGAAAAATTAAGGCAACACATTCGAGGAATCAAGGAAACGGGGATAGTTTTTGGCTCGTCGTTCGAGCAATCAAGGCAACGCGTTGGCAGGTGGGCTCCTTCACTGGTCTTGGGGCTTGCCTTATTGGTGCTTGATGGTTGCTTCGACTCTATGTTCCCCCCAATATATACATCATGGCGACAAGGAATAGCCCACATGTTGTCCATTAGGAAACTTTTCAGGTCATCGTTCAAAAAATCAAGGCAACAAGCTCTAGGTACCAAGGCAACAAGACTAGTTTCAAGGTCGTCATTCGACAAATCTAAGCAACAATGTTAGTCATCAAGGCATCGTTCGACAAATTAAGGCAACACGCTCGAGGAATCAAGGCAACAGGGCTATTTTTTGGCTCGTCATTCGAGCAATCAAGGCAACCCTTCAAGGGATGGGCTCCTTCACAGGTCTTAGGGCTTGCTTTGTTGGTGCTAGATGGATGTTTCGTCTCTATGGTCCCCCCAATATATACGTCAAGGCAATGAGGAATATCACCCATGTTGTGCATTAGGCTTGTTTTTAGTTCATCATTCAAAAAATCAAGGCAACATGCTCAAGGAATCATGGCAACCATGCTAGTTTCAAGGTCGTCGTTCGACAAAACTGGGCAACACTTCTAGTCATCGGGTAATCACTCCACAAATCAAGGCAACATGTTCGAGGAATCAAGGCAACGTGGCTAGTTTTTGGGTCGTCGTTCGAGCAATCAAGGCAACGTGTTGGGGGATTGGCTCCTTCACGGGTCTTGGGGCTTGCCTTTGCGATGCTCGCTGGTGGATTCACCATCCATGCCCTCCCCTATATATACATATTGCACAAAGAGCTTGGTAACAGGAATAGACATTGATTTCCCTGACCATGCATAATTTTTAGTATGCACACGACGTCGGGGAAAATCAAGGCATCGTGGCTAGTTTCCAGGCCATCGTGGCGAGTTTTAAGGCAATGTGTGCGAGTAATCAAGGCAACGATGCAACTTTTCAGGTCGTCGTTAGATATATCAAGGCAACATGTTCGAGCAATCAAGGCAACGAAGCTAGTTTCCGGGTCGTCGTTCAAGAAATCAAGGCAACGGGGCTAGTTTTCAGGCCATCGTTCGACATATCAAGGCATCGTGTTGGAGAAATCAAGGCAACAGGGGACTAGCTAACAAGGCAACGTGTTGGGGGAGGCATCTTTCATGAGCCGGGGGTAGGGGTTGGGGGGGGGGGGGGGGGGCTTGGCAGGGGTGGTCTTGTTGGTGCTCGATACAGCCTCATGTTCCTTAGTCACCCACCAACACTCCTTGTCGGGCACCTATGCGAATGAGACCCCATGCTTCCCCTTATATATACATATTGCACAAAGAGCTTGGTGACAGGAACAGACATTGAGATCTTGTGATGATGCATAATTTTTGGAAACGCACGACGTCGGGGCAAGGGGACACGGGAGTGGGGCGTCTATGGGCGACGTTTTGGCCTTGTTTTCTTGAAGTCTGGGCGCCTTGGCCTAGCCTCGAGCCTGCCAGCCTCGTCACCCTTGCGCGCTGGAACCCCCTTGGGGCGCCGATGGGCAGCAGCCCCGTAGTACCCCCTATATATACATATTGCACAAAGAGCTTGGTGACAGGAACATACATTGATATCCCGTGACGATGCATAATTTTTGGAAACGCACGACGTCGGGGCAAGGGGACACGGGAGTGGGGCGTCTATGGGCGACGTTTTGGCCTTGTTTCCTTGAAGTCTGGGCGCCTTGGCCTCGCCTCGAGCCTGCTAGCCTCGTCACCCTTGCGTGCTGGAAGCCCCTTGGGGCGCCGATGGGCAGCAGCCCCCTAGTACCCCCTATATATACATATTGCACAAAGAGCTTGGTGATAGGAACAGACATTGATTTCCCCCAGCATCCATAATTTTTCAAAATCATCCATAACTCCCTCAAATTAAGTCGGATTTTGACGAAATTTTGCGTGGCTCTTTACTAACACGAATAATGTGCGTTTCAATAAAAAAAAAATTTGGTCCGTAAATACCCGGGGACCGAGGCTTCGACACTTGTACACACGCACTACCGAACATTAACTTTGGAATTGGCAAAAACCCATTGAATGAAAGTTGCTCGAAATCATTGATTTACCTGGTAAAATTTCTTTCGTGATCGATAAAACGTGCATGGATTTTGAGTTGCCTTGCAAGATGTGATTTTGGCTAACTTTCACCGCGTTGTGTCGTCTTTGGTCACCGGGTGTTCTTGTACTTCCGAATTAGCATAAACCCATTGAATGAAACTTGCTCGGAAACCTTGATTTACAAGGCACAATTTCTTTCGTGATCGAGAAAATGTGCACGGATTTCGAGTTACCGAGCAAAATATGATTTTGGCCAGGTGGGTCATCTCGTCACCGGTTAATCTTGGGCGTATCTACTCTTGGCCGAGTCGAAAAACCTTAGACGCTATGATTCTCTATAACTCGCCAAAATGAAGCCGGTTTGGCATGAATTGGACAAGGATAAAGGAACTTACAATAATCAAACCCGGTGACCGGGCCGTATTTCACCAACAACGGTGACGTGGCCTCCGATAAAAACACATCGAGGAAACGAGGCTAGTTTTCTGGTCTTCGTACGATAAATAAGGGCATCGTGGGTCATTCAAGAAAAACACTAGGAGATATGGCTAGTTTTCAGGATTCTCTTAAACATATGAAGGCAACATGTTGGAGAAATCAAGGCAACATGGAACTATTTACAAGGCAACGTGTTCGGGTAGGCATCTTTCAAGGCCATCGTTCGACGGATCTAGGCAGCAAGGCTTGTTATCAGGTCATCGTTCATAAAACCAATGCAACATGTTAGAGGAATCAAGGATACATGGCGTGTCATCGTTCTATAAACAAAAGGCAACAATGCAGGTTTTCTGGTCGTCGTGAGAGAAAACAAGGCAACATGTTCCTGCAGCCAAGGCAACTAGGCTAGTTTCCAGGTCGTCGTTCAAGAAAACAAGGCAACATGGATAGCTTTCTGGATTTTCTTAAACATATCAAGGCAACGTGTTGGAGAAATCAAGGCAACATGGAACTATTTACAAGGCAACGTGTTCGGGCGGGCATCTTTCAAGGCTGTCATTCGAGCAATCAAGGCAGTAAGGCTTGTGATCAGGTCATCGTTCGTAAAATTCATGTTAGAGGAATCAAGGATACATGGCATGTCATCATTCTAAAAACAAAAGGCAACAATTCAAGTTTTATGGTCGTCGTTAGAGAAAACAAGGCAACATGTTCCAGCAGCCAAGGCAACAAGGCTACTTTCAAGGTCATCGTTCAAGAAAACAAGGCAACATGGCTAGTTTTCAGGATTTTCTTAAACATATCACGGCAACATGTTGGAGAAATCAAGGCAACATGGAACTATTTACAAGGCAACGTGTCCGGGCAGGCATCTTTCAAGGCCGTCGTTAGAGCAATCAAGGCAGCAAGGCTTGTGATCACGTCATCGTTCATAAACTTAATGCGACATGATAGAGGAATCAAGGATACATGGCATGTCATCCTTCTAAAGACAAAAGGCAACAATGCAAGTTTTCTGGTCGTCGTTAGAGAAAACAAGGCAACATGTTCTAGCAGCCAAGGCAACGAGGCTAGTTTCCAGGTCGTCGGTCAAGAAAACAAGGCGACATGGCTCGGTTTCAGGATTTTCTTAAACATATCAAGGCAACATGTTGGAGAAATCAAGGCAACATGGAACTATTTAACAAGGCAACGTGTTCGGTTAGGCATCTTTCAAGGCCGTCGTTCGAGCAATCAAGGTAGCAAGCCTTGTGATCAGGCCATCGTTCGTAAAATTAATGCACCATGTTTTAGGAATCAAGGATACCATGCATGTTTTCAGGTCATCATTCGAGCAACCAAGGCAACATGTTTGGTGTGGGCTTCTTTCAAGGGTATTGGGGCTTGCCTTGCCACTGCTCGGTGGTTTCTTCGTCTCTACGGTCCCCCTATGTTTACATCAAGGAAATGGGTATAGCTATCCGAATGTTGTTTGAGATATCAAGACTACATGTTCTAGAAAGCAAGGCCACGAGGCTTGTTTTCATGCCATCATTCTAAAAATCAAGGCAACATGCTCAACGAATCAAGGCAACATGGGTAGTTTCAAGGTCGTCATTCGACAAATATAGGCAACAATGCTAGTCATCGCGTGATCGTTCGACAAATTAAGGCAACATGTTCGAGGAATCAAGGAAACAGAGATATTTTTCTAGGTCGTCGTTTGATCAATCAAGGCAACGTGTTAGGGGTGGGCTCCTTCACGGGTCTTGGGGCTTGCCTTGTCCGTGCTCGATGGTTGCTTCGTCCCTATGGTCGCCCTAATAACAGACGTCAAGGCAACGAGGATAGCACACCCCGGTTGTCCATCAAGATAGTTTTTAGGTCATCGTTCAAAAAATCAAGGCAACAAGCTCAAGGAATCAAGGCAACAGGACTAGCTTCAAGGTCATCTTTCGACAAATCTAGGCAGCAATGTTAGTCATCAGGTCATCGTTCGACAAATTAAGGCAACACATTCGAGGAATCAAGGAAACGAGGATAGTTTTTGGCTCATCGTTCGAGCAATCAAGGCAACGCGTTGGCAGGTGGGCTCCTTCACTGGTCTTGGGGCTTGCCTTATTGGTGCTTGATGGTTGCTTCGACTCTATGTTCCCCCCAATATATACATCATGGCGACAATTAATATCCCACATGTTGTCCATTAGGAAAGTTTTCAGGTCATCGTTCAAAAAATCAAGGCAACAAGCTCTAGGTACCAAGGCAACAAGACTAGTTTCAAGGTCATCGTTCGACAAATCTAAGCAACAATGTTAGTCATCAAGGCATCATTCGACAAATTAAGGCAACACGCTTGAGGAATCAAGGCAACGGGGCTATTTTTTGGCTCGTCGTTCGAGCAATCAAGGCAACCCTTCAGAGGATGGGCTCCTTCACGGGTCTTAGGGCTTGCTTTGTTGGTGCTAGATGGATGTTTCGTCTCTATGGTCCCCCCAATATATACGTCAAGGCAATGAGGAATATCACCCATGTTGTGCATTAGGCTTGTTTTCAGTTCATCATTCAAAAAATCAAGGCAACATGCTCAAGGAATCATGGAAACCATGCTAGTTTCAAGATCGCCGTTCGACAAAACTAGGCAACACTTCTATTCATCGGGTCATCGCTCCACAAATCAAGGCAACATGTTCGAGGAATCAAGGCAACGCGGCTAGTTTTTGGGTCGTCGTTCGAGCAATCAAGGCAACGTGTTGGGGGGTGGGCTCTTTCACGGGTCTTGGGGCTTGCCTTTGCGATGCTCGCTGGTGGATTCAACATCCATGCCCTCCCCTATATATACATATTGCACAAAGAGCTTGGTGACAGGAACAGACAATGATTTCCCTGACCATGCATAATTTTTAGTATGCACACGACGTCGGGGAAAATCAAGGCATCCTGGCTACTTTCCAGGCCATCGTGGCGAGTTTTAAGGCAATGTGTGCGAGTAATCAAGGCAACGATGCAAGTTTTTAGGTCGTCGTTAGAGATATCAAGGCAACGTGTTCGAGCAATTAAGGCAACGAGGCTAGTTTCTGGGTCGTCGCTCAAGAAATCAAGGCAACGGGGCTAGTTTTCAGGCCATCGATAGATATATCGAGGCAACGTGTTGCAGGAGGCATCTTTCATGAGTCGGGGGCCTTGGCATCATTCGACATATCAAGGCAACGTGTTCGGGTAGGCAACTTTCAAGGCTATCGTTCGACAAATCTAGGCAGCAAGGCTAGTTATCAGGTCATCGTTCATAAAATTAATGCACCATGTTAGAGGGATCAAGGACACGTGGCATGTTTTCAGGTCGTTGTTCGAGCAACCAAGGCAACATGTTTGGTGTGGGCTTCTTTCAAGGGTCTTGGGGCTTACCTTGCCAATGCTCGGTATTTTCTTCGTCTCTATGGTCCCCCTATGTTTACATCAAGGCAATGGGTATAGCTATCTAAATGTTGTTCGAGATATCAAGACTACATGTTCTAGAAAGCAAGGCCACGAGGCTTGTTTTCAGGCCATCATTCTGAAAATCAAGGCAACATGCTCAACGAATCAAGGCAACATGGATAGTTTCAAGGTCGTCGTTCGACAAATCTAGGCAACAATGCTACTCATCGTGTCATCGTTCGACAAATTAAGGCAACATGTTCGAGGAATCAAGGAAACAGGGCTTTTTTTTGGTCGTCGTTCGAGAAATCAAGGCTACGTGTTAGGGTGTGGGCTCCTTCACGGGTCTTGGGGCTTGCCTTCTCGGTGCTCGATGGTTGTTTCGTCCCTATGGTCCTCCCAATATTAGACGTCAAGGCAACGAGGATAGCACACCCGATTGTCCATCAGGATAGTTTTCAGGTCATCGTTCAAAAAATCAAGGCAACAAGCTCAAGGAATCAAGGCAACAGGACTAGCTTCAAGGTTATCGTTCGACAAATCTGGGCAGCAATGTTAGTCATCAGGTCATCGTTCGACAAATTAAGGCAACACGTTCGAGGAATTAAGGAAACGGGGATAGTTTTTGGCTCGTCGTTCGAGCAATCAAGGCAACGCGTTGGCAGGTGGGCTCCTTCACTGGTCTTGGGGCTTGCCTTATTGGTGCTTGATGGTTGCTTCGACTCTATGTTCCCCCCAATATATACATCATGGCGACAAGGAATAGCCCACATGTTGTCCATTAGGAAAGTTTTCAGGTCATCGTTCAAAAAATCAAGGCAACAAGCTCTAGGTACCAAGGCAACAAGCTCTAGTTTTTGGCTCGTTGTTCGAGCAATCAAGGCAACACGTTGGCAGGTGGGCTCCTTCACTGGTCTTGGGGCTTGCCTTGTTGGTGCTCGATGGTTGCTTCATCTCTATGGTCCCCCCAATATATGCGTCAAGGAAACAAGGAATAGCGCACATGTTGTCCATTAGGATAGTTTTCAGGTCACCGTTAGAAAAATCAAGGCAACAAGCTCAAGGAACCAAGGCAACAAGACTAGTTTCAAGGTCATCATTCGAAAAATCTAGGCAACAATGTTAGTCATCAGGGCATCGTTCGACAAATTAAGGCAACACATTCGAGGACTCAAGGCAACGGGGCTATTTTTTGGGCTCGTCGTTCGAGCAATCAAGGCAACGCTTCAGGGGATGGGCTCCTTCATGCGTCTTAGGGAATGCTTTTATGGTGCTAGATGGTTGTTTCGTCTCTATGGTCCCCCCAATATATACGTCAAGGCAATGAGGAATATCACCCATGTTGTGCATTAGGCTTGTTTTCAGTTCATCATTCAAAAAATCAAGGCAACATGCTCAAGGAATCATGGCAACCATGCTAGTTTCAAGGTCGTTGTTCGACAAAACTGGGCAACACTTCTATTCATCGGGTCATCGCTCCACAAATCAAGGCAACATGTTCGAGGAATCAAGGCAACACGGCTAGTTTTTGGGTCGTCGTTCAAGCAATCAAGGCAACGTGTTGGGGGGTGGGCTCTTTCACGGGTCTTGGGGCTTGCCTTTGCGATGCTCGCTGGTGGATTCAACGTTCATGCCCTCCCCTATATAAACATATTGCACAAAGAGCTTGGTGACAGGAACAGGCATTGATTTCCCTGACCATGCATAATTTTTAGTATGCACACGACGTCGGGGAAAATCAAGGCATCGTGGCTAGTTTCCAGGCCATCGTGGCGAGTTTTAAGGCAATGTGTGTGAGTAATCAAGGCAACGATGCAAGTTTTCAGGTCGTCGTTAGAGATATCAAGGCAACGTGTTCGAGCAATCAAGGCAACGAGGCTAGTTTCCAGGTCGTCGCTCAAGAAATCAAGGCAACGGGGCTAGTATTCAGGCCATCGATAGATATATCAAAGCAACGTGTTGCGGGAGGCATCTTTCATGAGCCGGGGGCCTTGGCATCGTTCAACATATCAAGGCAACGTGTTCGGGTAGGCAACTTTCAAGGCTATCGTTCGACAAATCTAGGCAGCAAGGCTAGTTATCAGGTCATCGTTCATAAAATTAATGCACCATGTTAGAGGGATCAAGGACACGTGGCATGCTTTCAGGTCGTCGTTCGAGCAACCAAGGCAACATGTTTGGTGTGGGCTTCTTTCAAGGGTCTTGGGGCTTACCTTGCCAATGCTCGGTATTTTCTTCGTCTCTACGGTCCCCCTATGTTTACATCAAGGCAATGGGTATAGCTATCCGAATGTTGTTCGAGATATCAAGACTACATGTTCTAGAAAGCGAGGCCACGAGGCTTTTTTTCAGGCCATCATTCTGAAAATCACGGCAACATACTCAACAAATCAAGGCAACATGGATAGTTTCAAGGTTGTCGTTCGACAAATCTAGGCAACAATGCTACTCATCGTGTCATCATTCGACAAATTAAGGCAACATGTTCGAGGAATCAAGGAAACAGGGCTTTTTTTTGGTCGTCGTTCGAGCAATCAAGGCTACGTGTTAGGGTGTGGGCTCCTTCACGGGTCTTGGGGCTTGCCTTCTCGGTGCTCGATGGTTGCTTCGTCCCTATGGTCCTCCCAATATTAGACGTCAAGGCAATGAGGATAGCACACCCGATTGTCCATCAGGATAGTTTTCAGGTCATCGTTCAAAAAATCAAGGCAACAAGCTCAAGGAATCAAGGCAACATGACTAGCTTCAAGGTTATCGTTCGACAAATCTGGGCAGCAATGTTAGTCATCAGGTCATCGTTCGACAAATTAAGGCAACACGTTCGAGGAATCAAGGCAACGGGGCTAGTTTTTGGCTCGTTGTTCGAGCAATCAAGGCAACACGTTGGCAAGTGGGCTCCTTCACGGGTCTTGGGGCTTGCCTTGTTGGTGCTCGATGGTTGCTTCATCTCTATGGTCCCCCCAATATATGCGTCAAGGCAACAAGGAATAGCGCACATGTTGTCCATTAGGATAGTTTTCAGGTCACCGTTCAAAAAATCAAGGCAACAAGCTCAAGGAACCAAGGCAACAAGACTAGTTTCAAGGTCATCGTTCGAAAAATCTAGGCAACAATGTTAGTCATCAGGGCATCGTTCGACAAATTAAGGCAACACGTTCGAGGACTCAAGGCAACGGGGCTATTTTTTGGCTCGTCGTTCGAGCAATCAAGGCAACGCTTCAGGGGATGGGCTCCTTCACGCGTCTTAGGGAATGCTTTTATGGTGCTAGATGGATGTTTCGTCTCTATGGTCCCCCCAATATATACGTCAAGGCAATGAGGAATATCACCCATGTTGTGCATTAGGCTTGGTTTCAGTTCATCATTCAAAAAATCAAGGCAACATGCTCAAGGAATCATGGCAACCATGCTAGTTTCTGTTGGATAAGGTGTCGAAGTCCATAACTTATTTGGTATATACTTGACCCGAGCGGCATGGTCCATTTGGGTTGCATCTCATCCAAACTATTATGGATAATTTTATGAGAGTTATACACATATGTTTATTAATATATTATGAGTTATAATATATTAATATGAAGTTACGTTATTTAATTAGTTTTAGTCTTAAATTAATTATGAATTAATTTAGAGATTAAAAGGAAGACTAATTAAATTATGGGCTATTTGTTTTATATAGTGTGGACTAATACTCATTTGTTAATGGGCTAGGCTTATGTGGAAGTCCATGGATGATCCATGGAGCTTTTAACCCATGGATCCTTGGAAAGGAAAAGACATGGGTTATTAGGGTTTCACCCTAACCATGCACACTATATAAACATGCTTATGGAGCATGAAATGGAGCCTAAGAGAAAACTAGTGAACTAGTGTGTGTGTGTGTGTGTGCATGTGTGTGGCCGATTTTATACAAGGTGTATACTCTCTCTAAGTTTTCCAAGAGTTTGTGGTGTTTGTGATTCCATTTGAGGCATTCACACTATTGGTGCTTGGCCCTCAAACTCCTTAGAACCAAACTCAACAAAAGGTATGTAATCTCTTCTAACTCTTTTATGTTGAAATGTTCCCCATGCCATGTTAGATAGGTTATAAACCTTGGAAAATTATTATTTTGCATGTATTTAGACAAACATAGATCCAAGGTTTATTATGGTTGCATGCACACTTAGGAAGTGTTAGATTGCTCAAAACCCAACAGTGGTATCAGAGCCTAGGCTTGCTTGTTTGATACTTGATGCAAAATAGTGAAAAAAGTTGAAATCGTTGTTGTCTGCATTGTGGACTCGCCGAGTCCATTGGGGGGACTCGACGAGTCCAAGGCAAACTTCAACCTACTCGACGAGTCAGTTCATGCACTCGACGAGTAGGATCGAAAGAGTGCAAATTCTCGACTTTTGCTGCTGGAAATAGACTAGAAACATTACCCTAAATTTTTTTGGTGTTATAAAACTTATTTTAGTTGGTGTAATGGTTGTTCTAATCCATTTACAATAGCATATATCAAAATTCCATGATTTTATGTGTTCATATAATTCTTGAATTTTTGATGATCATGTTCATGTTCTTATGAATTTAGAAAATGATAGGAATTATTTGCTGAATTGTTTAGGATTAATTCTTTGTCATTTATGTGTTTTAATGGAGTCCATAATTTGTCCTCAAGTTATGGATTACCAAAGGTCACTTTTATTTAACACACACTTAAAACACATAAGTTACATGAAAATAAAGAGTCTTCATTTTTATGAACCTTTAATTCATAAGTTATGAAATGAAGAGTTTTGCAAAGTTACAAAACTTGCCCTCAAGTTTTGGAGTTTGTAAAGTTTCACACACTTTAATAAACTTTAATTCCAACCCTTAGAGTTTTAATAGTTAAAATTCAACCCTTATACTATTTATAACATTAATGGTTAATTATTATATATATGTATAAGAATAAGTCGTTTTACCGTTAGTAGGCCTCATTCACGAAGCCGGTCTATAAGGTGGGTATAAGGTTGTTGCCTATAAAATGGCAACTTAATGGGTGTATACTCTCACCCACCGCTTGCTTGATCGGTGGAGGGTCGTTAGCCGAACGGGTAGAACAATGACTTTAAATCCTCATTAAAAGTATAATGAATATTATAAAATAACTAAACTCTTTTAATTCCCAATCTTAGTTATTTTAGGAAAATGTGAACATGGTGCTAGTCCATGGAATTCACACTTTGTACCTTACCAAGTCGTTGGTGGAGCGTGTGTGGTTAACCGGGACACTAACTAGGACTAGTAAGGATCAGGAAGGATGACTTAATATTTGTCATAGATCAATGGAGCGTGTGTGGTTAACCGGCACATTGATTAGGTGATAATATTAAGGGTACCAAGTGAATTAGCATGGTTATTCACACCTTGTTTTGTGATCCTCGGCATCCCAGTCACAAAACTTGAAGGGCACAATCGAGATTGAAACATGCCATTGAAAAGTTCAATGAATCTCAAAAGAATCTAGGAATTTCAAATCCAATTAAACCTAATAAATCATTTCGTTTTCATGGTGGAAATTGGTGAATCGTCATTCACCTACCTTTCAAATATATTATTACTTAGATTACGGCATCCCTCTTCTAAGTGTAATATATTGTGATTGGATCCTAGCCTTAATACTACATTTGGGTGTCTTCTTAAGGATCATATATATCTAATCTAAACTTACTCTCTTTTCAGATGTCTTCCAACACTAATGCTTCAGGCTCTAACCCAACTGGTTCTTTCTCTCTCATGAATCTTTGTGGGAGGGTCATCTTTGATGGTTCCAACTTCATGGATTGGATTAGGAACATCAGGATGGTTACTCGTTACGAGGACAAGGAATATGTCCTCGATAAGGAGTTAAAAGAACTTGATGAGTCTACTGCTACTCCTGAGGAGATCGCTGAATTCAGGACTCATGAGAGAGATGCTACTAAGGTGGCATGTATCATGATGGCCACGATGACAGCCGAGCTCCAAAAGTCATATGAAGATTTCTACCCTTTTGAGATGCACCAAGACCTGATGGAAAGGTACCATCAGAGTGCTCGTCAGGAGCGGTATGAAATAATCTCCTCCATAATAACCACCCGCATGAAGGACGGTGAATCCGTCACGGGCCACATGCAAAAGATGCAAAGGTATGTGGACCGTTTGCTGAAGCTGAATGTTAACATCCCTGAGGAGTTGGCAATTGACATCATTTTGCACTCCTTGCCTTCTTGTTATGATCATTTTCGAATGACATATCATATGAACAAGGAGGAAGTTACCCTCACCAAGCTTCAAGGACTCTTGAAGACCGCGGAAACCGGTCTTAAGGGTAAGGCGGTTGTTACCTCTACTACTCCTACTCCAACATCTACCCCTATTTTAGCTATTGGGCAAGGCAAAAAGAAGAAGAGGAAGCACCCTTCGAAGGGTACCAAGGGAAAGTCTCTTGAAGGCTCCTCATCAAAGACAAAGAGCGGTTCTGCCACTCCTTCTGCCATTCTCAAGGATGCTGAATGCTTTTATTGCCATGAAAAGGCACATTGGAAGCGAAACTGCCCTAAGTACTTGCAGGATCTAAAGGATGGGAAAGTGAAACCCACCCATGCAGGTATTTACACCATATTGTCTAATTACTCAACATATTCTAACTCTTGGGTGCTTGATACATGATGTGGTATTCACATATATTCTAACTCTTGGGTGCTTAACGGAAAGTTGGCTGAGGATGTGTACATGAATCAGCCAGAGGGTTTTGTCAGTGCAGAGTACCCTAATAGAGTATGCAAGCTTGAGTAATCCATTTATGGATTAAAACAAGCATCTCGTAGCTGGAATCTTTGTTTTGATGAGAAGGTAAAAGAGTTTGGCTTCTCGAGAAGCGAAGATGAGTCTTGCGTGTATGTCAGAGCTAGTGGGAGTATAGTTAGCTTCTTGGTTCTGTATGTGGATGACATACTACTCATAGGAAATGACATCCCAACCTTGCAGGAGGTTAAGTCCTGGCTTGGGAAGTGCTTTGCTATGAAGGACCTAGGGGAGGCTACCTATATCCTAGGGATAAGGATATTAAGAGAAAGGAGTAGAAGACTAATTGGACTTAGTCAGAGTATCTACTTGGATAAGGTGTTGAAAAGGTTCAACATGGAGAATTCCAAGAAAGGAGATTTACCGATCCAAAGCAATAACAAACTGAGTAAGACTCAGAGTCCGAGTACAGAGGCAGAGATAGCTGAGATGAGCCAATTACCGTATGCTTCCGCAGTTGGCTCGATCATGTATGCTATGACTTGTACCCGTCCTGATGTGGCATTTGCTTTGAGCATGGTCAGCAGGTATCAGGGGAACCCTGGCAAGGCTCATTGGACAGCGGTAAAGAACATTCTCAAGTACCTGCGGAGGACTAAGGATTGGATCCTTATCCTTGGTGGCAGTGATGAATTGAGAGTATTAGGGTATAGTGATGCTGGTTTTCAGACTGATAGGGATAATTTCCGCTCTCAGTCGAGCTGGATCTTTACCTTAAATGGAGGGGCAATTTCTTGGAAGAGTTCCAAGCAGGAGACGGTGGCTGATTCGACTTGTGAATCAGAGTATATAGCAGCGAGTGAAGCAGCGAAGGAGGCGATATGGCTAAAGAACTTCATCGGAGACCTTGGAGTTGTACCGGCTATTAAGGAACCTATAGAGATTTTCTGTGACAACAATAGTGCGGTTACCTTAGCCAAGGAACCAAGAGATCATGGCAAATCCAGACACATTGACAGAAAGTATCACTTCATAAGACACAAGATTGAAGAAGGACTCCTTGTGACAAGGAGGATATCGTCGGATGAGAATCCTGCAGATCCCCTTACGAAGGGACTGACGAGGGTTAAGCATTTTCAGCATGCGAGATGCATCGGGCTGAAGGACGATATCAGTTTTACAGATTAGATAGTTTTCCTGAAACTTGTAAAATGTAATCGACATTTGATGATGAATAAAATTTGTGATTTATTTATGAGTAAAGTGTTACTATCATTGTCAATTATTTACTATTCTTTCAGTTTTGCATGTTTTGACTTCCTGAATAATTAATTTATTCAAACCTCCACAATCGATCATACGTTGGAAGTAGGTATGAATCAAGATTGTCATGAATTGGGTTTGTAGATACCTTAAAGGTGTTTAGACATGGCAATGGTTTCTGCAACATTCATGAGTACTCATAAGTTATGAGTATTGGTATAAACCCACGCTCACTTGTATCACTTCATGGAATTTATCTCGAGTGATTGTGAGACGATAACATCATATAAATCTTTAAACCTAGAGATATGAGTTGTTACCTATGAGTTGGTTGTGCATTGATTGCACGTAAACACATCAGTAACTTGATGTTATAAAACGTGCCTTTGTGTACAATTCAATAAGTAGTAGAACAAGCATATCAGTCGAAGTTTATCTGTTCCTTCTAGAAATAGAAGCGATATCTGGGCCCCTCGATGATTTTGTGTTGACCCATGTACCAGGCCTGGTCAGAACTAAACCGATGTGTTCAGTGAAGTTCTTCGTCAAACAAATCAGAAAATCGAGAAACAACTGCTAGAAAATAAGCAAGACATAGTTCCATGTGTTTGTCCGGCTGATATCATGAGAACAGAGGATTGTGTGATCACTTATCTAAAATGGCGCTTCATAGTTCGACAGAGTCTTCATTGTTCGAGGGAGTTTTCGAGAGCTACGATTGCTGGTTGGTTCCTGAAGTTATAGGCAAATACAGTTATTAGACTTATCCAAGTGGGAGTCTGTTGGATAAGGTGTCTAAGTCCATAACTTATTTGGTATATACTTGACCCGACTGGCATGGTCCATTTGGGTTGCATCTCATCCAAACTATTATGGATAATTTTATGAGAGTTATACACATATGTTTATTAATATATTATGAGTTATAATATATTAATATGAAGTTACGTTATTTAATTAGTTTTAATCTTAAATTAATTATGAATTAATTTAGAGATTAAAAGGAAGACTAATTAAATTATGGGCTATTTGTTTTATATAGTGTGGGCTAATACTCATTTGTTAATGGGCTAGGCTTATGTGGAAGTCCATGGATGATCCATGGAGCTTTTAACCCATGGATCCTTGGAAAGGAAAAGACATGGGTTATTAGGGTTTCACCCTAACCATGCACACTATATAAGCATGCTTATGGAGCATGAAAATGGAGTCTAAGAGAAAACTAGTGAACTAGTGTGTGTGTGTGTGTGCATGTGTGTGGCCGATTTTATACAAGGTGTATACTCTCTCAAAGTTTTCCAAGAGTTTGTGGTGTTTGTGATTCCATTTGAGGCATTCACACTATTGGTGCTTGGCCCTCAAACTCCTTAGAACCAAACTCAACAAAAGGTATGTAATCTCTTCTAACTCTTTTATGTTGAAATGTTCCCCATGCCATGTTAGATAGGTTATAAACCTTGGAAAATTATTATTTTGCATGTATTTAGACAAACATAGATCCAAGGTTTATTAAGGTTGCATGCACACTTAGGAAGTGTTAGATTGCTCAAAACCCAACAGTTTCAAGGTCGTCGTTCGACAAAACTGGGCAACACTTCTATTCATCGAGTCATCGCTCCACAAATCAAGGCAACATGTTCGAGGAATCAAGGCAACGCGGCTAGTTTTTGGGTTGTCGTTCGAGCAATCAAGGCAACGTGTTGGGGGGTGGGCTCTTTCACGGGTCTTGGGGCTTGCCTTTGCGATGCTCTCTGGTGGATTCAACATCCATGACCTCCCTTATATATACATATTGCACAAAGAGCTTGGTGACAGGAACAGACATTGATTTCCCTGACCATGCATAATTTTTAGTATGCACACGATGTCGTGGAAAATCAAGGCATCGTGGCTACTTTCCAGGCCATCGTGGCGAGTTTTAAGGCAATGTGTGCGAGTAATCAAGGCAACGATGCAAGTTTTCAGGTCGTCGTTAGAGATATCAAGGCAACGTGTTCAAGCAATCAAGGCAACGAGGCTAGTTTCCGGGTCGTCGTTCAAGAAATCAAGGCAACGGGGCTAGTTTTCAGGCCATCGTTCGACATATCAAGGCATCGTGTTGGAGAAATCAAGGCAACACGGGACTAGCTAACAAGGCAACGTGTTGGGGGAGGAATCTTTCATGAGTCGGGGGTGGGGGTGGGGGGTGGGGGGGCTTGGCATGGGTGGCCTTGTTGGTGCTCGATACAGCCTCATGTTCCTTAGTCACCCACCAACAGCCCTTGTCGGGCACCTATGCGAATGAGACCCCATGGTTCCCCCTATATATACATATTGCACAAAGAGCTTGGTGACAGGAACAGACATTGATATCCCGTGACGATGCATAATTTTTGGAAACGCACGACGTCGGGGCAAGGGGACACTGGAGTGGGGCGTCTATGGGTGATGTTTTGGCCTTGTTTCCTTGACGTCTGGGCGCCTTGGCCTCGCCTCGAGCCTGCCAGCCTCATTAACCTTGCGCGCTGGAAGCCCCTTCGGGCGCCGATGGGCAGCAGCCCCCTAGTATCCCCTATATATACATATTGCACAAAGAGCTTGGTGACAGGAACAGACAATGATTTCCCCCAGCATGCATAATTTTTCAAAATCATCCATAACTCCCTCAAATTAAGTCGGATTTTGACGAAATTTTGCGTGGCTCTTTACTAACACGAATAATGTGCGTTTCAATAAAAAAAAATATTTTTTTGGTCCGTAAATACCCGGGGACCGAGGCTTCGACACTTGTACACACTCACTACCGAACTTTAACTTTGGAATTGGCAAGAACCCATTGAATGAAAGTTGCTCGAAATCATTGATTTACCTGGTAAATTTTCTTTTGTGATCGAGAAAATGTGCACGGATTTCGAGTTTCCTTGCAAGATGTGATTTCGGCTAACTTTCATCGGGTCGGGTCATCTTTGGTCACCGAGTGGTCTTGTACTTCCGAATTAGCAAAAACCCATTGAATGAATCGTCGACCTGAATATCCTCTAAGGAGATCACTACTGAATTATTCATCAAGCACTTCCGCAACTGGGAAACGTGGAAAGTGCTGTGGATTTGGCTGAGCTTTGTTGGAAAATCCAATCTGTAAGAAACCCGACCTACCCATGCCAAAACCCTAAACAGACAATGAACCTAAGGCCCAACTTGCCTCGCTTCCAAAACCAGATAACACCCTTCCAGGGTGACACTTTTAGGAGGATCATATCACCCACCTGAAACTTCACTCCAGACTTGCTAAATCTGATCTGTGGTCTTGAATACTACCTCCATACTCCCCATGACCCTCTAACCGACCTCACCCCAACAGATTAGGGTCCTACACTTCCTCCCATAGAGCATCTCAAAGGGAGGTCGGTTTACGCTGGCATAGTAACTGTTGTTATACGAAAATTCCACTAACGGAAGATACGTATCCCAATTGCCATCAAAATCTAATACACATACGCGTAGCCTGTCATCGAGAGTCTGAATCATCCTCCCGCTCTGGCGTCCGTCTGGGGGTGGAATGCGATGCTGAAATGGAGACGAGTACCCATCTCGTCGTGAACCGCTTCCAAAACCTAAAAGTAAACTGGACATCTCGTTTTGACACCACCAAGACAGGCACTCCATGACGTGCTACTATCTCCCGCGCATAAATCTCGGCCAACTTCTCGGTCGATATACTCTCCTGGATCGGTATGAAATGAGCACTCTTGGTCAACCGATCCACAACGACCCATATCAGATCGACCCCATGTGCGGTCTTGGGAAGCTTAGTAATGAAATCCATAGTGATATCCTCCCACTTCCACATAGGAATGTCTAACGACTGCATCTTTCCGCGAGGCCTCTGGTGCTCCTCCTTGACCTTCTTGTAGGTCAGGCATCTCTCCACGTACCAAGCTACGTCCCGCTTCATGCAGGGCCACCAGTAATCAGGTCGAATATCTATGTACATCTTCGTCACCCTGTATAGATGGAGAACCGGCACTTGTAGGCCTCATCTATCAGTACTTTCCGTACTCCGCCCCAGTACGGTACCCAGGCCCTCTCATGCAAGGTCAAAAATCCTCGGCTATCATATTCAAACGTAACTACTCGACCCACAATCCTCTTGCACTTCTGGCGCTCCTCCTCCAAGCCCTCGACCTGTGCCTCCCTAATCTGCTTCAGCAGTGGAGTCATCACTATCATCCTCAAACATATGTCTCGGATTGGGGCTGCCACCGCCTTGTGGCTCAGGGAATCTTCCACTACATTGGCCTTTATTGGGTGGTAAAGGATCTCACAATCGTAATCCCTCACCACATCTAACCACCGATGTTGCCTCATGTTCAGATCCAGCTGATCCATAAGGTACCTCAAACTCTTATGATCCGTGTAAATGGTACACCGGACCCCGTAGAGGTAATGCCACCAAATCTTGAGGGCGAATACCATAGCCCAACTCCAAATCGTGCGTTAGATAGTTAGCCTTGTGAGGTTTCAGCTGCCTCGAAGCGTAGGCTATCACATAACCTCGCTGCATCAAAACCGCTCCCATACATGTGATCAAAGCGTCACAGTAGACTACAAAGTCATCTACTCCCTCTGGTAGGGTGAGAATCGGTGCCTCACACACATACTGGCCGCGTGGGGAAATTCAGAAACTGGAACAAGAAATTTGGGGTATTACTATGACCGGTACCGACATAACGACTTACACGAATCGATTCTGTGACTTGGCGATTCTATGTCCGGAGATGGTTGCTCCAGAGAGCAAAAAGATTGAAAGGTATATTTGGGGAGTGTCGCCCCAGATACAAGTAAGCGTCATTGCATCTAAACCTGTCACCTTTGACAGTGCCAAAGAACTGGCACAGTCACTTATTGACCACGGAAACCGTCAAAACTCTGTGGTTACTGCCCCAGAACAACCTAGGGAGAACAACAACAACAACAACAAGGGTTGGAACAAAAGAAAGGGAAAATCTCCTATGGAACCTTCAAAGAAGAAACAAATAGTGGCAGTCCATGCTACTACTGTGCCTGCTACCATACCTACTACTGCACCTACTGTTGCCCCTAACTAGCCATCACCAACTAAACCCTATGTCAGTAGCCTCCCTAAATGCAACAAGTGCAATTTTCACCACACCGGGAATTGCCCTTAAATGCAGTGCCGTAACTGCAACAGGAAAGGGCATACTGCCCGATTCTGTAGAACACCACCTCAACCCCTTAACCAAGTACCTGCCGCTGGAGTAAGTCGAGCATGCTACCAATGCGGTGATGTGGGGCATTTCAAGAGAGATTTTCCAAAAGCTGGAAATGTCGGTGGGGTTGGGAGAATTCTAGCACTAGGTCACGAAGAAGCAGTGGCAGACCCTGCAGTGGTCACGGGTACGTTCCTTCTCAACAATACTTATGCATGCATTCTTTTTTATTGTGGTGCCGAGAGGAGCTTCGTGATCCATAACTTTAAACATCTACTAAATCAGAACTCCCAACCACTAAATAAAACTTTCACAGTAGAAATGGCTAATGGGAAATCCGAATCCACCAACGATATATACATAGGATGTATCCTTACCTTAAATAACTTGTCTTTCCCAATAGACCTCATGCCGGTCTCTGTCAAAAGTTTTGACATCATAATAGGTATGGATTGGTTGTGCCCCAACCATGCCGACATCCTATGCTATGAAAGAGCTATTCGTTTGAACTTACTAACTAACGAAACTCTTATTATCTACGGCGACAAACCCGGAACGAACCTTCAGATCATTTCTTGCATTAAGGCACAAAAATACCTTCGCAAAGAGTATTGTGCATTCCTAGATCATGTGGTAGACAAAAATCAAGAAGTGAAAGACATCGCAAGCATTCCTAAGGTCTGCAACTTTCCCGATGTATTCCTGATGATCTTCTAGGGGTGCCTCCCGAACGACAAGTCGAATTCCGAATCGACTTAATCCTTGGAGCTACCCCTGTAGCCAAATCCCCCTATCGTCTTGCACCTTCTGAAATGTAGGAATTATCCAGCCAACTTAACGAACTCCTAAGCAAAGGTTTCATAAGACCAAGCTTCTCACCTTGGGGAGCACCAGTTTTGTTCGTAAAGAAGAAGGATGGATCATTCCGCATGTGTATAGACTACCGTGAACTGAATAAACTTACCATCAAGAATTGATACCCTCTGCCTCGCATTGACGATCTGTTCGACCAACTTCAAGGGGCGAACTACTTCTCAAAGATAGACTTAAGATCCGGGTATCACCAGTTACGAATTTTGGAGGAAGACGTTCCCAAAAACGCTTTTAGAACTCGCTATGGTCATTACGAGTTTATAGTGATGTCATTCGGATTGACAAATGCACATGCAGTGTTCATGGACCTAATGAACAGAGTGTGTCGTCCATTCTTGGAAAAATTCGTTATAGTCTTCATTGACGATATCCTTATCTACTCAAAGAGCAAAGAGGAACATGGCCAACATCTTCGTCAAATATTACAAACACTTAGATCGGAGAAGCTCTATGCGAAGTTTCCTAGGTCATGTTGTCAGATCAGAAGGAATACACGTCGACCCTTCCAAAATAAAGGCAATTGAAAGCTGGTCAGCACCCAAAACATCTACAGAAATCCGACAATTCTTAGGTCTTGCTGGCTATTATCGCAGATTCATTCAAAATTTCTCTCGAATAGCTAAGCCTCTTACTACTCTGACCCAAAAGGGTGTAACTTATAGTTGGGGAGAAAAGCAAGAAACAACGTTCCAAATGCTGAAGCGAGCCTTGTGTAGTGCACCGATCCTATCTCTCCCTGAAGGGACAGAGGATTTCGTAGTGTACTGTGATGCTTCTAATCAAGGGCTTGGATGTGTTCTTATGCAAAGAGGAAAGGTTATATCCTATGCCTCAAGACAGCTAAAGACACATGAAGTCAACTATACAACACATGACCTTGAACTATGAGCAGTGGTGTTTGCTCTGAAGATCTGGAGACATTACTTATATGGCACGAAATGCACAATATTCACGGACCATAAAAGTCTCCAACATATCTTCGATCAGAAAGAGCTGAATATGAGACAACGACGATGGGTGGAGCTATTGAACGATTACGAGTGTGAAATTCTTTATCACCCTGGTAAAGCAAACGTAGTAGCTGACGCCCTTAGTAGAAAAGAATACTCGGGATGCCGGGTAAAGTCATTGACCATGACAAGCCATTCACATTTGAAGCCTTGAAACTCGAAAACGTGGCAGGTGAAACCCTGAGAGGAATGGATAAGAACTTCGAAGTTAGGGATAATGGAGTCTATTATTTCATGAACCGAATCTGGAAACCAAAGTTTGTTGGTTACAGAGACGTGGTTATGAATGAAGCACACAAAACCCGATACTCCATCCACCAAGGTTCAGACAAGATGTATCTGGACCTTAAGAAACTATATCGGTGGCCTAACATGAAGGCCGAAATCGCTACCTTTATGGTCAAGTGCCTTACTTGCGCCAAAGTTAAGGTAGAGTACCAGAAACCTTCAGGATTATTACAACAACCTGAAATCCCTGAATGGAAGTGGGAGCGGATTACAATGGATATCATAACCAAGTTACCCAAGATGTCAAGTGGTTATGATACTATTTGGGTAATCATCGATAGATTAACCAAATTCGCACACTTCTTACCAATCAAGGAGACTGACAAGATGGAAAAGCTAACGAGAACATACCTCAAGGAGATTGATCGACTGCATGGTGTACCAATATCCATTATTTCAGATTGAGATAGTAGATTCACCTCTCGTTTTTGGCAGTCTTTACAAAACTCTGTGGGAACTAGGCTAGACATGAGCACAGCCTACCATCCGCAAACCGATGGACAAAGTGAAAGGACGATTCAAACGTTAGAATATATGTTACGAGCTTGTGTGATAGACTTTGGGAAGGCATGGGATATTCATTTACCCCTTGTTGAATTCTCTTATAACAACAGTTATCACACTAGCATAAAAGCTGCTCCATTTGAAGCCCTTTATGGCCGCAAGTGCAGATCCCCTATGTGTTGGGTAGAAGTGGGAGACACCCAGCTAGCTAAAGGTCAAACTCCTGACAGCGCTCTCACAGGTCCAGAAGTTATTCGAGAAACTACTGAGAGGATCGTACAAATTCGGGAACGACTTAAAGCTTCCAGAGATAGACAGAAAAGCTACGCAAACAAAAGGAGAAAACCCTTGGAATTCCAGGTTGGTGACCTAGTTTTGCTGAAGGTCTCACCCTGGAAGGGCATGATACGCTTTGGAAAGCATGACAAACTAAATCCAAGGTACATAGGACCATTCGAGATTCTTGCCCGAATCGGTCCTGTAGCTTACAAACTACGATTACCCCAAGAACTAAGTAACATTCATCCTACCTTCCACGTTTCGAACTTGAAAAAGTGTCTTTCCGATGAGACTCTTGTGATACCACTCGAGGAAATCGAGTTAAATGAGATCCTCAATTGTGTGGAAGAACCCATAGAGATACTAGATAGGGAAGTTAAGAAAACCAAACAAAGTTGCATCCCGATAGTGAAGGTTTGCTGGAATGCAAGGCGGTGACCTGAATTCACTTGGGAGCGGGAGGATCAAATGCAACAGAAATACCCACATCTTTTCCCCAGTCTATCTGTAAAGTAAATTTCGGGACGAAATTCTCTCTAACAGGGGGATAATGTAACAAACTGTTATTTCAAATCTATCTAATAGTGTAGGTCAATTTGTATTTCTTTGTAAATTAATAAAGAGAAATTTTAGCATACTATGTATATTTACATAATTGACCCTCAAAAATAAATTATTAAATAATCTCAATTGGGATGAACCAAGTGATAGAGATTGTAACAAGGTTTCCAAAAATATAAAGAACCCAAAAATCCGAGTTATAACGAAGAAGTTATGACCAATCGAAAATCCGCGACAAAACCGGCAAAACACTGTTCAGTATAAAAACTGAATTTTTAATAAAAGGATTTCTAGCCTTAACAATCTAAATGAAAGTTATAGTATATGTTAAACCGAAACTTTCATAAAAAGAACGCCAAAATCTGACTTCGTATTAAGAAGTTATGATTTTTTTTTAAGTTTCAGTATAGAAGTGTACAGCTAAAAACTCGAAATAAAGATCGAGTAGTTTTTAGCCAACACAACCTAAATGAGAATTGAAGGTCTCGTCATTAGTAGTACAACAGTAAAAAGACAGACAAAAACGGACGTCGTATGAAGAAGTTATGAATTTATAACGGATTCACGTCCCGGTCTGTTTAAAATAATAATATTAAAAATAAAGTCAAAATTAGCCGACGAAGTCTAAACGAAAGTCGTAGACTATAATTTTACCTACGTGTGCATATAAAGAACGTCAAAAACGGAGTTCGTATGCAAAAATTATGAATTTTACAAGTTTTGGCAAAAAAATAAAGAAAAATAGCAAAAACCAGGAATTTTCGCATGAACAGTAACGCCACGTCACCCTCGCATGCGAGCCTCCATGTGGCATCTTCTGATTGGGCCGCAGCCTCGCGTGTTGCCTCTTGATTGGGCCGCAGCCGAGGTCCACTAAGAAGCCAGCAGCTTCGCATGGAGACACACCGGAGACGCCCCTCACACGCCTCACACGCCCCTCGCACACTTCCGTTCGCATGTGTCGTTCTTCTATTGGACCGAAGTCCAGTCCAATCCGAGCCTGCTAGCAGCGAGCCTCCGGTCCGAAGAAGCTCCCCTCCCTTCGCCACCTGTCCAACACACGGTAGCCTCGCATGGCCTCGGATCCAAGGCTTCGGCCTATATAAGGCATGCGAGGATTCCAAAGAATTTTCACTTTTTCACCCTAAATTTCACCCTCTTTCACATTCTCCACTCCCTAAGCTCATATACAACCCCTAAAGCCCCGGTATCAAGACTCGAACCCGAAGTAAGCCTTGAAGCCCCGAAATTCTTGAGAATTCATCCTCTCTCCTGTTAAAACTCTGTCCAAATCACCACCTATCATGTGAGTTCATACCCCCGTATTTTCATAATTTCTACTATTTTAACGGGGGGGGGGGGGGGGGGGATACAAGAATAACACAACAACTTTTTGTTATAAATAAATGATTTCAAATGACGATAAAACGATTTTAAAGCATCAAAAATACTCCAAATATTGAGCTCTTTTATAAACTTATATTTTTCCCAAATATACATAATTTTACATGTATATAAATATAAAAGTTATCTCATCAGTTTAAATACCCTTTGTAATATGTTGAGCAAAGTATTACATGCAATAATAATTATTTACCAATTCATAAAGTACATATAAATTATAATGGGTATAATTTATAATACATAGAGCAATACTTCAGGATTTAAGTATACATGAATACATTGTTTTACATGAAAGAAGGGTTTTCATTCAAAACAAATCAAGAGTTTAAACTTGTCAAATAAATGTTCAGAATACTAATTCAAGAACATATTGTCAATCATTTATTTCAGAATGATTGGGTTTTCATAACTAATATACATGTAACTTTTATATGCTTTTTATGAGATATTCAATTCAGGTTGTTTAATTCATTTTAGACAACCAAGGTAAAGCCCTGACATTATAACCAGAATCCCCAGTCCGGAGATCGAAACAAGTTGTGTGTAGATCTATATCGGGATTGACAACCTCAGACTCAGACTGCTAGCTACAGTCAGGCATACACGCCAATGAGTGGCAATTGTTATCAACAGTTTAAGCGCTCACAAGGCGTTTGTTTCAGGCGTTCATGTCTTAGTATGGTTATAATAACTCATTAAAAAGATATTAATAACACGTTAGTGTATAAACAACTAAACGTAGGTACATCTTCAAAGTACTAGTTTACAAAATACAAAGTACAATGGTATACTACATTTTTCAATAACAGCTGGCGAAGCCAGGAACACACTCAGTTACAAGTTTTACAAATACATTGGTTCACAAATAGGACGGTTTTATGGGAATAAAACTACTTTTCACATACTACAGAAAATATGGGATTTTCTAGAACAGTTTTCATATTCAAAATACCAAGACACCCATGCAAACATAAAGACTTATGTACTCACTCAACTTATTGTTGATACTCTCTTTTCAAATTACTTGTATTCTTAGGGAAATAATAATAGGTACTCCCCGAGCTTTTTGAGAAGATGGAGCCATTATAAGTCTTATCTTCTTCTTTTGTATAACTATTTTGGTTTCAATATACAATGATTGAACACATGTAAATATTATACTTTTAAATACAATGGTGGCTTGTACTTTGATTACTATGATGCATGTGTTGTGATACTACAAATGAAGTCCTCCACCCCCGGACGTTTCCGCTGTCTGGTTTAGGGGTGTGACAGGAGGCGTAAAAAGGGCGGTAATGGTAATGTTGGGGAAAGAAGCAATGGTAGGAAGACAAAGGATGGTAAAGATGATATAGGAGGGATGGGTAAAAAGGTAATTGTCAAGACAAGAAAGAAGTCGGAAAGAATTTTGAAGAAAAAACTTGGTACACGGGTTGAGGGTAAAAATGGAGAAGGCCACACTATTGACAAGCCAATGGAACTAGAATAGGTTAAGTGTGGTCAATTTCGTTATGTAGTCAATGTGTTTATGACAACTAATTTCAGGTTAAGTGTTTTAATTTGATGTTTTGTACTCACTTTGGTCATGCTAAACAATGTTGGATTAAGTGTTTCAATTTTATGTTATGTACTCACTGTGGTGTTATGTAGTCACTTTGGTTATGCTAAACAATGTTGGATTAAGTGTTTAGATTGTATGTTATGTACTATTTTTGTTTAATTTTAATCTAATATAAATTACTATGTTATGAACTCACTGTGGTGTTATGTATGCAAAAGGTTTCAATGTCCTTATGATGGTGTGTTGTGTTTATAGACGTGCATGGTATTGGGGTCCATTATTTACATTAGTGTTGGATATATATGGCCCATTTTACTCTAGGTGAACATGGCATTGGTGTCTATTATTGACATTAGTGATTGAAAGTCATTACAAGGATAATGTAAATAACCATAACAATTTCCCTGACAAGGACATAAAAAACTGCTACATACGAATTACAACTTGTACACAATTATGCTAAAGAAAATAATCCAACTTAGAACAAAAGACATCTTCAGTTTCCAAATCTTTGATTCAAGCTTCTTTTTTGACCTAGCCAATCTTGCAATCATAACTGCTTCAGCACTCATATTCTTAGTGTCTGCTTCTTCTACCCAACAAATAAAAACCATTACGAGGTCCCTAACAAAATCAATTTAGAAGTTAGAAGTGTAGAATGCAAAGATAAAAACAAATAAATTAGGGCTACAGTGACCTGATAAAGAAAGTCAAACAAACCTTAGTGAGGTAAGCATAGAATGGTCTTCCAGGGTTTGATGGAGTGGAAGACATTTTGATTATGGCCAAACATCCACATGAGAATTTCACCATTTTTGCTTCGTTATTTCCGAGATACTTCAAAATGCAAACAAGAACATGTACAAAGAAATGGGATGTACTGTCGAGTAAAGGAGGTAAAGTACTTATAAAGAGAAAATGATGAAAATACCCCAGCCGAGTAAAGAAGTAAGTTCTTAAAAATTGTAAATTCTGAAAATACCCCTTGACAAAATTACCCCAATGTTTGACCTCATTAACATCTGTCACAGTTGATGTACCAAAAAACAATTAAATTTTATTAATTAAGCCAACCAAGTGTCCAAATCGTTAGTCTGAATCAAGAACATTGATCCCAACAAATCAAAACGCATTCAAGGCCTTTACATTTCATCAAGATAATATCAAAATGCCTATTACATGTTCCCAGGACTTCAAAAAACATCCGTAAACAACCACCAGTAGATTACCACAAACATCATACACGATTACCACAAACACAAACGAACACACACAATCCTAATAACATATATTACAATAAAAACCTTAAACATAATAGACGATTACGACGAACACTAGACTATCATACCACTACTATTCACCTCCTTGAGAATCACTTGTTGACTATCAAGTGAATGATGAAAATCATTAGAAGGAGCATCACCACGACAAGACCCACAACCAACAATGCAATAGCTTGAATCTGCTTCTCAACCTTCTCGAACCTTTGCTGCATGTTCAGGACATCAACCCTGGGATGAAGGTAATCGCGACCCATCTCCTCCTTCATGAGCTCCACCTCACCTTTTTGCTCAACTATTTTATCACCACAATCGAAGAAAATCGTGTGCAAATCGTTAAAGTATAGCCCATCTCTTGAGCTAATCAAGTTTTTGGAGTTTATAGTATCTAGTGATGGTGGTGGGGTAGGCTCCATGGAAGACAGTGAAAGGGAACACATGTATTCTATTTTCGTTTGTCGGGTTGTGTTTGGCCGGAAGTGGTAACAAAGCCTTAGGGTTTTGTCCAAGAGACCATCCATTTATATAGTACGAGACCACCTGACCCTTAGTGCCCAAGTAAGTGAACTCGGTGGTGATTCGATGATGTGTAAACCGAGTTGTCTGAGTTGACTCAGTAGCTTACTTGGATGATGACATGGCAAGCAAACCGGTTGAATTGGGTCAAAATCCCAAATTAGTCGATTAAATGTTAGTTTATGCCCTTCTAAAGCCAAAAAATAAAATAAGAGACCTTTTAAACCAAAACTTGTAAGTTAGTGGGGCTACAGTGGCATTTTCCTTTATGTAAAGCCGCATGAATTTTTTTTATTATGATGTAACTAATGTTTATGTAAATCCACGGTTATAAATAAGTATATTATCCATTTTATTTTCATTTATTTGTAAAATAAATATAACAATAAACAAGATAAGCCCTAAAAACAAGTGATATTAACATTAATAAAACCAATCAATACATAAGTTTTCAATGTACATACTAAAGAAATAAAATTTTAATCAAAGGATATATATAGAAGTTTTAAAGAGAAATGATTGTGCAAATAAGCTAATACTATATCTCCAAGAGTTTTTTCTTGTTCATCTTGGTCTTTGTTTGCTTTTGATGTCATATTGTTGTCAATGTTTTCTTTTGCTTCTTGAAATGTGAAATTCATTGTTTTTTATTTTGTTTGGATAGTGGATTCTGGACCAACAAAAGTTGTAGGTGTAAAACATTGAAACAAATATAAATTGTTAAGTAATTTTGTGAAACATGAACAATTTCTAACAATGTACAACACTTGGACATTTTCTATAATAACACTATTACACATTGGCCATATATTTAATTCTCCAACACCTAAAACAAAATTACAATCTGACCATAGGAGTAGTAGTTAGCATTTGCTAAATGTTCATATGTTAATTTTTTTTTGAAACGGCAAACTATCCTACTCCTAAACACCACCTAATCTAATCCTAAACACTACCTAAGTCACCGAAATGGAGGTAAACAAAAGATAGAATCTTGGTTAATGGTAATTTGTATTTTTTTATTTCAACCAAAAAATAAAAAACAAATAGAATATTAATTGGCAATGGTGTGATTTCTAGTCCAGATGCAGCAAATGGTCTTTTATTATCAGTTAGAGAATTTGTAATATCAAATAACACTGTATTATGAAGAAAAACTCACAAAATCAATTTGAGGGATCTTATGAAAAGTGAACCACCTGAATACTTGCTCTTGTATGTCTTTCCCACATTATTTAGTATGTATTTATGTTACCCAACACTTGGATTATAATCATTTGTGACCCACATCATCAATCTTGAAGTTATTATTGCTAGATGCATCACGATTGTTCCAGCTTCTAGTTAATCTCCTTGTCATAGCCATTCCTACACTTGCATCAAACAAAACAAACATTCTTGGTGATCATACAAGACTTGTAACGAAAAAAAGAGTAAACAAACATGAGAAAGAACAAGATTCACATGTGAAAACAAATACAATTTTTTTAGGACATATGCGTGACTTTTTCCTTTGTCAATTCTACTTGTAATTAGAAGCAACATACCAAGTTCAAACAAGCCTAAAAACTCCAAACACATAGAGAAACGTTAATATCAATTATCAAAATATCACAAGACATCATAATCTGCAAATCTTACTAACCATATGATCACAAGACATCATTATTTTAATCCTCAATGATCAAAAAATAAATAATCACAATCAAATTTTGGCAATTACCCTAAGTTGATTGCTCCGAATTACCAATAATAAATTTAAAGCAAATCCCAACAACCCTAAATTGATAACTTCAGGGTAATGCATGAGATCATCAACATTTTTGAGATAAAATCTAAAAACATGTATGTGATTTATATTTTTGAATGAAAGCAAACTTGATGTACAAAAACCACATATAATGCAAGAAATAAATGTCATAAATAGAAAAACATGTAGAGAAAAAGAAAACTACTTGTGAAGGGGTCAGTGAGGAGTGAAAAGTGGTGGTCTCAAAGCAGACCATCTAATTCCAAATGCAGAAACTACAAAAGAAAAAAGAAAGTCAAAATTAATGATATAGGAGAAAAACCATCTAATTCCAAATGCAGAAATTGCAAAAGAAAAAAGAAAGTCAAAATTAATGATATAGGAAAAAAAAATAAAGAGTTTGAAGGATAGAAAATATTAGGTGCTTGCAATGATAAGCTTTCCACTAGCAATGACAACTGCAGGTCATATTTTGATCTATTACGGTATTACCAAAAGGGTATTTACATATTTTTGCATAGAAATGAAGTAAAATGAATTAATAAGCACTCACCTTGAATTGCTTAAGGTAAGAAACATCATTCAACATTCTTCTTCTTCATAATCAGACGAAATTAAAGCATTATAAGAAGAGTTTTAAGGATTTAAAAGATAAACAGAAGATATAAAAAAAATAATTAAAAGATATATTTCTCTCCGTCAACAATATTGTTGCTTCTCTTAAACTTGCTTTTAGGTCTTTTGCAACCTTATATGAAATTAGTACCAACTGATTGCAGTGATTGCAGGTAATCATACCCAAAAACAAAAGAAATGCCCCCTTCCTAATTACAATTGAAAACAAATATGCTGAACCACTTATCAAAAACATCATATTTAAACATGGAGGATGAAATAAGAATTACCTTGAACATTAATGGGAGATTAACTCCTAACTTATCAACCAAAGTATCACCTAATCAGCAATATCAAATAAAACATGTTTAAGGATTACATTTACACTCGATTATAGGGCTCCAAACTATTGTAGCGTCGAGATGAAGACTAAAATTTTAAGCAGAGAAAACATAAATGGGAATGTGGGGCTGTTTTATGTGAAACTCTAAGTAAAACGTTGCTGACAGGAGATGGAAGGAACCTAACACCAATCCTAGAATTCTCGATTTCACTCATCTCGATTTCCATTGGCCTGGTTTTATTATCTCATTACTGGTCATGGGTTAATTGTTGTCGACGTCGCCATTGATTGGTGAGAGGGAGAGAAGATTGGTCCATGATGATATTGGTTAAGAGAGAATGGAGACAACGGTCAATTGTGAGCGGGATAACATAGCGGGATTTAGAATAAGGATTATGTCAAAATTTTAAGGTATTGAAAAATATATTGAAATAACTGATAATAAAATTTTATAATTAAAATTATTTTAAATCTTAAATTTATAATTTAGCTTTATTAAAATTAAGTTTACTAGAAAATCTTATTAACTTATTTTGCTTTATTATAATCATAAGTAATATATATATATATATATATATATATATATATATATATATATATATATATATATATATATATATAACTTAAAACTTTTAATGATAATATAAGTATTTTTATTTTTCTTTATTGTAGTCATATGACCGATGTCATGAGTCATAAGCCCTAAGCTCTACCACTTAAGCCTTGAGCCCTAAGCCACAAGCAAAAACCAAATGACTCAAAACACAAACTTAAAGGGTCAAATATGACGATGGAAGTTAAACCCTAGTTAGAGATTAATGTATGTGGGCATCGATACGAGGGTAAGGATAGGGGTAAATGTAAGGTGGGATTAAGATTAATGTGAGAATTTGGGTGTAGGTGTGAAGGTAGGGATCATGTGGGTATGGGTAGATATATGTTAGTGGTGGAAGTTATATAAGGTGAGTATGAGAGGCGTAGGAGTATTGTAACATTACAATGTCAAGTATTTTTTTTATTATTGCTTTTTATCTTTATCAAAAGTTGCATAATTGGTCCCTTAAGGATAACACTTGCATTTTTGGTCGTACGCAGTGCATACTTAAGAGTATGCACAACGTACTCGTACAACATGGAATTATGCATGATCCGCTAGTACGTTGGGCATACTTGTGGTACGCCGGGCATACTAGCCCATACTCCAAACCCTAATTTTAAGGGTTTCTCCGTATTTAAACAACATTATATCCCTATTTGATCATCCTTATCAACCATCACTCCCTCCCCAAACCCTGATTTCGAGTCTTAGTTGCTTGTGTGAGATTTTTGAGCTTATTAAGTGTTTTAGTGCATTTTGTTGAAGCAGTCCAGAGAAAAAAGAAGTGTTTGATTAAAAAGAAGTGTTTGATTGCAAGCTTGTAGATCCAGGAACCTTTCCACCTTGTGCATCTTTTTCATGTATAAAGTTTATACCTTGATGAGTTTTCGATTTGATCTACACGGTTGAAGTTTTATGAGTTTTTTTCCCAAAGATTTGACCTCTATGAGTTTGGAGCACGCAAGGGAATTGTAGTTGTCCTTTCATGCATTTTAGGACCTGTAGATTCATAAAAATGGTTGTTTGATCATTCCATATGGCTCATGCATGAGTAAAGTAGCTTAGAGTGTGTTAGAAGTTAAGGTTTGTTGCATAGAGTCCTTCCTAGCCATGCAAAGGCTTAAAGTCGATGACTTTATGGATTAAGACATCTTAGATGGGTCATATATAAGGCTTGGTTAGTTGTCTTAAAGGATAAAGACACAAAGTTGGTGAAAAAGAAAGCAGTTGGAGTACGTTGGGCGTATGCCTAGCTACGCCCACGTAGCCGGTTCTGCCCCAATGGCTTCTGATTGAGTTGTACTCCCCGCGTACGCGCTGGGCAGTTGACTTTTCATTGCCTTTTGACTTTTGGTCAAGATTTATGGTTTTGGACCATGTGAAGGGGGAAATGGTCTTTTTGCCTTTGGAGGACTTAGTTGTGGGATGTTGACTCACGAATTGATTTTTATATACCCTAATTATTAATTAGGGATAATTATTTCGTTGATTAGGCAAAGACTAGTTCCGGCAGTTCAGGTGTGAGATACTTGTCGACAGTGTCAGGTGAGTCTTCTCATTTATTCTTACATGTGTGGTTGGGTGGTATGTGTGTGGGTAGGGGTAGATCTAGGTGGAAGGGGTATGTAGATGTAGGGTGTAAGGTGTGGAGGTGGTGGTGGTAGTGGTGAGGTGGGAGTGAGGTAGGGTAGGCGTTAGTGTGGGCTTGTAGGAATATGCATATAGTTATGGATTTGTGGGGGTATGGGTATAGGTATGCAGGTTAGGGTGTATGTAGGTATGGCATAATGATTTAGCTTATGTTATAAACCCTTACATATAATTGTTGATGTCACTAAAACCATCATCAAATGAAACCATAAGTTATAAACCCCACACCTTAAGTCTTAAGCTATAAGGCATACATCGTAATACATAAGCATAACCCTCAAGCCATAAGTCATAAGACATAAACCATGATCCATAAGCCATAAGCCTACTTACACTATGCCATACACCCATCAATATAACACCTATTCCTAACTCATTTTCACAATTTAAAGCATAGGCCCTAAGCCCTATTAAAGGGGTGTTTGGAAAAAAATATTACTTATTAGCTTATAAGCTATATGTTAGAGTTAGGTAACTAATGAAAAAATGGCTTATTAGCAGTGGATGTCGCTATAATATTTTTTTATCCAAACATGTTTTTAGCTTATACGGTGTGGAACCACTAATAAGATAATAAGCTCTTTTTCCAAACACCCCCAAACTTTCACCAAGGCGACCAATTTGTTCCCCTATTCTACCCTTTTTCCATGTGACATTAATGTAACTTACTTAACACATAGTCATAACCCAAATAACACACAAGTTATCTAGAATTGTCAATACAACTACAAAGTGTTCCCCACCCCCACCTACCACAACTCAACCGATACCCAACCTTATACCACCCAACATGAGATCTTTTTTGACTACCTTTCATGCCATCTTATGCAGTGACATAGAACAAATCGACAATGAACACACTTGGATGGTATATTTAGGGAAACTAGAGGGTGGTCATTATGGTAGACTCAACAATTCGATACACGACTCAACTGACACACATTTTTCTTTTATTGATTTGAGAAATTTGTCTCCCGTATGTATTTGTTTCGATACATATTTCAATTTTAAGGTGTGTCTTACAGAAGTCAGGAAACGAATTTATCCGTTTAAACCAAGATTCTAAAAAGTTCGCTATGACCAAAGGCTTGTACATGCCGCCACGCTTTATCAAAATTCCACATAAAGTCGTATATGCATATAAAAACAAGTTATAGTAAAAATATATAGAGAATTAATAATTATATACAAAATTACCGCCTTAAGTCACACTTTAGAAATAACATGGTTCAGAAAATTTTGAGGCTTGACATTGCCGTCAAATCACTTCTAATGTTATTTAGAACCTTGATTTAAACATGTATAAAACAAGTATAATTTTCTTGTGACACATACAATCCTACAACAACACGAATAAAAAATGAAATATTTTAAATATTAAAATGTACATATATTCTTCCTAAATCCAAAATAAATCAAAATTTAAATACAAAAACTATTTCCAAAAACCTCATTTTCATTTCCCCCTAAAATGTTTTCAGTTCCCGCTAATAGCTTTTGATTTTTAAATTAAAATCACCAAAACACCCTTGTTCTCCCCCAATACTTGCAACACCCTCGTTCACGTCATGAGACTCATTCCCCTGACACGCTCCTTCATAATGTTCATCAGAGTGAAGAGTTGTGACCCTTCTCAGATCTCCCACACGGACGATCGTTCCCTCATCTCGGCTCCAGACTTCCTATCGCGGCGGCGGCATTGCTTCTTCGTCTGTAAGACCGACTTTCTTTACTCGATTACACCTCATGGATCAATACATGACGTTTGAGTTCTAAAATCGATGAAGCATATGACTTTCTTGTACGATTTTGAATCTAAAGCTCAATTCTTGTTCCCAATTTTTGGTTTGGAATCCCACTTTATTTTTTCCCTGGTTTGTGCACCTTGTGATAAGCTGATGATATTATTTTTGAATCGATAAGGCACTTAAATTTTAAGCACATGATTGTTTTTGGAATCAATGAAGCTTATAATCTGATTTGATCTTATAATCTGATTTTTTTGATATAGTTTGGTGATTTTCTGGTTTATCTTAACAGTAAGCAATAATGTTTCCTCTACAGGATGTTGATGAGGGCAAAACTATTAACGATAATACACAGAATCTTGTTAGATATATGTTTCCTCTACAGGATGTCCATGTAAGTTGCTTTCAATCTATCTGCCTGTGTAATATTACATTAGTCTCTCTCTCTCTCTCTCTCTCTCTCTCTCTCTCTCTCCATTTTATTAGTATAATCCTCTAAACATTACTAAACTTCTAATTACATCTTGTATATTATTTAGTTGATTTTTTTATGGAAATTTAATCTTGTTGAATCACTTTAAAGAAGGAAGTCTGTTTCTGAAAATCTCAATGAAGGAAATCGGTTTTTTAATTTTTGTTTGACCATAAGTATGATGTCATTGTTTCTGTTACATGATGCACTTGGGACTTCTGTGGGAGATTAACAGATCCATGAACTTATTTTACTTATCAAGAAATCCCTTTTGAATCTGATAGACCCCAACCACTCGAGGTTTATAAGAGAATGGCAAAAGGGTCCAAGGAAAGATTTAATGCTCTTTTTCTGCAGTTTTGATCTTATGGGCATTTTAGTCTTTTAATTTTTCATGTATGAGTCTGCAGTCCTTTTGTGAGTGGAAACAGCCCTTTTTAAATCAGGTGTTGCTGTATTTTTTTTTTTGTCTTTTATTCTAGTATTTAAGATAGTGGTCGAGTCTAGAAGGGTATTATGAGTTTTGTTTTGGTAAAGGAACTTTTGGAGAGAAACATCCTCTTAAAAATGATGGAAACATTGATCGGATTGTTTTTGCTTCCTTGTGTTAATTTATAGTTTGGTACTTTGGTTGTTAAAATCTGAGCATAAGGTGTGTTATCAGGTCAAGGCTTATCAGAATCCGCTTTAGGAACTAAATTTCATGAAATGACAATATATGATGTATTATTATTTGTTTTTATGTTCTTGATATTGACCTTAAATAAAAGATATGACCATTCCCAAATATTCTTTTGATGTCTTAGAATAAAATAAGTTATTGGTTTTTGCTTTGAATTGTTATTATCATCTATATGGTTATTCACACAATAAGTGTTTGCTACATTTAATATGATTGTAATCTAATTGGTATGTGTCGGGTAGAGTGTTGAGTAATTTGTTTCATATTACAGGTGTGCCTTAACATGAAATGGGCAATATATTGCATAAAGGTTGGGGATGTGTTTGGTGACATAGACTCTCTTAAAGGTTTCAATAATGCTTCACCTTCATCTGCAAAGGGGACAAATAACAACGGAGTGAGTAAAACCCCTTCATAAGAAGGCTCTTGTATAGGAAGTGTATAAAGCTCTGTTTGCAAAGCCATAGATCCAATAGTCATAGTATGTTCTATTGTTTTTATAATTATGTATATATATTCACTTGTTTCTTGGAAGATGATTTTTTACTTTGATTTCCAAGTTAGGGCTTTCTTTTTGTGAATTCTGATGTGGCTTTACTAAAACTAGAAACCACCAATCCGAAGTGACAACTCTATTTAATTTGTTATTCATTTTGTTGGTAATTGGTAAGGATCATCTGCATCAAGGAAACTGGTAAGGTGATGATTGGTTTTAAGATTATCTATTTGGTTGTTGTTCCTTTACTTAGTTTGTTATATTATTTAGATATCGATTATGGTGAACTAATGGAAGTGGATGATTGAAAATGCTAGAAGGTATCGATAGAGTAATTTGGAGAAAAAACTATGTTTGGATCTAGGAAAGAGCCAACAGTGCATTAGTCAACCTGGATCATATTTAATTCAACCAACTGCAAACTGATACAAAGATACCACTATGGGTGCTTCGATCATTAGCCAATCAGTTGTTGATGAAGGATCAAGGACTAGAATCAAAGGGTCTGGACTAGAACCAAGTAACAGTAAATAAAAGTAGTAAATATAAGTCAAGAATTCGTGTTCATGAGCCAAACTCTTCTACTCCTATTTTTTATACTTTATATGACTGAAGACTTGATTTTTTTTAACAGTTTTAACCAATTATTGTATGATTAGAAGTTGAAAAGGTGCATTTTAAAGATAAATGCTATTGTTGGTGAAAATGTTTTGGTTTGGATTTTCATCTCTAAACTGGAATATAAGAAAACTGGGACAATTTAAATTAGTGTAAAAGAGTAATATGGTCTTTTACTTGTTTGGGAGTTTTGGATGTAGAAATTGGTATAGATTGTAATAATGATTTATGTCCCCTTCAAGATGATATTTTGGTGGATCTAAAGAAATCCTTCATATGCAATTTTAACCATTTGTTTTGTATATGTTCACATTACTCCCACTGTTATATGACCAAAATAGGTCACAAAGTCAAACTGATATATAACCAAAAGTCATTTGATGTAGCCAATTCATCATTTTTTGATATACATAATAAAATGC
The DNA here is from genome assembly GCF_052625555.1 of Lactuca saligna. Taxonomy (NCBI): domain Eukaryota; kingdom Viridiplantae; phylum Streptophyta; class Magnoliopsida; order Asterales; family Asteraceae; genus Lactuca; species Lactuca saligna. The sequence continues at coordinate 57,645,650 of NC_136424.1, forward strand.
ATATGACCATAAACCACTAAAAGTAACTTTTTGAATTAATATTATCAAGATATATTAATAAGTCACCAATAAATACTTACAATATATTTTCGTTTTATGAAGATTATTCTTTAAATCTAGACATATACTAGTACAAAAGGAATGACCATTACATAATTATAGTCACATATTTAATGACCATACTATAATTATACTAATTAGACATTATATTTCTTCTATTACTAGATTTACTTATAGACACATAATAATTGTAAATATAACCAAATGCAACTTACACTAACAATATTTGTTTTTTTTTCAAAGCTAATTCATCATATTTTGACACACATAATAAAAGACACATGACAATAAACCACTAAAAGTAATTTCTTTTATTTCTTTTACTAAGTCACTAGTAACACCACCTTATGGACACACAAATATTTAATGTGGTGCCATGATACAGAAACATATACAATTGCCTCATATCACCATATATTTATCTATTGTCTCATATGGAAAAACGTATCATATTGTTAATCAGTAATTGTAGCTGATGGTGACATATGACCATAGTGTTCGAGTGTGGCTAATACTTGTCAAATTTGGTATAAGTAAGTGTGGTTAAGGTTTTTATTATCTACATAATGGCTACACAAACTAATTTAAATGTATCCAAAAATAGACTCTAAATTTTTTTAGTGACCTTTGGCCACACTTTTAATAAAGAGTGTGTTTAATGCCCGTAGATTAGGACTAGTCAATTTAGAGACGATAAGCGTCAAAAACAACTTTTTGATAGAAGATTATTAAGAATGAATAATCTTAACTAAGTTGTAGTATATGTCACAAGGTTTCCGTGCATATAAAGAACGCCGAAATCCGAGTTATAACGAAGAAGTTATGACATGTCGAAGTTTCGCGACAGAACCGGCACGACACAACGCGACTTAAATAGTGAAATTACATTAGAGCGATATTTAGCCCTAGTGATCTAAACGAAATTCGTGGAGTTCGTTAAACCGAGAGCGTGCATAAAAAGAATGCCCAAATCTGACTTCGTATGAGAAAGTTATGATTTTTCTAAGTTTCAGTTTAGCAGTATGCAACCTGAAACTCGAATTTGAGATCGAGTGATTGTTGGTCGAAACAATCTAAACGAGAATAGAAGATCTCATCGATAGTAGTCCAATGGTAAAAGACAGCCGAAAACGGACGTCAGATGAAGAATTTATGAATTTATAACGAAGTTTTCCTGTCCCGGCCAACTAAAAATATATAATAAAAAATAAGGTCAAAATTAGCTGATGGAGTCTAAATGAAATTTGTAGATGTTAGTCTCACCTACGCTTGGATATAAAGAACGTCAAAAACGGAGTTCGTATGCGAAAGTTACGCAATTTTGAAGTCTGCGTAATCGAGTACGCCCAACGTACCCGGAACCGCCTCAGCTACGCATGCAATGACGTCACTCGAGTACATACGCATGCAATGACATCACGTATGCCCAACGTAAGGCTTAGTACACCCAGCATACCTAGATTTACGCCCAGCGTAATCCCAGATTCAGCACCCTATAAATAGAATGTGAGGGCAGCCGATTCCTTTGCTCATTTTCTCTTCTCTCTCTCTCTCTCTCTCTCTCGATCTCTATCTCCCGTTTTGCCTTGATTTTCGTGCAAGAAATATCCCGAAGCCCCGGTATCATCCCGAGCCCCGAAGCAAGTCCTGAAGCCCCGAATATCCCAAGAAGTAAAATTCCTGAGCAGAAGCTCTGCCCGCGGGAAGCCAATTTTTGTGAAGATCTTCCAGATCTACCGAAGAATACTACTTCTACAAGCCGTAGTTCTGCCCGATCATCTTCTGATCAAATGAGTGTGTGGTTAGTTTCTTCTCACGCATAATTACGACGTATTTTATACGAAATACATGTTATGTGTATATTTTGTTGTTATATGTGTGAATGTATATTCACTTTCTTCTATCTCATAGATATGGTTAATTCTCTATGATATACGTGTTATGTGTATGTGTCTCATCTGTTGTATGGAATATGTATTGAATGAGAATGCTATACAGGTGTTAAACTATGTATAAAAATATATATTTTTATCTACTAATATGTTGGGTAGAACATGGGTAGATGAAATAGTTGGTGTGTGAGGATAGATTAGTTTGAGGATGAGACGAAAGATGATATAGATCATGAGATGAGGGTGACAGGTGAAAAATGAGTGAAACTTTTACCCAAACAATGACCCCCATCATTCAGCAGAGTAGGGATGACAACCACGGACTATTCTAGATAGTCTTGTGGAACACTAGCAAGCTTTCAACTTGTAGGTGTTGTGGACTTGATGTTCACCGGTGTACTCTAAAAGCCTATTGATATGTATTGCTAGAGGATGTCTCGAAACCAATACTATCAATAAACAAGATAAACCCTGGCGACTATGGAGTTAGCGCCTGTTAAGTGAACCTTGGTGACTATGGAGTTAGCGCCTGATAGCTATGGATTTAGTACATGATAGATAAACTTTGGCAGCAATGGACTTCGTACAAATTCCTTAGGTAAATCCTTAGGAATGAATGAATGAAGGATATTTGATTCTTAGGGTAAAACCTTAAGAGTAAGGAAGATAATGGGGATGAGTAATTGGGTTGATTGTTTGACGATTAAAAATAATAATTATATTATTGTGGGTTGAAAACCCTATATGCTCACCAGGCTCCTAAGCCTGACCCAATCGGTTCTCTTTGCATTACAGGTAATGGAACAAGAGTATAAGTTGGTGGACTTGACGAGAGATTTTGGATTATAGATCAGTAGTTATAAATGACTGTTGTAAGGTCTATTTTATACTGTTTATGCTTTTGGTCTGTATCAGATCATGACATCCCCAGATTTTGTTATTTAATTAAAATACATTTCTTTAAAGAAATGCTTTGATAAATTCTTATCACATTTTGTTTTGGGAACAAATCCCGCATCTGTTTTCTTTAAACGATTACTCTAATTTTAAAAACAAAGTATAAACAAATCGGTCTTTTCTGGATGTGAAAATGGGGATGTCACAGTGTAACAGGCTGTTTTTCGGAAAGTGTGACTGTAGGTCATTTTTGTACTAGTGTATGTCAATGCAATAAGGAATAGCCCCCATGTTGTCCATTAGGATAGTTTTCAGGTCATCGTTCAAAAAATGAAGGCAACATGCTCAAGGAATCAAGGCAACATGGCTAGTTTCAAGGTCATAGTTCGCCAAATCAAGGCAACATGGTGTTGGATTAGTGTCTAAGCCCATAACTATATTTGGTAAGTACTTGACCCGATTGTGCATGGTCCTTTTGGGTTGCCTTCACAATAGCAACTTAACAGGGAAATTTATGGAGAGAGAGAGAGAAGATATTATGGTTTATTAATATATTATAAGAATAATATATTAAAGGAGAAATCATATTATTTGATTAATATTAGTCATATATTAATTAGGAATTAATTTGGTGACTAAAAGAGATTAATTGAATAAAGGGACTTAAACTGTCAAATGTTTGATAGTTGTATTTTGGGCCGGAAAACCTAATGGACTAAGGGGTGAACGAAAATATGATGGACTGAAATTATGATGGGAGTCCATCATATTTTCGTCCATGGCCTTATTCCAGAAGGTTTCATGGGCTGCTTAATGTTTAAGCTATCCATTAGGGTTTTGACTGAAACCCTAGCTACTCACAGTATAAATAGACCCCCTAGGTTACAGAAATTGAAAACTACTTCTCCTAGAACCCTAGAGCTGATTTCAAGTGCCTCTTTCCTCTCTCAGATACCACCCTCTTGCTAGTTGGTGTTTGTAAGCCATTAGAGGAGTTACACTTGTGACTCTAAGCTCAAGGAAGAAGAAAGATTCAAGCAAGCAACAAGAGGGAATCTTCCAGATCTGATTTGGTCATTGTAATTTCGAATTATTATCATTAGATATAGGGTTATAAAGTATTGGATGAATGCATGTACAATTAGAGAAACCTAGATCCAAGCATTAGGGTTTGCATGAGCACATAGGATGTTCTTGTGGCTCAAACCCATCAGTAGTATCAGAGCTATGTTTGGTTTCTATTGTATTGGTGCCTTGTTTATTTGTTCAAGCTTTAAAATCATTTTTCTTGCTCTCTGCCTGATAAAATCGGCAAGTCCTATGGTGGACTCGACGAATAGGATGAACTCGACGAGTCCATAAGGGGACTCGGGAATTTCGGGATTTCTTGCTGTTTTGCTTAAGGATAATTACCTAAATTGTTTTAGTCTAATAAAATCCGAATTTTATTACCTGTTTATCAATATCCTCATCAAAACAAAAGATAATTACCAATTGTTTAAAATAATAATTTCCTTATTTGATAATACTTGATTATTTAAACTAATTGTTGAATTATCTTGCAAGTAATATTAGCTAGGTCAAATTTAGATAATTATTAAATTAAATGCTTAATTGAAAATTATTTGCTATTTGATCTTTATGTTTTGCAAAAGTTCAAAACTTGTCCTCAAGTGTTGAAATTTAAATTTTATGATTAAAATGTTTAATTTGAACTATTTAAATTTCAAACCCTAGAATTTTACAAGTTTAAAATTCAACCTTATACTTTATAATATTATAATATATATATATATATATATATATATATATATATATATATATATATATATATATATATATATAAAACTTAAAATGCTAGTCTTACCGTTAGTAGGCCTCATTCACAAAGCCGATCTATAAGGGGGGGATAAGGTTATGGCCTATAAAATGACCATTTATTGGGTGTCCAATCTCACCCACCGCTTCCTTGATTGGTGGAGGGTCGTTAGCCAAACGGGTAGGATAAGGCAAAACTCTCCTCATTAAAAGTATAATGAATCTATATAAAGTAACTAAATGTTTTTCAAAAATTCTCAATCTTAGTTATTTTAGGCAAAGTGAATTGATGCAATCCCATAAAATTACACTTTGTACCCTTGCTAAGAAGTTAGTGGAGCGTGTGTGGTTAAACGACACACTAATTGGTTTCTAAGCAAAGGTGGCAAAGGGTGACTCATTGTTTGTCATAGTTTGATGGAGCATGTATGGTTTACCGGCACATCGAATAGGTGATTCTAACAATGAGGGCACCATGTAGATTTGCATGGTTATAAACACCCACTTTGTGTTCCTCGGCATCCTAGTCAAAAACGAGAGGGGCATATCGAGATTTAAACATGCCCTTGAAAAGTTCAATGAATCTCTAAGGAAATCTAGGAATTCTCAATACATTTAAAACTTGAGCGTTATGTTTTTCATGGTGAAGAATTAGTGAATCGTCATTCAGAAATCCAGGTATAGTATTTTAATTATTTATTTTGAGTCAAGAAGAGGGACTCGACGAGCCGACGCCCAGACTCATCGAGTAGGATCGCAAATGCTAACTGTACTTAATGAATGGACTCTACGAGTCTGCGTTGTGGACAGAAACCCTAAATCTTTGGGCATGTGCACTATTTAAGGTTCCTTATGGCCTTCATTGGCGACCACCTTCACCCTTAAGAGATCCCTATGAACCAAAGAGCATAAAGAGTGAGAGAAGGGCCATCTTGAGCTTTATTGGTGTGATTTTGCAAAGGAAGAGAAGGGATTCAACAAGGAGAACCAAAGGAAGTTGTCAATCTGAGATTTTGGAGCAAGGAGCTTCACTTTGAGGTAACAAATCGGCCCTTTCTTTCTATATGGTGTAGATTGCATGAATCTAGGGTTTCTTGACCCTTTTCTTCAATGGAATATGGTGTATATGAAGTCCCAATTTGGAATAGGCATTAGATCTGCACCTTAAGAGGTCCAGAGGGTCCCAACCTTCCATCTTTATGTAGTCCCTTTGGAGTTATGGACCTTGGTTGCCACTTTAGGAGCTATTTCATCAAATAAGGATATATGAGTGTTACATGAGCTTAAAGATTGGACCTTTATGTGATTATTGGGTGTTAGGAGGTCAGATATATAAATTAGAGAAGTAGATCTGACGTCATAAGATCTTTTGAGTGTTGCTATGGAGGAAACTCGCCGAGTCCATAAGAGGACTCGACGAGTCGAGTCGGGTTTCCTTGTGATTCATGACCAATGGTAAACCGTCAAGTGAGAGGCTAACTCGACGAGTCGAGTGAGGCCTTAGGAAGATTCTGAGAACACACATGGAATCGCCGAGTCACCTGAGTGCACTCGACGAGTCTGTTCAAAGTTTGACCATTTATTAGATTTGACTTCAGTTGACCATAAGGTTTTGGTCAAGCTGATTCAAGAGAGGTCAGGGAAGGGTAGAATAGTCTTCTACCCATTCTTTAGATATCAGGAAAAGAGAAAGTATTGATTAGAGATGTTATCATTTTGATAGGAGGAGGCTAGGTTGGGTTATCGAGCACGAGAGGTTATCCGACATCATACGAGGTGAGTCTTCTCACTATACTTTACCTAGAGTGGTAATTATGTGTGACCGGAAGGTCTTATGGGCTATGATGAGTATGTGATGTATGTTGTTATATGATATGTATGTGCTATGTTATGTTATGAGTAGTATGTTATGGACCAGAAGGTCAAGATGTTATGGAGCGGAAGGTCTACCAGGATTATGAGACAGAAGTCCCCCGAGACACATTAACTGGAAGGTCTTGTAGAGTTATAGTATTGAGTGGCGTATGTGCGTATGTGGTATTTTGGGGAACTCACTAAGCATTTATGCTTACCGTGTTGCATGATATGTGTTTTAGGTACCAACGAGGATCGCGGGAAGGCACCGACATGATTTGTACACACTGATGAAGATTTATGTGTTTGAGATTATGGGATATGTTTTTTTAGATAATATTTGATACACTTGTGTTTGAGCTGATTATGTGAGCCGTTTTATGTTTGAAAAATGAAAAATTGTTTTAAATTTTCACGTTGTTAGAATTTCTTATTTTGGGTGTTTAATTAGGGATTCATTTCTAATCAAACTTTGTTCTTTTCTTCAGATGTTGAACTCAAACAACAACAACGCTTCAGGCTCAACCTCATCTGGATCGTTCTCACTCATGAACTTGTGTGGGAGAGTGATCTTTGACGGGTCCAATTTATGGGTTTTGAGCATTCTAACACTCCAATGGTGTACATGCAACCCTGTAAACCTTGAATATATGTTTTCTCTAATATACATGCAAAATTGGACTCGCCGAGTAGTCGACCCTACTCGCCGAGTAGGTGCTATTTTGGGTGTTTTTCTTCTTTATTCAATTCCCGAGCTCCTAACCGCTTCTCCTGCTTCCTTTTGCTTCCGAGCTTCATTTTTGGACTGAAAATACAATTCAAACACTTTTAAGTACCTTTTGTCCATGAAATGCAATAATTTAGCTAATAAATGAATAAAAATCTATACTTAATACAAACTAAATATGCACATACCAATATGCCTAGATCTCCCGTGATCTCTTGGTTCCTTAGCCAAAGCAACTGCACTTTCACTGTCACAGAAAATTTCCATTGGCTCCTTTATTGCTGGTACAACTCCAAGGTCTCCGATGAAGTTCTTTAGCCATATCGCCTCCTTTTCCGCTTCACTCGCTGCTATGTACTGTGATTCACAAGTAGAATCAACTATTGTCTCCCGCTTGGAACTTTTCCAAGTAATTGTCCCTCCATTTAGGATAAAGACCCAGCCTGACTGAGAGCGGAAATTATCCCTATCAGTCTGAAATCTAGCATCGCCATATCGTTCCACTCTCAAGTCATCACTGCCACCGAGGTTAAGGACGCAGTCCTTAGTTGTCACACCCCGAAACCGATGGCGGAAACGTTCCGGGGTGGAGGCCGTCATGTAAAGTATCACAACCAATGTACATAGTAAGCACAGTAAACACAACCATTACATTACATAGAAGTATTTACATTTGATGAAAAGTAAAGTTATACATGATTATAGATATATACATCCAAAATGAACAAAAGTAAAGATGAGACTGCTAAAAATACTTCGTCTTCTCCAAAAGATCGCGGGATACCTATCTATTGTGGACCTGAGAATACAAGCAGTTTTGAAAATATCAGCATAAAGCTTGTGAGTTCATAAGCAATTTGTTTTAGTAAAAGAACAAGTTTCCTTTGGTTTTCTGAAAAAGTTGTTATACAAGAAAATCCCATATTTTCTTATAAGAAGAATTGAGTTATTCGTTTGTCACACAATCTGGTTAAGAACAGTTTCGTGATCCCAGGAAAAACCCTTATTTTCCTTAAAAGTTTGTGGTTTGTTATCGATTCGAAATGAAGTATACAAGTATCTACCGTACTTGTAACATTTAAGTGAATTATTCTGAAAGCCTGATTATCTTAGAAAGTACATTAGTTTCAATAAATAAACTATACAAGAGAGAAAAACACCCGTGAACAAAATTTGTTAATTTAATACGTATTGTGAGTCGTATAACCATACTAATTTGACTCGTGGCCTCCTTTACGTTCTTCAGGTGTCGCTAGAATCCAAAATTTGTCACCCCAGGCGTGCCCGCCTAACTGTAGCTCGCAGTTAAGGTGTGAGATTGTCAGTCCCGAATAGATCTATCCACAAATTTCACATTCTCCCCATTGGAGACTCTGGTTATACTTCCGGAGAGGATTTACTGATACCCTGTAGGGAATAATGAAGACAAATCTCGCAAGCTAGTATTACCAATTCACGGAAAATAGATCGTTATCGAGTTTCGAAATAGTTTGGTAAAATATAAATAATCAAATACGATATAATTATTCATCGAGATACTGTAGATTAAACATGGATAAACTAAATCAAACATAGTTTTTGAATCCATAAAACAAGTAATGTTGATCCCAAATTATTCCCTTAATAATTTAAATGATTAGATGAGTATAAATCAGATGATTTGATGAGTTCCCATATTGTTTGAAAGCTATGTAATTACATTCTGAAAACCTCCCTTATGCTCTGCATATTACAAAAAGGATTTAGTATTTAAAGTTTGTTTGGAAATCATATAATTACATCAGTTTTAAGTTTCAAAAACCTTTATGATTTGCTTGTATTCCCCCTGAAAACATTGGAAAACACAGAAAAAGGTGTAGGGGTATGAACTCACCAGACGAGAAATGTGTCAGCTAGGATGCTAAATGTCAGTTTAGGGCTTGAACATGTGCGAGGTTCCTATTTAATATGAAGAGATACATAATTGTATCTAATTAGACTTTGAACTACTAATTAAATAAGAATATACACTCTGAGGTGTGAAAACACTTTATTTCAAGTGTTAGGATTGATTCGGGTAGCATCTAAGGAGGTGTAAGGCCTAGATATGGAGCTTGCTCTTCAAGAGTAAACTCCTAAGGGAGATTACGTCCCTATGACCATTTCACCATGAGTTTACGGCCGTAAACTCATATTTGTGTGTTCTTGGGTGCTTAAAAGTCTTATAACACTAGTGGAATAAAGCTAGGTTAAGTTTTAAGGCATGGGAAGGGGTTAAACCATCAAAGGGACCATTGTAAGGAGTTTACGGCAGTAAACTAGGAGTTTATGGTCATAAACTCACACATGAACCTTTCTTGTGTGATTTGGTGATCCTAGGTTAAGCACAAGTGGTTCTAGTCCAAAGTACAAGTCATGGAAGGAAGTTAGGGCACCATTTGACCACTATAAAGGAGTTTACGGCCCAGGAACCATTCCTTGGGGGGTTTACGACCGTAATCTCCTAATGGGGTGGTTTCTTTCATGTTTAAGGTCCCTAACACAATGGTGGTTGATTCTAGACATTGTTCCAAGGCTTAGGAGGTGTTTAAGGGGCATCTTAACACCTTAATAGGTATTTACGGCCTTAGAAGGGGTGTTTACGGTCCAAGCATATTCTTGGGCCATAAACTCATGTTTAATCCCCAAATGTTAAGATTTTGGTGTCCCAAGTCCATTCATGTAAGCCCCTAAGTCATATCTAAGCTCCAAAAGTGGTTTGGAAGGGTTTTGGGGCTCCAAAACCCCATTTAAGGGTGTTTACAGTTTGGGATAGTTCATGGGCCGTAAACACATGTTCTTGGTCCTTTTGAATGATTTATACATGGATTTGAAAGCTAAACATGTTACACTATCAGCTAGGATTGATTACTTACCAAATTAGAGCTTGAAAGAGGTGGCTTTGGATCAATTTCGGGTTTGTAGAGAGAGATAGTGAGAGAGAGAGAGTGAGTGAAAAAGCTTCAAATGAAGTCCACTCACACTTATATAGGGTTTGAGTTTGAGGCTTGGTGGAAATCTACCCGATACTAACGTTAAACGAGGCTTATGGTCGTACCCGATTTAGTTGTCGTAACCCGGCGTGGTCGAAACTAAATTTTTTCCAAATAAACATTTGGGACGTTTTCACATGTTTCTAATGGGTTTGGATACTCACGAGGTCATAATAAAAGTCTTAAATTAAATGACCTAATCAAAATGTTAATGGAAAATTTGAAAGACAAACAGGTTTTACTGATGGGAGCGGGTTTCCATGACGGAAAAGTTTTCGGATTGTCACATTAGTCCTCCGCCAATACTTGAGAATGTTTTTTACCGCAGTCCAGTGAGCCTTGCTAGGGTTCCCTTGATATCTACTGACCATGCTCAAGGCAAAGGCCACATCAGGGTGAGTACAAGTCATAGCATACATGACAGTGCCTACAGCGGAAGCATATGGTATATGACTCATCTTAGCTATCTCAGCCTCTGTACTCGGACTCTGAGTCTTACTTAGCTTGGCATTACTCTGGATAGGTAATTCCCCTTTCTTGGATTCTTGCATGCTAAGCCTCCTCAGCACCTTATCCAAGTAGGTACTTTGACTAAGTCCAATTAGTCTCTTACTCCTGTCTCTCATTATCCTTATCCCTAGGATATAGGCAGCTTCTCCAAGATCCTTCATAGCGAAACACTTCCCAAGCCAAGACTTAACCTCCTGCAAAGTTGGGATATCATTTCCTATGAGTAGTATGTCATCCACATATAACACCAGAAAGCTAACTATACTCCCACTAGCCCTAACATACACACAGGACTCATTTTCGCTCCTCGAAAATCCAAACTCTTTGACTTTCTCATCAAAGCAAAGATTCCATCTACGAGATGCTTGTTTCAATCCATAAATGGATTTCTCAAGCTTACTGTAATATCCCCAATTTCACGGCCAAAAAGCTTTATTTTATTTATGCTTTATGAAAATTAGTGTGACAACCCAAGTAGTCCCGTTACATTTCTCCGTTACCGTTAACGGAATTTTCCACTGTTCAAAAGTTCCGTTAATAAGAAGCCGTCAAATTTAATAAAGATTTCAATTGTGTATGTTCACATGTCGTTAAGTCGTGAAAAAGGAAATAAAACACAGGACACACATTTTCATTCATTTGGAAAATGTCAAGTTTTATTATTACGACCACTAAATCGGGTGCGACCTAAAGCCCCGTTTAACGGCAGTATCGGGTAGAATTTCACTGTGCCCCGACTCAAAACCCTATATAAGGGTGAGTGGAGTCTATTCGAGACTTTTTACACTCTCTCTCTATACTCTCTCTCTAGACCCGTTTTCGCCCCGAATCCGCAACCAAACGCTTCCAAATTGTAAGTCCGCTTACCCTAGCTTATTCTAAACATAGTGATTTATGTTTATAGCCTAAAAATCATCCAAGAAGGCATGGAATAAGGAGTTTACGGCCCAGGAACACTCTAGGGCCGTAAACCCCTAAAATGGTGCCAAACATGCCTCTAAACTTGTCCATAAGCTTGAGAATAATTAGGGGATATAGCCTAGGGGTGTTTAAACACTAAAATGCATGGATTTAGGACTCAAAGAAGAGTTTACGGCCCAAGCACATGCTTAGACCGTAAACTCCCCAAGTCATGGTCCCAAATGCACTCCAAACTCATCCTAGGGCTTATTACATAATTTAGGGACTTATCCTCTTGAGTTTAGACACTTGAAACACTCCAAAATGATTTAGAGAAAGGAGTTTATGGCCCACACAAAGGTCAAGGCCGTAAACACCCTAAATCATGCCCAAAAGTTAGTTTTTGTCCCCCAAATGACCATAGGCTATCTCTATAAAATGTTAGGAAGGATCTAAGGGCTTAAACACAAGGAAAATGAGGGATTTCTTGGAGTTTACGGCCCAAGCATTTATCTAGGCCGTAAACTCCCCAAAACCCCCTCAAATGTTGGTTTTAATCACCCAAAATAGCATCAAACTTCATAAGAAAATTCTAGGAAGGCAATAGGGGCTTAAAACTTCACTAAACTCAAAGGTTGAGAGTTTACGGCTGTAAACTCCCTTGGGAGAGTTCCTAGGCCGTAAACTCTTGTTTAGTACCCTTAGAGGCCTCAAATCCACTCATGCCCTTTAGGAAAAATGCTTAGAATAATTCAATGAACAAGCTAGAAGCATCAAACACCCAAGAATAGAACCTTGGGAGTTTACGGCCGTAAACTCCCTTAGGTTGGGCCGTAAACTCCTTGTTTGGTCCATGTTGGTGTTTTAAATCCATTTACACACTTGATATGTGAGTATAGCAAAGTCCCACAACTGATAAGAGACCCTTAGCACCCGTAAACGTTACCCGGGACCCCAAACACTCAACCAAAAGTGTTTTCCCACTCCTTTGAGTGTGTATAATTGTTTAATTAGTATATTATATGCTAATTGTATGTGAACATATGTTATCATATGTTAAAATAGGTGATTGTGTGTGTTCATGTCCTTGCGTAACCCCGAACGCCCAATCGGCACTTTCGTCGGGCCTACTTACACCAGGTGAGTTCATCCCCCTGAATGAACCTTTTAAATGCTTTTAAATGTTTTATAGGGGTGAATACAAGTTAAACATGCCAGTTATCATGTCAATCGCATATGATTGATAACCCGCATGCACAAGATTTTACCACTTTTACACTGTTTTACCGAGTGGGACACTAAAATGACTTTTACCTGTTTCATAACTTTTACTTATACTGATTTATTCAAATTCATCCTAAATTGGTTTATGAAAGATCCTCTAAGGTTTTAAACGTATTTTACAAAGGAATACAATTTGTGATTTTCTCTGTACATAAAGGCTTTTCATTAAAGATTTCCCTTTTTGACGTATACTTTTACTTGTTAAACACTGCTGCTTCACTTATACTTATTTTATACTCTGACTCGGTAACACTTTCACTTATACCTATAGTCGCTTATACTTGATGACGCTTATACTTATTCACACTCTTACTTAGTGATACGATTTCTCCTTCACTTATACTGGATAACGACTTTACTCCACTTATACTTGATAGACGTTCTTACATCACTTATTGTCGTCTCTGCTTCGTGATACACTTATACTTGGTACGCTTATACTTCATGGTTCGATTATCCCACACTGTACACGTATACTTGACGACTCAGATGTTCCACTGTACTCTTATACTTCACGACTCAGATGTTCCACTGTACTCTTATACTTCACGACTCAGATGTTCCACTGTACTCTTATACTTCACGACTCAGATGTTCCACTGTACACTTATACTTCACGACTTAGATGTTCCACTGTACTCTTATACTTCACGACTCAGATGTTCCACTGTACACTTATACTTCACGACTCAGATGTTCCACTGTACACTTATACTTCACCGTATGATACACACTCAAGCGTAGTTAGATGTATGTTTATGCTTGTATAGATGTATATAAATAATGATTAAAGGACTTAGGAAGGCTTGTCCGCCCTATTTCCTTTTCTTCGTTGAGATGTGGTCTGGTGGGATCGGATGTCCATCTGAAGGTCGTTCGATTCATTAGTTATATATTACGTATACGAGCATAGACATACGAGTTTTCTTCAGTCAATTCAGTTAAGGGTCGATACCTCTAGTCTACACTTACATAAGAAACCCACTCCCTCCTAGTAACACACTATCCTCTATTTGGGATGCATCTTCGGGACGCAGCCTTCTCCGTCGTCTAGTTGGTAACCAGAGTCTCCTGTAGGGAGAGCGGACATTGTGTGTATAGGCCTATACGGGATTGACAACCCCGCACCCTGACTGCTAGCTACAGTCCACGGCCTACCAAGCCAAGGGGTGACCAATGTCACATTATATAGATGCTTGTAGGGCGTCTAGTACTCTAGTCAGTATGGTTACGAGTATCCTGGGTTGCCTTATAATTCATGGCTTTAAGGTAACAGTATTTCGTCAGCGATTTACACTGTATGTTGATGTCACCTTTTTCAGAGTCACACTGTTTTGACCTTGCTAGATGTATCTTCATTTGATACCGTCTGGGGTCTGTTATCTCTATTTGACCTTACAAGATGTATCTGTTGGATAAGGTGTCTAAGTCCATAACTATTTCTGGTATGTACTTGACCCGACCCGACATGGTCCATTTGGGTTGCATGGCACCATGCAATTGGATAGACTAAATGAGAGAAATAACACTTGGAGATTATTAATATATTATAAGTTCTAATATATTAATAATATTATTTGATTTGTTTGATCAAGAATTAATTTAGAATTAATTAAGTGATCAAAAGATAACTAATTAAATATATGGGTTGATTATGTAAATCATCCATATCTTGTATAGTGGGCTAAAAGGCTCCATGGACTATCAAGTTGGGTTCCACCCATAGGATGCTCCATGGGAGTTACAAACCCATGGGTCATGGAAATGAAGAGTCATGACACATTAGGGTTTAACCCTAGATGTGTCAACACTATACAAGTAACATATTCTCCACCCAAAATTGGCTACACTAAGAAATAAGAGGGCTTGGCCGATTTTGAAGAAGTGAGTATTCTCTCATAAGTTCTTCCAAGAGCATTTGGTGTTGTGTGAAGCATTTGAGGCATCACACTTGGGGTGCTAGGCTCACAAGGTTTCAAGGAACACAAACAACAACAAGGTAAGTTATTCTATCTATACTTTATGTTAAAATTGTTCCCCATGTATGCTAGATAGGAATATAACCTTGGAATTCAACTTTGCATGACAATTAGACAAACATAGATCCAAGGTTATTAGGGTTGCATGTACACTTAGGAAGTGTTAGAATGCTCAAAACCCATCAGTGGTATCAGAGCCTAGGCTTGTTTGTTCTTATTTGTGCTTAAAAGTTGAAAACAGAATCGGAAATTTTGCTGTCTGCGAATGGACTCGTCGAGTCCATAGGGGGGACTCGTCGAGTCCATGAGTATCTTCAACCAACTCGGCGAGTCAGTTTATGCACTCGGCGAGTAGGGTCGACTGAGTGCAGATTTTTGATTCAGTTGCTGGAAATGAATTAGAAACATTACCCTAAACTGTTTTGGTAATTGAAAACTTGTTTTTGGTGGTGTAATGTCTTTGCTAATTCATTTACAACAACTAGTTATCAAAATTACAAAGTTTTATGTAATTTTTTGATTGTGTTCATATTCATGTTCTTGTTCTTATGATGTTTTAGATGATCATAGGAATTATTTGTAACCTATTTGGTAGTTTAATTCTTGGTCATAATGTGTTTTAATGGAGTCCATAACTTATCCTTAAGTTATGGAAAACCAAGAGTCACACTTGAGTTAAAACCATTAAGAAAACACAAGAGTTAGAAAAATGAAGAGTCTTCATTTTATTACTCTATTAAACTCATAAGTTACAAGAAATGAAAAGTTTTGAAAGTTACAAAACTTGCCCTCAAGTTTTGGAACAAGTAAACTTAAGTTAAAACTTTAAGTTCCAACCCCTAGAATTTTAAAAGTTAAAATTCAACCCTTATACTTATATTATGATGATTTAATAATTATATATATATATATATATATATATATATATATATATATATATATATATATATATATATATATATATATATATGTATAAGAATAAAGTCGTCTTACCGCTAGTACGCCTCATTCACGAAGCCGGTCTATAAGGTGGGTATAAGGTTGTTGCCTATAAAATGGTGACTTAATGGGTGTATATTCTCACCCACCGCTTGCTTGACTGGTGGAGGGTCGTTAGCCGAACGGGTAAGACAAGGACTTATAAATTCTCATTCAAAGTATGATGAATATAATAAAGTAACTAAATGTTTATTAAATTCCCAATCTTAGTTACTTTAGGAAAAATGTGAATAAGGTGCTAATCCATGAAATTACGCTTTACACTTTGTCTAAGTCGTTGGTGGAGCGTGTGTGGTTAACCGGCACACTAACTTGGACTTAACAAGGTAGGTAAAGGGTGACTTAAGGTTTATTATAGTATCGGTGGAGCGTGTGTGGTTTACCGGCACATCGATTGAGTGATAAACTTTAAGGGTACCAAGTGATTTGCATGGTTACTTCACACCTCGTTTTGTGATCCTCGGCATCCCAGTCACAAAACCTGGAGGGCACTCCCGAGATTGAAACATGCCTTTGAAAAGTTCATTGGATCTCAAAGAATCTAGGAATTTCTAAAACCAATAAAAACTAAATATCTAATATTTCGGTTTTCGTGGTGGAAATTGGTGAATCATCATTCACCTACCTTTCAAATATGGTATAGCTTAGATTACGGCATACCTCTTCTAAGTTATATTATATTGTGATTGGATCCTAGCCTTAATATTACATTTGGGTGTTTTATTAAGGACTCTCTTAAATCTATACTAAACTTGTCCTTCTCTTTCAGATGTCTTCAAATAATGCTTCTGGCTCGAATCCTAATGGCTCCTTTACTCTTATGAGTTTGTGTGGGAAAGTCACCTTTGATGGATCCAACTTCAATAAATGGATCAGAAACATCAGGATGATTACCCGCTACGAGGACAAAGAATATGTCCTTGACAAGGAGCTTAAGGAAATTGATGAGTCCACTGCAACTCCACAGGAGATCGCTGACTTTCATACTCATGAAAGAGATGCAACCAAGGTGGCTTGCATCATGTTGGCCACCATGACAGCTGAACTCCAAAAGTCTTATGAAGACTTCTACCCTTATGAAATGCACCAAGATTTGATGGAAAGATACCATCAAAGTGCACGACAAGAGAGGTACGAAGTCATCTGCTCCATGATAACAACCATGATGAAGGACGGAGAGTCCGTCACGAGCCACATGCAGAAAATGCAAAGGTATGTGGATCGTTTGCTGAAGCTCAATGTGAACTTCCCTGAGGAGCTTGCAATAGATATCATTTTGCACTCCTTACCATCGTGCTATGATCAATTCCGCATGACATATCACATGAACAAGGAAGAGGTCACCCTCAGCAAACTTCAGGGACTTCTCAAGACCGCAGAAACAGGTCTTAAGGGGAAGTCGGTTGCTATCACTCCTACTCCAGACTCAACTCCGGTCTTGGCAATCGGGCAAATTCGAGGGAGGAAGAGAAAGAGATCTTCAAAGGGTACCAAGGCTCGGACCCTTGATGGATCTTCTTCAAGTGGAACCAAGAAAGGTTTCATTACTCCTTCTTCTGACCCAAAAGAGGCTGAATGCTCCTATTGCCATGAAAAAGCTCATTGGAAGCGGAACTGCCCAAAGTACCAGCAGGATGTAAAGGATGGGAAAGTCAAACCCAACCATGCAGGTATTTACACTATCATTTCTAATAACTCACCCCATTCGAAATCTTGGGTCCTTGATACCGGTTGCGGTATTCATATTTGTTGTGACTTGCAGGGACTAGGAAGAAGTGAGAATGTGGAGCAAGGAAGAATAAACTTAATCATGGGGAATAGGAAAGTTACACCTGTCACCAAGATTGGAGTTTATACTTTATCGCTAAGTAGTGGGTTAAATTTAGATTTGAATAGATGTTGTTATTCGCCAGAAATGGCAAGAAATATTATTTCCTTTCATGCATTGTACAAACAAGGTTTCACCTTTTCGTTTGATAATGAAGTTGGTTTGATTAATGCTTTCTTTAATAATGTACTTTATTTTAAAGCATTACCTTGTGATGGTGTGTATGAAGCTGTACTTAGGAAATAATGTTTTGTGTATTGATTCTACTAATAATAATAACTTGGATAAAGCATCATTATGGCATTGTCGTCTTGGACATATAAGCAAGAAACGCATAGGCCAACTCCAAAAGGATGGAGTCTTGGAGTCGTTTGACCTAAAGTCAAATGATAGTTGCAAATCATGCTTACTTGGAAAAATGACAAAGTCACCCTTCACAGGCTCGTGTGAAAGGGGTGAAGGTTTGTTGGACCTTATACACACGGATGTGTGTGGACCATTCAAACATGCCACAAGAGATGCTAATCGTTATTATTTGACTTTTACTGATGATTACAATAGATATGGATATGTCTACTTAATCAAGCATAAGTCAGAGACTTTCGAGAAGTTTAAGGAATTTAAACAGGAAGTCGAGAATCAATTGGGCAGGAACATTAAGATGCTTCGATCCGATCGAGGTGGTGAGTATCTTAGTTCAGAGTTCCTCGACTATCTAAAGGAATGTGGGATTGTCTCACAATTGACACCTCCCAGGACACCGCAGTTGAATGGTGTGGCTGAGAGGCGTAATCGAACCTTGTTGGACATGGTTCGTTCCATGATGAGTCGAGCTTCGTTACCAATCTCATTCTGGGGGTATGCCTTAGAGACTACCACCCATATCCTTAATCTAGTCCCTACAAAGAAAGTTGCCAAAACTCCTCACGAGATGTGGACTGGTAAAGTACCTAAACTAGACCACATCAAGATTTGGGGATGCGAGGCTTTCGTGAGACGCGAGACTCATGATAAGCTCGAACCCCGAAGCGAGAGGTGTATTTTCATCGGCTACCCACAGCAATCCTTTGGTTACCTCTTCTACAGACCTAGTGACAATGTGGTCTTTGTAGCAAGAAGAGGAGTCTTTCGAGAAAGAGATTTTATAAGCCAAGGAGACAGTGGGAGGCAAATTGATCTTGAAGAAATTCAAGAGTCAAGTGGTGAAGGAACTTCAAACTCTAGCCCTCAACTTGAGGAGGAAACTCCTGTTGAGCCAATTGACGAATCTGTACCTCTGAGGCGTTCCACAAGAGTTAGGAGTGCACCTGAGCATTACTATGGATTCCATATTACTGCAGAAGGTGAGACACTTATTAGTGATGAGACACTAGTAAGTCAAGATGACCCTAACAGCTACGAGGAAGCCATGGCGGGCTCCGAGTCTGCCAAATGGAAAGAGGCTATGGATAGCAAGATACAATCCATGTATGAAAATCAAGTTTGGAACTTGGTTGAGAATGTACCAGGTCGAAAGACTGTAGGGTGCAAATGGGTCTTCAAAAAGAAGACCGACATGGATGGTAAAGTACACACTTATAAGGCTAGACTGGTTGCAAAGGGCTTCTCTCAAATTCCTGGAGTGGATTATGATGAGACCTTTTCTCCGGTAGCCAAGATTAAGTCTATTCGGGTTCTGTTAGCCATAGCCGCATTTCATGACTATGAAATTTGGCAAATGGATGTCAAAACCTCTTTCCTTAATGGAAAGTTGGCTGAAGATGTTTACATGAGTCAGCCAGAGGGTTTTGTCAGCAACGAGTACCCTAATAGAGTGTGTAAGCTTGAGAAGTCCATTTATGGATTAAAGCAAGCACCTCGCAGATGGAATCTTTGCTTTGATGAAAAGGTCAAGGAATTTGGCTTTTCTAGGAGTGAAGATGAATCTTGTGTATATGTCAAGGCTAGTGCGAGTATAGTTAGCTTTTTGGTATTGTATGTGGATGACATACTACTCATAGGAAACGACATTCCAACCCTGCAGGAAGTAAAGTCCTGGATTGGAAAGTGTTTCGCTATGAAGGACCTTGGTGAAGCTGCCTATATTTTGGGGATAAGGATCTTGAGAGATCGGAGTAAAAGACTAATTGGACTTAGTCAAAGTACCTACTTGGATAAGGTTCTGAAGAGATTCAGAATGCAAGACTCCAAGAAAGGAGAGTTGCCCATCCAGAGTAACGCCAAACTGAGTAAGACACAAAGCCCTAACACCGAGGCTAAGATAGCAAAAATGAGTCGAGTACCTTATGCTTCGGCTGTAGGTTCGATCATGTATGCTATGACGTGTACTCGACCTGATGTAGCCTTTGCCTTGAGCATGGTTAGCAGGTTTCAGGGGAACCCTGGCAAGGCACACTGGACTGCGGTAAAGAATATTCTCAAGTACCTACGAAGGACTAAGGACTGGGTCCTTACCCTCGGTGGGAGTGATGACTTGAGAGTTGTAGGGTATAGTGATGCTAGCTTCCAGACTGATAGGGATAACTTCCGCTCTCAGTCGGGCTGGGTCTTTACCCTAAATGGAGGAGCAATTTCTTGGAAGAGTTCCAAGCAAGAGACAGTGGCAGATTCTACTTGTGAATCAGAGTATATTGCAGCTAGCGAAGCGGCAAAGGAGGCGTTATGGCTGAGGAACTTCATTGGAGACCTTGGAGTTGTACCAGCTATTAAAGTGTCACACCCCAAAAACCGAAGGCGGAATACATTTCCGGGGTGGACTACCGTGTTGAGTATCAAATCCAATGTACATAGTAAGTAAAGTAAAACAAGCATTACATTACATAATAACAGTTTTACAATTATTTCAAAAGTAAAGTTTATACAGTTGTGATACATAATATATATATAGACAAAATGTAACGGGTCTTCATGAACACCGTCTTCATGCAAAAGGATCTTCGGGTACCTGTTCTAATGTTGACCTGAGAACACAAGCGGTTTGAAAATCAGTATAAAGCTGGTGAGTTCATAAGCGGTTTTTGGTTTACGAAAATGTATCGGTTTCCTTTCTGTTTCTAAAATGTTATGTACACCAAGAAAATCCCGTATTTTCTTAAAATTTGGTTATTGTTTCCCAATTATAAAGTATAGTAAGTTTGTACACTGAAAACATGTTTACTTATCATGTGTTACCAGGAAAGTCCCATACTTTCCTTGTTGTATGTTACAAATTGTAAAAGATGTAATGTTATCCATTTTGTGACTCTTTCTAGTTATGTAAGTGTTACCCAGGAAAGCCCCATGCTTTCCTGCATATATGTGTCTTATGTAAACGATGTGAAAGATGTAAAAGATGTAATCGTGATTAGGTTCCATGTTCTCCCCAGGAAGGTCCTGTACCTTCCTGAATGTTAGTTACAGTGAGTAAAAGATGTAAAAGCTGTAAACGATGTAAAAGATGTATAAAGGAATCCATTATTACTATAAGTAAATCTCTGTTATCCTAATTGCAAGTTCCATAACCATACAATTGACTGAAACCTGTGGCAATAAGTAGTCCACATGTGGCAATAAGTCGTCCACATACTTATGACTTTCGTCACCCTTGAACCATTTCGGTTCGGCTGTAGCTAGCAGCCAGGTGTGGGGTAGTCAGCCCCGTATAGATCTATACACTCAAGTCATGCTCTCTAAATACCATAGATTCTGGTTATGGTTGTAGTCCTCCACTCGCGTAATCCAGGTGGAGTGTTCTCCGAGGACGTGTCTCCAATCGTACCGGAATAACAAATTTACTAGTAATAATATGAAAGTCCTCCACTCGCGTATGTGTGTGGAGTGTTACCGAGGACAAAACAGTGTATAGGTATTATATTCAAATGTTTTAATGTCATGCTTTTAACTGATAAAATGTGGAAAACCATTTGTGAAATACATGTAA
Organism: Lactuca saligna; assembly: GCF_052625555.1. Classification (NCBI taxonomy): domain Eukaryota; kingdom Viridiplantae; phylum Streptophyta; class Magnoliopsida; order Asterales; family Asteraceae; genus Lactuca; species Lactuca saligna. The sequence continues at coordinate 57,667,328 of NC_136424.1, forward strand.
AACATACTAGTTTAAAGACTTATTTCACAAATATATGTTACGTGATCTGTATGTTCGATCTGTTATCAGTTGTCGTTATCAGTTATAAAAGCATAAGAATATGAAACACACATTTGAAAACATGTTATGAGTACAAGAATTCCCTTGTACTTTGCTTGTGTTCCCCCCTGAAAACAATGAAAACAGTGAAAAAGGGTAGGGATATGAACTCACCGGACTCGGAAACTTGTCGGTTTTGAATGCTAGACGTCGGTTCGGGGTTTGATTACTCGCGATGACCCTATGTAAGATGATATAATGTCCATATATATACAATTAGAGATACATTCACTAATCATATGGAACATTACACTCCAATGAGGTTAAACACCTCAAAACGAGCGTTTGGAGTGACCCGGGTGACATCTTCGGACTTGTAATGGCACTAGGGACTTGGGACATGAGTTTACTCTCCATAAGTAAACATTTAAATGAGTTTACAACCATGAAACACACTCACACATGAGTTTACGGCCGTAAACTCATGTTGGTGTGGTTTTGAGGGTTTAAGGGCTCAAATGGACCTAGAGGTTGCTAGAATGGATTTTCTAAATTGCCTTGGGACACTTGGACTGAATTTAAATCATCAAAAAGCTTATTTTATGGGAGTTTACGGCCCAGAATAGGCTCCTGGCCGTAAACTCCTTAATCTTCATGAAATGGGTGCCAAATGTTGTTAAAACCAATCACATGTGATTCATAAGATTATTCCAAGACTTAGTATGATTTTTATGTGACATTTGAGGGGTGTTATGGAGTTTACGGCCCATGAGACCCTCCTCATGGCCGTAAACTCTAATGTAGGGTCATACAAAGTGTTTCAAGGCCTAAAACTTGTATAGAAGGGCTTCTAAATTTCATCTAAGGGCTTTAGGGGTGTTTAGTTTGCATTCTAACACCAAAAGTTTTGGAGTTTACGGCCCAAGAACAATCCTTGGCCGTAAACTCTTATAAATCTCATAAAAGATGTGTTTTAGGCCCTTAAAGTATTTTTGGTTGGTCCCTTGATTTATTCCAAGGCTTTTGGTGGTGTTGGATGGCTTTCTAACACCCTAGAATTGGATTTATGTCACATTTTGGGGAGTTTACGGCCCAAGCACTATCTTTGGCCGTAAACTCACATAAGTCCCACAAAATTTATGTTTCAAGTGTCCAAATGCTAAAGCCAAGGTCCTACAATTCATATCTAAGCCATAAGAGTGATTTGGAAGGGTTTTAAGGCATGAAAAACCCCTTTTACTTGAGTTTACGGCCTAAGCTTATGCCTTGGCCATAAACTCCTTTAAATGGCTCAAAATCATAGTTTTAAATGTTCTAAGTCCATATCTTGAAGTCCCATAGCCATATCTAAAGTCCAATTGAGTCTAGGAAGGAGTTTAAGGGCTTAAAACCCCATTAAATTGAGTTTACGGCCCAAGCTTGTTCCTTGGCTGTAAACTCATGTTCTTGGACCTAAAACTCAAATATTTCATCAATTTGAAGGCTAAAGGTGTTGAATAACATGTTAGGGAGGTTACCTTAAAGGTTTGAAGCCTTAAACTTGTGATTTGGACCTTAATTCTAGCTTGAGGAGAGAGGTTGTAAGAGTTTAGTGATAATTTGACCAAAGGCTTCAAATGAAGTCCTAAACACGTTTATATAGTGTTTAAGTCTTGGACACAGTGGAATTCTACCCGATACCGGCGTTAGACGGGGTTTTTGGTCGTACCCGATTAAGTTACCGTAACCCGATACGGTAAATTTTTGAATTATCCCGATCACTAAAGTTGGGTGTTAAATTGATTTCTAAATGTATGAAGACACCCATTAAGTCATTTTAGATGCGAATAATTAATGACTTAATTAAACAGATAAATCGGAAATTGGAAATCGGAACGACGATCGGTTGCGCGAGTTGATTTATGAAAAAGGTATATTGAAATGAAGCGGAAATTTCGGGTTGTTACATTATCCCCCCGTTAAAGGGAATTTCGTCCCGAAATTCAAGTTTAGAACATAAGACAAGATACAAATCATGGATAAGAAAAGAGTTGTGGATACTTCTGTTTCATTGAGTCTTCCCGTTCCCAAGTGAATTCCGGTCCCCGCTTGGCATTCCAGCGAACCTTCACTAACGGGATGCGACTTTGTTTTGTACGTTTGACTTCTCGATCCATGATTTCGATCGGTTCCTCCACAAAGTTGAGGTTTTCATTGATCTCGATCTCGTCTAAGGGAATTGTTAGGGTTTCATCGGATAGGCACTTTTTAAGATTTGAAATATGGAATACAGGATGAATGTTACTGAGTTCGTGAGGTAAATGAAGTTTATAAGCAACTGGACCAATCCTGGAGAGGATCTCAAAGGGTCCAATGTATCTCGGATTAAGTTTCCCACGCTTGCCAAAGCGTACAGTGCCTTTCCAGGGCGAGACTTTCAACAGGACACGATCTCCAACCTGGAATTCTAGTGGTTTCCGATGATTATCAGCGTAACTCTTCTGACGATCACGTGAGGCTTTCAGTCGGTTACGGATTTGAATGATCTTTTCGGTGGTTTCGCGGATGATTTCAGGACCAGTGAGAGCACTGTCGGGGACTCGACTCCTGGCTAACTGTGTATCCCCCACCTCGGCCCAGCATAGAGGGGATCTGCACTTACGACCGTATAGGGCTTTGAACGGAGCAGCCCTAATGCTGGTGTGGTAACTGTTGTTGTATGAGAACTCGATCAAGGATAGGTGTGTATCCCACGACTTTCCAAAGTCAATGACACATGCTCGAAGCATGTACTCCAGGGTTTGGATTGTTCGCTCACTCTGTCCATCGGTCTGAGGATGATACGTCGTGCTCAAATCTAGTTTAGTTCCAAGGGCTTTCTGAAGAGATTGCCAGAATCTGGAGGTAAACCTACCATCTCGATCAGAGATAATGGAAACAGGTACTCCGTGTAGACGCACTACTTCCTGGATGTAGATTCGCGCGAGTCTCTCCATCTTGTATGATTCTTTAATCGGGATGAAGTGAGCGGATTTTGTCAAATGATCGACAATTACCCAAATGGTATCGTACCCACTAGAACACTTGGGTAGTTTGGTGATGAAGTCCATGGTAATCATCTCCCATTTCCACTCGGGAATTTCGGGTTGTTGGAGCAGACCTGAAGGTTTCTGATGTTCGAATTTAACCTTGGCGCAAGTCAGACACTTGCCCACGAATGTAGCTATCTCAGCTTTCATGTTTGGCCACCAATATTGTTTCTTGAGATCCAGATACATCTTGTCCGAACCTGGGTGAACAGAGTATTTGGTTCTATGTGCTTCCTCCATGACTATTTCCCTGAATCCACCGGATTTGGGAATCCAGATTTGATTCATGAAACAGTGAACTCCGTCACCTCTGATCTCAAGTTTCTTTTCCATTCCTCTCAAGGTTTCATCTGACACGTTTTCAGGTTTGAGGGCTGCATACTGAGCTTCTCGGATTTGCGTAGGTAAGTTGGAATGGATGGTCATCGTTTGGTTCTTCACTTTGTGGCTTGTACTATCCTTTCGGCTAAGGGCATCTGCTACCACATTGGCCTTGCCGGGGTGGTAACGGATTTCACACTCATAGTCACTGAGTAATTCTACCCATCGCCGTTGTCTCATGTTTAAGTCTTTTTGATTAAAGATGTGCTGCAGACTCTTGTGATCAGTGAAGATTGTGCACTTGGTTCCGTAGAGATAATGTCTCCAAATCTTCAACGCGAAGACTACTGCTCCTAGCTCCAAGTCGTGTGTGGTATAGTTGACTTCGTGTGTTTTCAGCTGTCTAGAGGCATAGGCAATCACCTTTCCTCTCTGGATAAGCACACAGCCTAAGCCTTGATTAGATGCATCGCAGTAGACAACGAAGTCCTCTGTCCCTTCTGGCAGAGACAGAACAGGCGAGCTGCATAAGGCTCTCTTTAACGTTTGGAATGCAGATTCTTGCTTATCACTCCAACAAAAGGGTATACCTTTCTGTGTTAGAGTGGTTAACGGTTTGGCGATTTTGGAAAAGTTCTGAATGAATCGTCGATAGTAGCCGGCTAGACCCAAGAATTGACGAATTTCCGTGGGTGTCTTCGGGGCCGACCAACTCTCTATCGCTTTAATCTTGGAAGGATCTACATGAATACCCTCCTTGCTTACTACATGACCGAGGAAAGTTACCTTCCGTAACCATAATTCACATTTGGAAAATTTTGCGTAAAGCTTTTCGGATCTAAGAGTTTCCAACACTAGTCTCAAGTGTTGTTTGTGGTCTTCTTCGTTTCGGGAGTATACGAGGATGTCATCAATGAATACGATAACGAATTTGTCTAGGAAGGGACAGCACACCCGGTTCATCAGGTCCATGAACACAGCCGGTGCATTGGTTAGACCGAAGGGCATCACTACAAACTCGTAGTATCCATACCAAGTCCTAAAAGCTGTCTTGGGAACATCATTCTCCTGGACTCGTAACTGATGGTACCCCGACCGCAGGTCTATCTTAGAAAAGTAGCTGGCTCCCTGAAGTTGATCGAAGAGGTCGTCTATTCTTGGAAGAGGATATCGGTTCTTAACGGTCAACTTGTTCAGTTCACAATAGTCGATACACATTCGAAAGGATCCATCCTTCTTTTTGACAAACAGAATCGGAGCTCCCCAGGGTGAGGAACTCGGCCTAATGAATCCTTTATTGAGTAACTCATTGAGTTGACTAGATAACTCCTGCATCTCTGCGGGAGCTAAGCGATATGGGGATTTTGCTACGGGAGTAGCTCCAGGAATTAGGTCAATACGGAACTCTACCTGACGTTCGGGAGGAATCCCTGGAAGTTCTTCGGGAAACACATCGGGAAAGTTACAGACTTCGGGAATGCTCGCGAGGTCTCTAACTTCTTGTTTCTCGTTGATCACATGAGCTAAGAATGCAACACACTCCTTTCGAAGGAGTTTTCGAGCTTTGATGCAAGAAATGATATGAAGGTTGGAACTGGGTTTATCGCCATAGATTATGAGAGTTTGATTCGAAGGAAGATTGAGACGGATAGCTTTTTTGTAACAAAGAATGTCAGCATGATTGGGACTCAACCAATCCATGCCAATGATAACATCAAAGCTCTTAATGGAAACGGGCATGAGGTCTATAAGGAATGAGTGATCATTTAGGGTAAGCGTACAACCTATGAATACGTCGTTAGCGCTTTCTTTCTCACCATTGGCCATCTCGACGGTAAACATTTCAGTTAGTGGTTGAGGATTTGGTTTTAGATTATGTTTGAATGCATGACTAACAAAACTCCTTTCAGCACCCGAATCGAAAAGAATACTAGCATGTGAATTGTCGAGAAGGAACGTACCCGAAACAACAGTGGGATCGGCAACTGCTTCCTCCCGTCCCATGGTTAGGACCCTTCCAGTGTTACCAGCAGTTGACTTCTTGGGACAATCCCTTTTAAAGTGCCCGACTTCACCACAGTTGTAGCAGGTTTGACTAACACCTGCTCCCGATGATTGGTTAGCTGATTGAGTAGGGGTTCTGCAGTACTGAACTGTGTGCCCTTTCTTACCACAGTTGGTGCAAGACAATTCTCGACAGGGACCAGGATGATGATGGTATTTACACTTGTCACACAGAGGGAGGTTACCAGCATATTTACTGGTAGGAGTTGAGGCTGTGGATCCCATGGCAGAAACAGCAACAACAGGAGTAGCAGTAGCAGCATGGACTGCTACCGTCTGTTGTTTCTTAGATGATCCTTGAGAAGATTGACCTTTCTTCTTTTTCCAGAATTTCCTCTTTTCACCACTCCTTTGAGTCGGCTCAGAAGTGGTAGTGATTTCCTTGACATCATCGTTATGATCAATCAGAATTTGTGCTAAGGTCTTGGCACTATCATAGGTATCCGGACGGGCAGCCAAAACATGACTCTTTATTGGTTGAGATAATCCCCAAACGAACCTTTCGATCTTTTGTTTTCAGGAGTGACTAACCCCGGGCAGAGAAGTGCGAGATCATCAAATCGGGAAGTATATGCAGCAATGTCGGAACCTTTCATCTTCAGGTTCCAGAGCTCGTGCTCTAATTTCTGCATTTCACCACGGGGGCAATACTCAGCAATGAGAAGTTCCTTCATGGCTTCCCAGCCCATGGCATTGGCTACGGGTAAGGTCAGAGATTTGACTCGGCCATTCCACCAAGTCAAAGCTTTATCCGCGAAGGTACAGACTGCAAATTTGACTTTATCGGATTCCGCACACGCACAAATTTCAAAGATGGACTCGATTTTCTCGAACCATCGAGATAAAGAAATGACACCTCCAGTGCCATTAAAGGATGTTGGTTTCGCATTCATGAAATCCTTATAGGAACCCCCTCTTTGGTGTCCCTGGCTACCCTCAGGGTTTTGAGATTGAGTACCGCCACTCGAACCACTAGGGTTCATTTGTGACATAGCTGCTACCATTGCAGCTGTCATCATTGCCTGAACTGATGCTAGATCAAACTGGGGAGGAGGTGGCGGCGAAGAAGGATTGTCGTTGTTCTTTGAGCTAGATCTCTTTCGGGGAGGCATCTTGATCTAATAAGATCAAGGAAAAGAGGATGGTAAGTCCTCTACATTGAATCGATAGATATGACAGTTATATGATTCGAGTAAGCGATAAAGCAGGAATGAGTTATCGAACAGATAATTTATCGCTAAGAGTGATCACAGAGAACTACTCGAATGAGGATTACTACGGATGATTGGAATCGAGAAATACTCCCATAGTATTTCATGAGTTATTCACGACAATGATTTGATGTTTGGGATATTAGGGTAAGTTTTAGGCATGCCACATACCACAGTCACTCCCAAGCACATGTTGGTCGTGTCTCGAATGAATATGGTTGGCCAGGCCATATTGACCCTAGACACGACTACATAACTGCCCAGGTTTAACCGTAGTACACAACACCCATTTACTTATGTTCTGTTCTACTTGTGGTTACGAATGACGACGGTTTGGTATACTTGTATACTTTTGAAAATACTTGTAGTTTGAAGATACTTTTAATTCAGAGCACTTAGGCCCTTTAGTGTTTATAGTTTTATACCATGTAAGGTTTGGTATACTTTATTCACTATAAACAAGGGCTCTGATACCAATCTGTCACACCCCGAAAACCGAAGGCGGAATACATTTCCGGGGTGGACTACCGTGTTGAGTATCAAATCCAATGTACATAGTAAGTAAAGTAAAACAAGCATTACATTACATAATAACAGTTTTACAATTATTTCAAAAGTAAAGTTTATACAGTTGTGATACATAATATATATAGACAAAATGTAATGGGTCTTCATGAACACCGTCTTCATGCAAAAGGATCTTCGGGTACCTGTTCTAACGTTGACCTGAGAACACAAGCGGTTTGAAAATCAGCATAAAGCTGGTGAGTTCATAAGCGGTTTTTGGTTTACGAAAATGTATCGGTTTCCTTTCTGTTTCTGAAATGTTATGTACACCAAGAAAATCCCGTATTTTCTTAAAAGTTGGTTATTGTTTCCCAATTATAAAGTATAGTAAGTTTGTACACTGAAAACATGTTTACTTATCATGTGTTACCAGGAAAGTCCCATACTTTCCTTGTTGTATGTTACAAATTGTAAAAGATGTAATGTTATCCATTTTGTGACTCTTTCTAGTTATGTAAGTGTTACCCAGGAAAGCCCCATGCTTTCCTGCATATATGTGTCTTATGTAAACGATGTGAAAGATGTAAAAGATGTAATCGTGATTAGGTTCCATGTTCTCCCCAGGAAGGTCCCGTACCTTCCTGAATGTTAGTTACAGTGAGTAAAAGATGTAAAAGCTGTAAACGATGTAAAAGATGTATAAAGGAATCCATTATTACTGTAAGTAAATCTCTGTTATCCTAATTGCGAGTTCCATAACCATACAATTGACTGAAACCTGTGGCAATAAGTAGTCCACATGTGGCAATAAGTCGTCCACATACTTATGACTTTCGTCACCCTTGAACCATTTCGGTTCGGCTATAGCTAGCAGCCAGGTGTGGGGTAGTCAGCCCCGTATAGATCTATACACTCAAGTCACGCTCTCTAAATACCATAGATTCTGGTTATGGTTGTAGTCCTCCACTCGTGTAATCCAGGTGGAGTGTTCTCCGAGGACGTGTCTCCAATCGTACCGGAATAACAAATTTACTAGTAATAATATGAAAGTCCTCCACTCGCATATGTGTGTGGAGTGTTACCGAGGACAAAACAGTGTATAGGTATTATATTCAAATGTTTTAATGTCATGCTTTTAACTGATAAAATGTGGAAAACCATTTGTGAAATACATGTAAAACATACTAGTTTAAAGACTTATTTCACAAATATATGTTACGTGATCTGTATGTTCGATCTGTTATCAGTTGTCGTTATCAGTTATAAAAGCATAAGAATATGAAACACACATTTGAAAACATGTTATGAGTACAAGAATTCCCTTGTACTTTGCTTGTGTTCCCCCCCTGAAAACAATGAAAACAGTGAAAAAGGGTAGGGGTATGAACTCACCGGACTCGGAAACTTGTCGGTTTTGAATGCTAGACGTCGGTTCGGGGTTTGATTACTCGCGATGACCCTATGTAAGATGATATAATGTCCATATATATACAATTAGAGATACATTCACTAATCATATGGAACATTACACTCCAATGAGGTTAAACACCTCAAAACGAGCGTTTGGAGTGACCCGGGTGACATCTTCGGACTTGTAATGGCACTAGGGACTTGGGACATGAGTTTACTCTCCATAAGTAAACATTTAAATGAGTTTACAACCATGAAACACACTCACACATGAGTTTACGGCCGTAAACTCATGTTGGTGTGGTTTTGAGGGTTTAAGGGCTCAAATGGACCTAGAGGTTGCTAGAATGGATTTTCTAAATTGCCTTGGGACACTTGGACTGAATTTAAATCATCAAAAAGCTTATTTTATGGGAGTTTACGGCCCAAAATAGGCTCCTGGCCGTAAACTCCTTAATCTTCATGAAATGGGTGCCAAATGTTGTTAAAACCAATCACATGTGATTCATAAGATTATTCCAAGACTTAGTATGATTTTTATGTGACATTTGAGGGGTGTTATGGAGTTTACGGCCCATGAGACCCTCCTCATGGCCGTAAACTCTAATGTAGGGTCATACAAAGTGTTTCAAGGCCTAAAACTTGTATAGAAGGGCTTCTAAATTTCATCTAAGGGCTTTAGGGGTGTTTAGTTTGCATTCTAACACCAAAAGTTTTGGAGTTTACGGCCCAAGAACAATCCTTGGCCGTAAACTCTTATAAATCTCATAAAAGATGTGTTTTAGGCCCTTAAAGTATTTTTGGTTGGTCCCTTGATTTATTCCAAGGCTTTTGGTGGTGTTGGATGGCTTTCTAACACCCTAGAATTGGATTTATGTCACATTTTGGGGAGTTTACGGCCCAAGCACTATCTTTGGCCGTAAACTCACATAAGTCCCACAAAATTTATGTTTCAAGTGTCCAAATGCTAAAGCCAAGGTCCTACAATTCATATCTAAGCCATAAGAGTGATTTGGAAGGGTTTTAAGGCATGAAAAACCCCTTTTACTTGAGTTTACGGCCTAAGCTTATGCCTTGGCCGTAAACTCCTTTAAATGGCTCAAAATCATAGTTTTAAATGTTCTAAGTCCATATCTTGAAGTCCCATAGCCATATCTAAAGTCCAATTGAGTCTAGGAAGGAGTTTAAGGGCTTAAAACCCCATTAAATTGAGTTTACGGCCCAAGCTTGTTCCTTGGCCATAAACTCATGTTCTTGGACCTAAAACTCAAATATTTCATCAATTTGAAGGCTAAAGGTGTTGAATAACATGTTAGGGAGGTTACCTTAAAGGTTTGAAGCCTTAAACTTGTGATTTGGACCTTAATTCTAGCTTGAGGAGAGAGGTTGTAAGAGTTTAGTGATAATTTGACCAAAGGCTTCAAATGAAGTCCTAAACACGTTTATATAGTGTTTAAGTCTTGGACACGGTGGAATTCTACCCGATACCGGCGTTAGACGGGGTTTTTGGTCGTACCCGATTAAGTTACCGTAACCCGATACGGTAAATTTTTGAATTATCGCGATCACTAAAGTTGGGTGTTAAATTGATTTCTAAATGTATGAAGACACCCATTAAGTCATTTTAGATGCGAATAATTAATGACTTAATTAAACAGAGAAATCGGAACGACGATCGGTTGCGCGAGTTGATTTATGAAAAAGGTATATTGAAATGAAGCGGAAATTTCGGGTTGTTACATAAAGAGCCAATGGAAATTTTCTGTGATAGTGAAAGTGCTGTTGCCTTAGCCAAGGAACCAAGGGATCACGGGAGATCCAGACACATCGATAGAAAATACCATTTCATCAGACATCGGATCGAAGAAGGACTCCTCGTGGCAAAGAGGGTATCATCAGATGAGAATCCGGCAGATCCCCTCACGAAGGGACTGACTCGGGTTAAGCATCTCCAGCATGCTCGGAGCATAGGGCTGAAGGATGATATTAGATTTAGTAGTTAGATAATCTCGAAATTTGTAAAGTGTAATTGACATTTGATGATGAATAAAAGTGTTTTATTTATGAGTAAAGTGTTACTATCTCTTGTCGATCGTTTACTATATTTCTTTTGCATGTTTTGACTTCCAGAATAATTTTGTTTGGTATAACATATTATTCAAACCTCCACAGTCGGTCATATGTCAGAAGTAGGTATGAATCAAGACTGTCATCATTGGTTGTAGAGGTCTGGGACAAGGCTACAACAATCGTGAGTGCTCATAAGTTCTGAGCATTGGACTCAACCCACGCTCACTAGAATCACTTCATGGAATTCTATCTCGAGTGATCGTGAGATGGTAATATCATATAAGTCTTTAAACCTAGAGATATGATTTGTTACTTACAAGTTGGTTATGCATTGATTGTACGAAAAACGCATTGGTAACTCGATGTTATAAAATCGTGCTCTTGTGTGTAATTCAATGAGTAGTAGAACAAACATATGAGTCGAAGTTTATCTGTTCCTTCTTGGATTAGAAGCTGATATCTGGGCCCCTCGATGATTTTGTTTTGACCTATGTACCGGGCCCGATCAGAACTAAATTGATGTGTTCAATGAAGTTCTTTGTCAAACAAATCGGAAATCGGGAAACAAATTGTAGGACAATAAGTAAGACATTGTTCCATGTATTTGTCCGACTGATATCTAGAACAGAGGATTATATGATCACTTATCTTAAATGGCGTACCATCATCTTCTCAGTTTCGAGAAACCTTGAAAAGAGCTACGATTGCCGATCGGTTCCTGAAGTCATACTTGTAGTAATAGTTATTAGACTTATCCAAGTGGGAGACTGTTGGATAAGGTGTCTAAGTCCATAACTATTTCTGGTATGTACTTGACCCGACCCGGCATGGTCCATTTGGGTTGCATGGCACCATGCAATTGGATAGACTAAATGAGAGAAATAACACTTGGAGATTATTAATATATTATAAGTTCTAATATATTAATAATATTATTTGATTAGTTTGATCAAGAATTAATTTAGAATTAATTAAGTGATCAAAAGATAACTAATTAAATATATGGGTTGATTATGTAAATCATCCATATCTTGTATAGTGGGCTAAAAGGCTCCATGGACTATCAAGTTGGGTTCCACCCATAGGATGCTCCATGGATGCTCCATGGGAGTTACAAACCCATGGGTCATGGAAATGAAGAGTCATGACACATTAGGGTTCAACCCTAGATGTGTCAACACTATATAAGTAACATATTCTCCACCCAAAATTGGCTACACTAAGAAATAAGAGGGCTTGGCCGATTTTGAAGAAGTGAGTATTCTCTCATAAGTTCTTCCAAGAGCATTTGGTGTTGTGTGAAGCATTTGAGGCATCACACTTGGGGTGCTAGGCTCACAAGGTTTCAAGGAACACAAACAACAACAAGGTAAGTTATTCTATCTATACTTTATGTTAAAATTGTTCCCCATGTATGCTAGATAGGAATATAACCTTGGAATTCAACTTTGCATGACAATTAGACAAACATAGATCCAAGGTTATTAGGGTTGCATGTACACTTAGGAAGTGTTAGAATGCTCAAAACCCATCAGTATCTTCATTTGATACCGCCTGGGGTCTGTTATCTCTGTTTGACCTTACAAGATGTATCTTTCATTTGATACCGTCTGGGGTCTGTTATCTCTGTTTGACCTTACAAGATGTATCTTCATTTGATACCGCCTGGGGTCTGTTATCTCTGTTTGACCTTACAAGATGTATCTTTCATTTGATACCGTCTGGGGTCTGTTATCTCTGTTTGACCTTACAAGATGTATCTTTCATTTGATACTGTCTGGGGTCTGTTATCACTGTTTGACCTTGCAAGATGTACCTTCCATTTGGTATCGTCTTCGGTTTGCGTTCACTGTTTTAGACCTTACCAGTTGTACCTTTCATTTGGTACCTTCGGGGGTCTGTTTCTCCATTTGTTAGACTAAACCAGGCGTGTCGTTAGTTCGATACTTTCCTGGAGTCTATGACTCTTTTGCCTTAGTCAGCAGTCCTCACTGCTGAGGCATATGTTATTCCCTGATTCCTCTGCTTTCTTTAATAATCAAATTCAGTATTTTGATATTATTAGCAATTAAGGGAAACTTCTTCTTACCACATTACACTGACCAGTCTTGGTAGAAGGCTGCTTTTATTAAAGAAAATATAGGATTTTCTGGAAGGAACTCTAATACACTGAAATCTCTTAAACTATCACTTTATTAAGTTATTTGAATGAAATGTCACTAAATGCTTATGAACTCACCAGCATTTGTAAAAATGCTGATACTCGCTTTTCAAATAACTTGTATTCTCAGGTTAGCATTAGACAGGTACATCCCCAGAGCTGTTGATGAAGATAGCTTTGTACCATGCTGTATTTATTCTATTACTTGTATTACTTTAAATTGTTGTAATGTAACCTTGTAAAACTATTACTATTAATGCAATGTTTTGTTGTACTTTGATTACTATAATGCATGTGTTGTGATACTTGACATGACATCATCCACCCCAGAACGTTTCCGCCGTTCCGGTTTTGGGGTGTGACAGATTGGTATTAGAGCATTGTTTATAGTGAGCTAAGTATATCAATTCATAAAAGATATACAGCCTATAAATACAAAAGGGATAAAACACTCTGACCAAGAAATTATACTTTAAAATATAACCATATTTTACCAAAGTATAATAACATCCGGAATCTAAGCACTCGAACACAAGTATCACAAGAAGAACAAGAATAAAAGTCTTTGGATGTTGAGCACTACAGACAAATCTGGGCAGTTATGTAATCGTACGCTGGAATAAATGTAACCTGATCAACTACCTTTATTCGAGATGCGATGAACGTGTGCTCGGGAGTGATTGCGGTGTGCAACGGGTCTGAAACTTACCAACTAGGATTTGTTAGAGCCAAACATAAAGTTAAAATACTATAGGAGTATTTTAGAGCGCTAAAAGATTCACACTAATCCCAGAATGACATTCAGAAGATGAGAAAACAAACAAGAATTAAAATACCATAGGGGTATTTAGGATACATAGATAACCTGGCGTGAGAATTAAAAGATCCTCATTGATATACCTACAACTACAGAGGGTATACTTCCAAGGTTATATATAATAAGGATCCCATAGGCTAAGAATGTGTGGTTTCGCTCTATTTCCTTTTCCTCGTTGGGCTGTGGTTCTAGAGTAGTATCACATATTCGAAGGCCTATCGGATCTAAGCTATATATGATTTGTATATCCTGTGTAATCGTAGCAGGACTCGATGTGGATCATCCAGCGAAATGTTAATAATCTATTAGGATTCTTCAGACATTTCCATTCTCGCACGAACCCTGTAGAAAACCCTACCCACTTCAGTGCATAACAGAAGAGTTGATTCCGACCCCGAAGAAGTTCATTTAGAAGATTTCATGTTCGGAAATAAATGAACTGGGTCGAGACTATTGAATGCACCAAGTGCCCGTGTTCTTTTAGGGACAACGGCGAGAAATTCGCCTAAACTTTGGAGATTCCCAGTCATCCATCATGAAGTGATGACACCTATAGTCGGAGTCAGAAGGAAGGCGGAGTAGAAATTCAATATGTCCGTACGAGGAGAGAACCCTAGGAAACTACCCGAAGGAAACCAACGCCGATTCCAGTCAAGGATACGAGGCAGACCGAGGGAGCCAGTACGTGGAACCCCGAGAAGTGTCTTTTTCCTCGTGTTCTTCACGCTAATACACCCATAAAATAATACAATTTAGTGAGTTAGTGATTACACTGCTCACGCTATGTGTTAGGTAAATCGCCTTGTTCCCGTTGCCAGTAATGCGCTTAGAGCGGATCCTCACACCTCTGTGAGGTTATTTAGCCATAAGCCCTCATGAGCCTCTCTTCCCACAGCTTCGTTCCGAACTGTTCTCAAATCTCTCCAGACCGGAGAGTGAAACCTTTCTCAGTATAAAGGTAACTTAGTAGGAACGACTCGCATCTTATGGCCTTTTTCCGATATTCATACACTCACTTCGATTACCAGGACTACATCATAGGGATGTAGGTCGACACTCAGACAACCAATACCCGAGGCACGGGAAAAATATTATGCCTAATACGTTCAGGACAGAAACGTCCAGGGTTAACCATCGTCTCTCATTACCTTGTATTCCTTTCCGTGTAGGAAAAACCATGCCACCGAAGAAGCGTAACCAATCCACAAGCAAGAAACCTACTCTCCTATTTGATGAAGCTACGTTCCAAGCTGCAGTTTCAGCAGCCGTAGCAGCTGTCATGGCTCACCTGAATGCTAACAACACCAATGTTAGCAAGGTGCCCGTTGGAAATTCCAATCCTGACAATGGACAGCATCAACCCACACTTCCATACTAAGCCACCCAAGAACCTCAACTGAACCCACTAAAGAGAAAACTCAAGATAGAGGAGGGAAGTACCTCGGCTCAAGGACCTTCCGAAGGGCAACGAGCTGAGGCAGTCTGTACCCCTGTCAACCCTTCCCTCCCGACTCCAAGAAGACCGTATCTAGGAGAGCTTCCCCACTGCAGCAGGTGCAGCTACCATCATCATGGTGCCTGCCGACAACTCTATTGTGCTAGGTGCCACATGAAGGGGCATACTGCTCGTGTATGCAGAACTCCGGTGGAACGTATTGCATCAATCGCCAATGCGTCGGCCACACAGGTTTGCCGCCTATGTGGCGAGTTCGGACACTTCAAGAAGGATTGCCCAACCGAAGGAAAAGACAAAGACACAGAAGGAGCCTGACACTACTGCTTAGGGAGAAACATCAAGGAACTCGGTAGATTTTTGGTACGACTCTCGATCTCAGATAACAAAGCTAAATACATTAAAAGACTAATTCAATGTAAATTCTTTCCAGCAAGGCGAAAGTCGCAACACTGTTATAAAATTTAAAATTTATTAGGTAAAACTATAGTGGCTAAACATATACGTTACGGCCATGTATATTTAAGATGGACAGACCTAGAGTGAGCGAATGCCGCCTCATCTCCTGTTCCTCGTTTGGTTGTGGATTTAGGGCGGGGTCGCTCAGTCAACAGTCCTCCCCACCTTAAATGTACATGACTAGTATATGTGAGGCAATTATAGAAACGCCTCGTGAGAACCCGTTCATGAAAAGATACTCTATTCGGAAACACTTAGAACTCTCTATAGTTCCGTGTCGAATCTATCGGTCCAAGTATCCGTGGTAGTGATACGTAGGACGAAACCCGAGACGCCTCGAACTTGTGTGCCTGTTCGGCACATGACTCTATCGATCTTCACTTTATATCATGTCGAAGTGTGCCAATTTCGACGACTCTATTGATCATGGTTTGATTTCGTGCAACCGTGTGTAAATCCTTAAGTGTTGTGTAAAAAGAACTTTCTCCATAGCCATATCGACAAATAAAGGTTCTTCCGAACCTGAACCTAACACAAATAAACCAACTTAATATGATCCGTCAATCGTCCCTCTTATCTCAAACCTTCCGAAGCACCCAAGGGAAGATACCATACACTGTTGACCGACCCCTCGTAGTCAGATGAACACCGAAGTGAAACACACTACAAGATACTCTAGAAGACGACATCCGATTGAAGCATACTCCGTATAATTTCCCTGAGAGACCCTTCGCACCTCGCACATCAGGTTCGTGAACCTAGAGAATAGAACTCATGAGACTGACCGCTATAATCAGGTATATTCATAAGGGCGGCATATAATTGAGATCAAAAAGATTAAAGGTGTGTGTTTCCTCCTTATTCCCTGTTCCTCGTTGGGTTGTGGGTTTGGGGTGGAGTCGCACAGCTGAACGTCCCGCCGACCTCAACTGTATACTGCTCGCATACACGCGGTATTTGCGGTTAGGATTAGTATGAGCTCTACCACGGACCTCTTAGCAAAACACCTTCACCATATTCCATAACATAGGAGCCGAAGTCAAGAAAATCACTACGGGTTGAACTCTTAAAAGTTCCGAGTGAGAAGACTCTATACTCACTAGATTTAACCTAGACCGAGAAAACCCAGAATCTCCGGATGAGTAGTTGCAGTATATGCCCGCACTACTCAGGCACTTCGTCCACCTCGTTATAGACAAGTGGTGCCTATCATCCTCCACCTTATTGCATGGAGGAAATCGTCGTCACCCTGTAGACGATGGAATACATTCTCCGAAGTGAACACTAGGATACCGAGAACCACAGGATAACCTTCGCAGCCAAGAATATTTGGTCAAGTGTGAAAGTAGCTGCGTTAAATCTCATGACCTGGATTCCGAAGAGATCATAGGCTTGACACCAGCCTTGGTGTTAGTAGAAGGGTTATGCAGGAACATACACCTTCCATGCTAGGATAAACCACAGTCTTAGAGATTCATTGGATTATTAGGTGTTCCACGAATACTATCTCACGCAGAGATAATAAGAACTACCTCCCGAGATAGTCCAATGCTCGTTAGGTGAAACCCTATCTCCTCGACCCTCAGGGTTTCCGTATCTCAATCTTCGTTAGTGGAGGTCCATTTTGCGCAAGCGTAAGATAGACACTCTATAGCAAACCGATAACCATAGTCACGCAACCCACTCGACGATCTAGAAAGCCTCTATCAGCCAGTTGAAAGAAAACACGAAACCGAAGACCACCTGAGCTTCCTAAGGACTAACCTGAAGGACTACACATCCAGTACAAGCGAGAATGTTAGGAACTTCGTAATGGCGATCACGCCAGTGTTGATCTTGCCATAGAAGTACACTATGTTCTTAGTACTGAAAAGCTCTACCCCTTTCCGAGAGTTTAGGACCATCCGAGAATCCTCATGGAGACATGGTCCGACCCTTTTCAGGCCGCTACTACTTTCGGATATACCACAAGGTTCACATTCGATCGACTCACTTCTTAGACTTGATACGTGAATTCCCGACAAAACTTTTCATACCTCACTCATCTTGATAGAATCCATCGAGAACCCTAACCTTGTAGATACACCAGTTGGAACCCACTAGCTACACGAGACGGAACCCGCATCCCGTACGCGAGGGTCTGTTGAAATGACAAACACAGACCAGAGATCACTTGGGGATGCAAGGACAATCACATAGGAAGTACTCTCTTACCTCTACTTGGCCATCCATACCTACTTCCTTGCCAAGATCTGAATTTCGGGATGAAATTCCCTCTAACGGGGGGATGATGTGACAACCCAAGTTGTCCCGTTACATTTCTCCGTTACCGTTAACGGAATTTTCCACTGTTCAAAAGTTCCGTTAATAAGAAGCCGTCAAATTTAATAAACATTTCAATTGTGTATGTTTACATGTCGTTAAGTCGTGAAAAAGGAAGTAAAACACAGGACACACATTTTCATTCATTTGGAAAATGTCAAGTTTTATTATTACGACCACTAAATCGGGTGCGACCTAAAGCCCCGTTTAACGGCAGTATCGGGTAGAATTTCACTGTGCCCCGACTCAAAACCCTATATAAGGGTGAGTGGAGTCTATTGGAGACTTTTTACACTCTCTCTCTAGACCCGTTTTCGCCCCGAATCCGCAACCAAACGCTTCCAAATTGTAAGTCCGTTTACCCTAGCTTATTCTAAACATAGTGATTTATGTTTATAGCCCAAAAATCATCCATGAAGGCATGGAATAAGGAGTTTACGGCCCAGGAACACTCTAGGGCTGTAAACCCCTAAAATGGTGCCAAACATGCCTCTAAACTTGTCCATAAGCTTGGGAATAATTAGGGGATATAGCCTAGGGGTGTTTAAACACTAAAATGCATAGATTTAGGACTCAAAGAAGAGTTTACGGCCCAAGCACATGCTTAGGCCGTAAACTCCCCAAGTCATGGTCCCAAATGCACTCCAAACTCATCCTAGGGCTTATTACATAATTTAGGGACTTATCCTCTTGAGTTTAGACACTTGAAACACTCCAAAATGATTTAGAGAAAGGAGTTTATGGCCCAGACAAAGGTCAAGGCCGTAAACACCCTAAATCATGCCCAAAAGTTAGTTTTTGTCCCCCAAATGACCATAGGCTATCTCTATAAAATGTTAGGAAGGATCTAAGGGCTTAAACACAAGGAAAATGAGGGATTTCTTGGAGTTTACGGCCCAAGCATTTATCTAGGCCGTAAACTCCCCAAAACCCCCTCAAATGTTGGTTTTAATCACCCAAAATAGCATCAAACTTCATAAGAAAATTCTAGGAAGGCAATAGGGGCTTAAAACTTCACTAAACTCAAAGGTTGAGAGTTTACGGCCGTAAACTCCCTTGGGAGAGTTCCTAGGCCGTAAACTCTTGTTTAGTACCCTTAGAGGCCTCAAATCCACTCATGCCCTTTAGGAAAAATGCTTAGAATAATTCAATGAACAAGCTAGAAGCATCAAACACCCAAGAATAGAACCTTGGGAGTTTACGGCCGTAAACTCCCTAAGGTTGGGCCGTAAACTCCTTGTTTGGTCCATGTTGGTGTTTTAAATCCATTTACACACTTGATATGTGAGTATAGCAAAGTCCCACAACTGATAAGAGACCCTTAGCACCCGTAAACATTACCCGGGACCCCAAACACTCAACAAAAAGTGTTTTCCCACTCCTTTGAGTGTGTATAATTGTTTAATTGGTATATTATATGCTAATTGTATGTGAACATATGTTATCATATGTTAAAATAGGTCCTTGTGTGTGTTCAAGTCCTTGTGTGACCCCGAACGCCCAATCGGCACTTTCGTCGGGCCTACTTACACCAGGTGAGTTCATACCCCTGAATGAACCTTTTAAATGCTTTTAAATGTTTTATAGGGGGGAATACAAGTTAAACATGCCAGTTATCATGTCAATCGCATATGATTGATAACCCGCATGCACAAGATTTTACCACTTTTACACTGTTTTACCGAGTGGGACACTAAAATGACTTTTACCTGTTTCATAACTTTTACTTATACTGATTTATTCAAACTCATCCTGAATTGGTTTATGAAAGATCCTCTAAGGTTTTAAACGTATTTTACAAAGGAATACAATTTGTGATTTTCTCTGTACATAAAGGCTTTTCATTAAAGATTTCCCTTTTTGACGTATACATTTACTTGTTAAACAATGCTGCTTCACTTATACTTATTTTATACTCTGACTTGGTAACACTTTCACTTATACCTATAGTCGCTTATACTTGATGACACTTATACTTATTCACGCTCTTACTTAGTGATACGATTTCTCCTTCACTTATACTGGATAACGATTTTACTCCACTTATACTTGATAGACGTTCTTACATCACTTATTGTCGTCTCTGCTTCGTGATACACTTATACTTGGTACGCTTATACTTCATGGTTCGATTATCCCACATTGTACACGTATACTTCACGACTCAGATGTTCCACTGTACTCTTATACTTCACGACTCAGATGTTCCACTGTACTCTTATACTTCACGACTCAGATGTTCCACTGTACACTTATACTTCACGACTCAGATGTTCCACTGTACTCTTATACTTCACGACTCAGATGTTCCACTGTACACTTATACTTCACGACTCAGATGTTCCACTGTACACTTATACTTCACCGTATGATACACACTCAAGCGTAGTTAGATGTATGTTTATGCTTGTATAGATGTATATAAATAATGATTGAAGGACTTAGGAAGGCTTGTCTGCCCTATTTCCTTTTCTTCGTTGAGATGTGGTCTGGTGGGATCGGATGTCCATCTGAAGGTCGTTCGATTCATTAGTTATATATTACGTATACGAGCATAGACATACGAGTTTTCTTCATTCAATTCAGTTAAGAGTCTATACCTCTAGTCTACACTTACATAAGAAACCCACTCCCTCCTAGTAACACACTATCCTCTATTTGGGATGCATCTTCGGGACGCGGCCTTCTCCATCGTCTAGTTGGTAACAAAAGTCTCCTGTAGGGAGAGCGGACATTGTGTGTATAGGCCTATACGGGATTGACAACCCCGCACCCTGACTGCTAGCTACAGTCCACGGCCTACCAAGCCAAGGGGTGACAAATGTCACATTATATAGATGCTTGTAGGGCGTCTAGTACTCTAGTCAGTATGGTTACGAGTATCCTGGGTTGCCTTATAATTCATGGCTTTAAGGTAACAGTATTTCGTCAGCGATTTACACTGTATGCTGATGTCACCTTTTTCAGAGTCACACTGTTTTGACCTTGCTAGATGTATCTTCATTTGATACCGTCTGGGGACTGTTATCTCTGTTTGAACTTACAAGATGTATCTTCATTTGATACCGCCTGGGGTCTGTTATCTCTGTTTGACCTTACAAGATGTATCTTTCATTTGATACCGTCTGGGGTCTGTTATCTCTGTTTGACCTTACAAGATGTATCTTCATTTGATACAGCCTGGGGTCTGTTATCTCTGTTTGACCTTACAAGATGTATCTTTCATTTGATACCGTCTGGGGTCTGTTATCTCTGTTTGACCTTACAAGATGTATCTTTCATTTGATACCGTCTAGGGTCTGTTATCACTGTTTGACCTTGCAAGATGTACCTTCCATTTGGTATCGTCTTCGGTCTGCGTTCACTGTTTTAGACCTTACCAGTTGTACCTTTCATTTGGTACCTTCGGGGGTCTGTTTCTCCATTTGTTAGACTAAACCAGGCGTGTCGTTAGTTCGATACTTTCCTGGAGTCTATGACTCTTTTGCCTTAGTCAGCAGTCCTCACTGCTGAGGCATATGTTATTCCCTGATGCCTCTGCTTTCTTTAATAATCAAATTCAGTATTTTGATATTATTAGCAATTAAGGGAAACTTCTTCTTACCACATTACACTGACCAGTCTTAGTAGAAGGCTGCTTTTATTAAAGAAAATATAGGATTTTCTGGAAGGAACTCTAATACACTGAAATCTCTTAAACTATCACTTTATTAAGTTATTTGAATGAAATGTCACTAAATGCTTATGAACTCACCAGCATTTGTAAAAATGCTGATACTCGCTTTTCAAATAACTTGTATTCTCAGGTTAGCATTAGACAGGTACATCCCCGGAGCTGTTGATGAAGATAGCTTGGTACCATGCTGTATTTATTCTATTACTTGTATTACTTTAAATTGTTGTAACGTAACCTTGTAAAACTATTACTATTAATGCAATGTTTTGTTGTACTTTGATTACTATAATGCATGTGTTGTGATACTTGACATGACGTCATCCACCCCAGAACGTTTCCGCCGTTCCGGTTTTGGGGTGTGACAATCAGAGTACCTCTTTTAATATAAAAATGTTGCGGAATTTATTCCCAGAAAAACACGATAAATACGTTATCAAAGCATTTCCGAAGAAACGTATTTTATTCATTTTAAAACATTTGGGATGTCATCGTCAATACAGAAACATAAGCATAAACAGAACTTACATTCATTTAACAAGTGATCTATATCTCCTTAATCTCTTAGTGTAAAGCAAATTCGTATCGATACATGTGATACAATTAAATTGAGTGGGTCAGGCTTGGAAGCCTGGTGAGCATATAGGGTTTTTACCCTACAATAAATAAATTTATTATGCTTAAAAATCAAACAATCAACCCAATTACCCAATCCCCATTATCTTATTAATTTCTTAAGCATTTACCCTAAGAATCAACTATCACTCATTACTAAGGATTCATCCTAAGGAATAGGCACGAAGTCCATTGCTGCCTAAGGTTTATATTACAAGCACTAACAACATCGATCCCCACATACTGATTCTATACAGTGATCTTACTAGATCTAGCCTAAAGGATCGATATGAACAACCAACTAACGAAACTGCTTCAGAAATTCCCTAGCAGCAAATGAGGATCAAAGAAGACATCAAATGAATGGAATAAGTTTAACCACGAACCTTTGTTCATAAAAGAAAGAACCACCAGACAATTAAGTCATGGGTAATTATTAATGACTAGGCTATGGTCTGAATATCATGAGGTATATAACCCCCAGATGCACCCTATCCGGCAATGGAAACGCTGACTAATGCCTAGGCTGTGGTCTGAATATCGTGAGGTATATAACCCCCAGACTCACTCCTATCCAACATCGAGAATGGAAAAACTGACTAATGCCTAGGCTGTGGTCTGAATATCATGAGGTATATAACCCACAGACTCACTCCTATCCGGCATCGAGAATGGAAACACTGACTCATGAAGCTCGTCCGATCACTACATAAAAGAAACAAAGACTCCAAATCTCTTCAAAATAAAGGTATAGGGAAAATACTAATAAAGTACTCTCGTACGCTCCCGTACCCCGACACGTAATAGTGTAAAAAAGAAGAACTAACGGATGGACACATAGTTCAAAAACACCTAATGAACATATAGTTCAAGAACACCTTATGGACATATAGTTCAACATACCTACCGATTACAAGTCTGCTAACGTTCCACCGGACTATCTAAAATAGTCTGTGGCCATTGTCTATACTCTGGTAGATGACTAGATCATCTTAAACATCGATACCTCTCATCACCTTTTATTTCATCACACATCATCTAATTCATCTACCCATGATTTATCCAACATATTTGTAGATAAAAATACATATACAATTTAAAACTTGTATAAAACATCTATTCAAGAGTCACCTTAATTAAACAATTAATATAATTACACATAGCACATATTTTAAAGAAAATATTTCATATATATGTGTAAGGCGAAAGTGACTATACACTCACCTGAGCAGGTGGTGACTCAGCACTCGGACAACGCTTCGATACTCTCAAAACAATTTTCCTTCGATAAAACCTAGTATCAATTCCACTAGGGGTTAGTCTAACGTCAACCATGACTAACTAATAGTCTAGCTATTATTATTATTATATAAGCGTTAAATAACACTCAATATAACTCATAATAATAGCACAAATAATTATTTTAAGCACCTAATAACATTACTATAATTATTTGAAAGCTATATTAAAAATTGCGTAAGCGTAGCTCACTTACAACGGATTTTAAAGAAAACCGGACTTTATTTGGAGCAGCGTTTCGAAACCGAAAGACTCTTTTTCTCGGGACTCCGGGAGCCTCGGGGCTTCCTTAGGGTGCTAGGGGATCACCTAGGCTTAGGGGAGGGTTAAAACCCTTAGAGAGAGAAAGTTTAGAGAGAAGAAATGAAGAAAGATGTGAGATTTTCGGAATGGCTCGCATGCTATTTATAGTAAGTTTTTATGACACTCACGTTATGAGTGTCATAAGACTAACGTCGTGAATCTCATGATTCACTGACTTGCCATTTGCGTCCCTAGGTTCGGATGGTGGCCATGACACCTCACGTCGTAAGTGTCATAAAGATCAGGTCGTGAAACGGATCTTATCCTCTCGCAGCTTCTAGATTCTGAATTATGACAGAATGTCGTGAGCGTCATAGTTATCAAGTGGTGAATTGGATCTTATTCTCTCCCAGCTTCTAGATTCCGAATTATGACAGAATATGGTGAGCGTCATAATTCTCACGTCGTGAATTAGCTAGTTTAGGGTTTTTAAAAGCTAAATCTTCGGAATGCCATAACTTTTGCATACGAACTCCGTTTTTGACGTTCTTTATATCCACGCGTAGGTGGAGACGTATTCTACAACTTTAATTTACACCCCTAAGGCTAAAAAGTCCTATAACTTAAATCCACTATTTACGTCTCCCGGTGCCGTGCCGGTTTTGCCAAAAAACTTCGACGGGCCATAACTTTTTCGTTATAACTCGGATTTCGGCGTTATTTATATGTACAAAACCCTTGAGACATATTCTACAACTTGTTTAAGATTATTTATTATAAATAATCTTTTGTCAAAAAGTCATTTTCGACCCTTATTATCTCTAAAAAAAGCTAATTAAATATGGACTCTTACATATATATATATATATATATATATATATATATATATATATATATATATAAATATGGAATAGGCTATGATTTATTTAGGATGGGCTAAGAGTATATAGAAGTCCATGGATAGTCCATGGAGATTTTAATGCATAGATCCTAAGTAAATGAAGAGTCATGTGTATTAGGGTGTAACCCTAATCCTCCATAGTATATAGAGAGGTCCTTGGTTCTAGAATTGGAACTAGTGTGTGAGAAACAAGGGTGGGCCGATTTTAGCAAGAATCATATTCTCTCAAGTATTTCAAATTTTTTTTGGGTGATTTGTGACACCACTTGAGGCATCAACCCTATTGGTGTTAGGCTCTAAAACTCCAAGCAATCAACCACAAAATAAAGGTATGTTATTCTACTTAAAGTTTTATATTACAAGTACCCCATAACAAGCTAGTTAGGTTGTATACCTTGGAAATCAAAGTTGCATGTATTTTAGAAAAAAAAACATAGATCCAAGGTTTCCAGGGTTGCATGTACACCATAGGAGTGTTAGAATGCTCAAAACCCAATAGTGGTATCAGAGCCTAGGCTTGTTTTCTTGATACTTGATGCAAACTTGTTGAAAAAGCTCAAACATTTTCTATTTGCTGCATGAAATTGTCGAGTCCATGGGGGACTCGCCGAGTCCATGTGATAATTCATCATACTCGTCGAGTAGGTTCTTGCACTCGACGAGTAGGAGCCCCGTAATGCAGTTTTTTGAGTTTTGCTCCTGGAAATGGACTAGAGACATTACTCTAAACTGTTTTGGTGTTTTAAAACTTATTTTAGATGGTGTAATGGTTATGCTAATGCATTTACAATGGCTAATATCAAAATTCCATGTTTTATATGTGTTAATATGATTCTTGAAATTTTGATATGAATGTTCATGCTCTTATGAGTTATTGTTAGATCATAGGAATTATTTGCTGAATTGTTTAATGATTAATTCTTGATCAATTATGTGTTTTAATGGAATCCAAATTTGTCCTCACGTTATGGATTACAAAAAGTCTCTCTTTTAAAGTCCATATTAAAAACACATAGGTTACATAAAATGAAAAGTCACTCATTTTAATAAACCATTAACTCATAAGTTATGAAGTTGAAAAGTCTTGAATAGTTTCAAAACTTTCCCTCAAGCTTGGAATTTTTAACGTCTCGCACATTAATACTTTAATTCCAAATTGAACCTTATAATTTTAAAAGTTTAAAATTCAACCCTTATACTTCTATAATATTAAAAGTTTAATTATTATATATATGTAGAAGAATAAGTTAGTCTTACCGTTCCTAGGCCTCATTCACGAAGCCGGCCTATAAGGGGGTATAAGGTTACTGCCTATAAAATGATGGTTTAATGGGTGTCCACTCTCACCCACAACTTCCTTGACTGGTGGAGGGTCGTTAGCCGAATGGGTAGGATAGGACATTGATCATCATTAAAAGTATAATGAAATTATAAAGTAACTAAACCATTATTAATTCCCGATCTTAGTTACTCTAGGAAAATGTGAAATATGTGCTAACCCATGAAATTACACTTTGTACCTTACCAAGTCGTTAGTGGAGCGTGTGTGGTTAACCGACACGCTAACAAGGACTAGTTAGAGTGGCAAAGGGTGACTTAAGTTTTATCATAGATCGGTGGAGTGTGTGTGGTTAACCGGCGCATCGATTGGGTGATAAAGTTAAGGGTACCAAGTCAATTTGCATGGTTATTCACACCTTGTTTGTGATCCTCGGCATCCCAGTCACAAACTTGAGAGGGCACAATCAAGATTTATACATGCCATTGAAAGTTCAATGTATCTCAAAAGATCTAGGAGTTTTAAATCCAATTAAAACTTAATAATTTATTCCATTTATAATTGTGGAAATTGGTAAATCGTTATTTACCTACTTTCAAATATTTTATAGCTTGGATTACATTATCCCTCTTCTAAGTTATGAAATAGTTTGTAGGATCCTAGTCTTAATATTTCATTTGGGTGACTTATTAAGGACTTCTCATCTAATTAAAACTTGTCTTTCTTTTCTTTCAGATGTCTTCCAACACTACTGCTGGCTCAAACCCCACAGACTCTTTTTCCCTCATGAACTTGTGTGGGAAAGTCACTTTTGATTTTTTCTAATTTCAATGAATGGATTAGGAACATTAGAATGATTACCCACTATGAGGACATGTAATATGTCCTTGATAAGGAGCTTAAGGTTATCAATGAGTCCACTGCTACTCCTGAGGAGATTGCGGAGTAGGCTGCACATTAGAGGGATGCTACTAGAGAATTTATAAAGAAAGAAAGAGAGGGAACCTTGAATCCTGTGAGAAGGCTAGGGCTGTAACAAGGCCAAGATGTGCTTTCTTCATTACACTATGTACCCTCATATTACTAGCATTCAATATAAATATGTCCAACATGATCATACGAGTGTATTCTGACACAATACCAACATCCATGCTCATTTTACGGACCTTCACCTCCAACTCTGTATCGTGTGAAAACCATATCTGAGCTGTGTAGAATTCGATCTGTTTTTTCGCCAAGACATGGTCAAAGTAACATGGGGAAAGAATATTAGAAAGAGATCATTTGGTAAAATTGTAAACAAAGACCACATTTGTGAAGAGATATGTCCTTGCCCCGTTGTGCTTGAATGTTGATTGTGAAGTCGGTCATATCGGGAAGAACGTCACTGGCTTTTAGGGTTTCAGGGAAACCACCATTGTATCGACCTGATAGGATTAATGGCCTTTCACACTAAAGGTATGGAATTATAGAAGGGTGAATCTGTGGGGTTGGAGTTGTAATTAGGTATTTAATACAGAAAATGAGGAACTGTAGTAGAAATTGGAAGATTTGAGATGTAGATAAACATACTTCTAGATCATCAAGACGATCTAGACCATCGATTACAATGTTGGCCAACATGGTAGAAGAAGCTTTGGAAAACCACGAATTTATTCCAATTTAAATTGATTCTTATCAAACACATATATAATCAAACAATAAATCTACTTCCTTATGTTGGTCATTTACATAATGAATCTCTTTTGTGAGTATAAATCTGTTTCTATATTTGGTTCCTGATAAGGTGTCCGATAATGAAAAGGCTTTTGATTAGATAATTAGCATGATCTTATGCTTTAATTAATATGGTAATTAAACTAATTAACATGTTTGGGTTTTGTAAATCATTTTACAATGAAATGCGCGGGTTATGTAATTTAATATGCTTTGGGAGTACATTTTTGGGTTTTGTAAACCATTTTGGGATTGGTGGATATGCTCCAAACTCCTAAGGATTTGGAAGCCAAGGGTAAAAGAATAGAACACAAAAAGAAAATGAACAAAATCCTTGGCTTCCCCTCCATTTAAATTTTAATGTGTTGAAACAAATATGAATTATGTACCTGCATTTTAAGAAGCATCATAATGACCCTTGCCAATCATTGCAAGCATTCGCAAAAAGTAATGATTGCAGTATTGTAGCACATAGTTCTTGGTACGTATTCTTTTATTAATTCTTTAAAATGTTTTGCATTTTGGCCTTGGACTCGGCGAATTGAAGGACCAACTCGCCGAGTAGAAGCGGGATGAGACGCGGGGTTTATGCAATGGACTCGACGAGTCGGGTCCCGGACTCGGCGAGTATGCCTTGTCTGGATAAAAACCCTAACCTGAAGGTTTGCACCCTATTTAAACACCTTAACTCGACCTCCCTCATCCTATTTGCTCCTAGAAGACTGTAACAACCGAAAAATACAACCAATTTAAAATTTTTCAAAACAACCCGATTTTCATTAAATTGTTTACAAAAAGTTTTTCAATACAAATCATTTAGAGTATTCCCAGAATCACATTGCTACAAAATCACGAGGAGCGGTACGATCGCGCCTTCGCCTTGCCACAGTCTCCTGAAGAACCTGAAAAACATTAAACCACAACTGTAAGCCCGAAAGCTTAGTGAGATACCCCCAAAATACCAACCACATATACGCCCTTCCAGGCTACGACCTTCCGGTCCAAAACATATTGCCGTCCGGCCCATAACATATAAAACATACATAACATAACAGAACATAGAACAGCCATGCATATCGGGTCTACTGTGTGACTGGTCCGCCGTATCGGGCCTTCAGTCCACCGGATCCATCCTCCAGGTCTAGTCATGTCCTTCGAGTCTACAGTGGGGTTGGTCCGCCCGTATCGGGCCTTCAACCCACCTGGTCCACTCTCTGAGTCTACAGTGTGACTGGTCCGCCCGCATCGGGCCTTCAGTCGGTCTGGCCCACTCTCCGAGCCTCGGCACGTCTGATCTTCCCCTCATGGGGCCTACAGCCTATCCGGACCGCTCGCTGGGCCTTCAGAATAACCGGTCCGCCCTGGGTATCTTGGCCTATAGCACAAAGCAGGACCCGCCCCAACCCATCTCCAGTCCAAGCAACCGTGTGCACAAAACATACAATCATATAACAGTCATAGTCCACAAACCGAGCAAGAAGAACACATAGCATATCATTACCCTAACCAGGTTACTGACCTAACCGGTCACTAGCATAGCATCACTCGATATATCGGAAACTAACCTTAACAAGGTCTCCTAGCCTGTACCATCCTAGCTACCAGGATGCAGACACATCAAGCAATGACATAATAACCATATCCGAATCTCAATCCAATAAAGGGTTGGCCTTGGTGCCTTAGACCCTGTTGATACAGTGAGGATAACTCACCTCGAAACTGCCGGCTGAAAGGATAAGATCTCGCTGCTCCGAACTCTGACACGAACTCCTTCACTGAACATCAAAACATTCAACTCAATATATATATACCCTTATTTACCAAAATACCCCTGGAAGACAACTGGTCAACCCCTGACTGACTCTACTCGCCGAGTCATCCTAATGACTCGCCAAGTCCCCAAGCTCAGAACTTCCCTCAATCCGCGACCTGACTCGCCGAGTCACCCCGAGACTCGCCGAGTCCAACCACTCTGAGTCCACTCGCACCCAACTCACCGAGTCATCCCTTGACTCACTGATTCATCGACTCAACCAGAAATATTGGGACTCTTCGACAAGACTCGCTGAGTCCAAGAACAGACTCGTCGAGTCTAAGGCTATCTTCAACCTACTCGCTGAGTTGTTCTTCCAACTCGTCGAGTTCCAGGTCATCTTCAAGCAACTCGTCGAGTCCACCCTTGTGACTCGTCGAGTACCACCGGTCTGAATCCATACAGAAGCATCTCAGGCCATGCAATTGATCCAAAACATAGATCTAGCCTCCTACAACCCATCCATCACGTAAAGTGGCAAACTTTACGTGAATCCATGAAGATCTAAGCATAATACACATTAGAACTAAGGTTTGGGACATGATAGTTCCATTAACAACACAAGAACAGGCGCTTTAATGCTCTTAAGATCTTCTCCACTCCAGATCTGAGGTAGCAACCTCAGATCCATCCTTCAAACATCAAGATGCCACACAACTAAGCTCCCCACACAACCCCAAAATGAGAATCTAGGAAAACACAGCCCAAGAACGAAAGTATTACCTCCAAAGGATGCCTCAACAGCAATGAAACTCGAATCCAAGCAAAGCCCTTTGATCCAAGCCACTTCTCCTTCAAGATTTCTTCAACCAACACCTCTCCAAGCTCTAATTTGCTCAGCAATGGGGCTCTCCACGAAATTAGGGTTTCTGGGACTCAAGGGGGGGATAAAGGAGGCTGTGGAAGAACATAATGATCTTTATATAGGGCTCAACCCCGAGAATTAGGGTTTTCTCCACATAGCACCTACTCGCCGAGTCCATCTTTGGACTCGCCGAGTAGGCCACTTGATACGCGACCAAAGTCGCGACCTGACTCGCCGAGTCTATCCTTGGACTCACCGAGTCTCCCTCTGAAACTTACACTTTTAGCCCTTCAACTCTACTCTTGCGATTTCGGGATGTTACAATTCTCCCCCACTTAAATTAGGCTTCGTCCTCGAAGCCTACGACATCTCATCTTCAAATTACTTCCCATGACGCGCCACCTGACCTTGACCAAACCAAGTCCCTCAAGGCACAACCATAGAAACCAGAAGCTCACTTTCTCCTTCCATACGGTGTCCCAACCACCTACTCAACACGGGCACCAGTTGTACCCTCCGATAGCCGCACTCAACAACCGAGAATTACCCATGATGTCTTACTGCTCCAATTTTCATCTTTCACTTGACTCATATGGCTAGAAAACCATGAACCATCGGATCCCCGATCCGAATCCCACTCTATCCATTCCATGACGACAGAAAGACCCATTCTTCAATTCCGGAGCAACTCCCCCGAGTTCTCCTCTCGCAATCACACACACATGCTGATCTAGCTCTAGAACCCTCAGGTTTGGAAAACCCGATACACTGATGATATCCTCAAACATCCTTCCAGGATGAACCGGTATTACATACCCAAAACCCTGATCAGAATCTCACTGAGAGTCCAAGACTCTCTCTATGCATCCCTTCCGAACCCCTCTCCATGGCTTTACGCCTGCGGGATTCCCTCCGTGCCCTGAGCAGGCATCTCAAGTCGAATGAGCTTTTAATCTACTGCCGCAAACACGCTACTCAAAAACCATCGACGGACCACTCCAATCATAACTCTACACTTCCGCTTTCACTTCCGTGAATTCGCACTCCCTTTCGGAATTCCATTCCTCCCTCTTTCCTTACCAAAAAAACCACTCGTCCGCCCTGTCACCATGACAGGTACTATGGTGCTCACCCCACGCTACACTACCTCTTTAAAGCGTACCCGACATCCATACATCACTACTACTCTAACTCTCATCATAGGGACTCTCAAGCCCATGCACTACCTTTACTGCTCAAGATCGCCACCCGGGGCCAGACCTCCCAATGTAATCACACTGCAACATACGCAACCCATAACCTCGAACCGATCCAACAGTACTCGCAGAGTCTTCAGCATGACTGGACCGCCTCCCCAGACCTTCAGCCAATCTGGACCACTCTCAGAACCTTCAGCCAATCTGACTGGACCGTCCTCCGAGCCTTCGGCCTGACTGGTACGCCTACCGGCCTTCAGTCTATCCGGACCGCTCAACAAGCATTCATCATCCCGAGCTATCTCTTCGGGAAATCTTCCCATGCATGTCGTTCTAGCCCTCTAGGGGTTCCGAACTCTATCTCCATCTTACATGCTCGATCCCGGCTTGCTACCAGGCCTTCCACAATCAAATGCCCTAGGTCTGTATTCCACCCCGCATGCCTGTTACTCACCCATACGAGCCTGCTCTCGGCTGATAGAAATACCGCTGAATTCCCCAAGCAGCGAAGCAACCTCTCAAGCCTAACGACCATCCAGAGAATTTCCAATTCTCCCCCACTTAAGACACGGACAGTTATTCACCGGTCGCCATCACCGATCTCTCAAAGAAACAATGCAGAGAAAAACAACACTTACATGCAATATGTTTCTCCCCGACGCTAACAACTTCCATAAAAATCATGTTTCCACACTGAACAACCCGCTCGAAAGGAACCCACTCTTCCAATATCCATCCCTCAAACTGCAGAGGCTACCTGACATTCAAACCAACACTGCATCCGCCACCAATCCTCACAAAGGAAAACAACGATAGCTCGAAGTACTAATCCATAACCATATTGATCCTTCAGGGAACAAAGGATACCAAAACGAAGTCTCGAACACAACTCGCCAAACCCTTAGGGAACAACGGATACCACACGAAAACCCGAAACGTAATTCCATAACCATCCAACGAAACTAGCAGATAACAATACTCCACAATAATCATAGATAATCAAAACAACAGAAAGAAACATACCCGCAGCAGCAAGCTGAAAAACACGACCCTAAGCCCTTGGGGGCTCCGCTCCACCCTGACCTCCACCTATGATCCTCAACGTAGCCGGTACTGGAGCCTGCACCGGTCCTGCAGCAAGCCGTGGACAGTTGACCCTCAAATGTCCAACCTGATGACAATGATAGCATATCCTCAAATCCCGAACCGGCACTGACTGCCAACAATCCCTCGCATAGTGTCCCACCTTTCTGCACTTGCGACATGCTCCACCGGACCGACAAACTCCGACATGACCCCTTCCACACTTTCCACAATCGTGGCTACCCTGATCTCCCATCCTGGAATCAACGGTCTTAGACCGTTTCGTCGCCGGCTGCGACTGAACCGGAGCTTGCCTCAGCTCACGCATCTGCAACTCAATCTCTAACTCACGCCGCCTGGCGGCCTCCTGCAACTCCAGCAAGGTCTCACACCTCTGCGCAAAGACAAACTGCCTGATGTCTCTCTTTAGCATACTCAGATATCGGGACATCTGAGCCTGCTCCGAAGCGAACTCAGGGCAAAACATCGCCCTCTCAGTAAACATCCTGGTGATTTCCGTCACCGACTCCGAATCCTGTTTCAGCTCCAAGAACTCCTGAGCCAACCTCTCCCTCTCGACCTGCGGAACATAACGAGTGCTGAACATTTTTCAGAACTGATCCCATGAAAGCGTAGCCCTCTGCACATCCGAGTACGACCCCATGGTCAATCTCCACCAATCCTTTGCCCCGAGCCTTAACAGGTTCAGAGTGCACCTTACCCTCTGATCAGCAGGGCATGAACACGTGAAGAAACATCCCTCCACATATGATAACCATCTCATAGCAACGATCGGATCCTGAACAACATCAAAAGTGGGAGGCTTCGTATTATCGAAGTCCTGATACTGAAAACCTCTACTAGCTCCTCCCCCTGCCGCTGCTACAGCTGCTGTAGCCGCCGCGGTAGCCGTCTCCGTGAGAGCCACATAACGCTCATCGAAATACTCCACCATGGCGGTCTTGATCGACCCAAACAACTCCGGCAGCTCAGCCCGAAACAATGCAGCAACCTCATCATGTAGGATCTCACGAATCC
Source organism: Lactuca saligna (assembly GCF_052625555.1). Classification (NCBI taxonomy): domain Eukaryota; kingdom Viridiplantae; phylum Streptophyta; class Magnoliopsida; order Asterales; family Asteraceae; genus Lactuca; species Lactuca saligna. The sequence goes on from NC_136424.1 coordinate 57,700,891, forward strand.
TTGCATCCAACTCGTGTGTACTCATCTGACTGACAACCTCGGGCTGTAAAAACCCACCCGGAACTCCCTCTCCTGCTCTTGATCCTGACCCGGATCCACTCCCAGCGTGCCCTGAAATCTCCATACTGAAAATAAAACACCAAAATCTCAGACATATTCCACTATCCCAGGAACCAGCTCTCATCCCAACCCTAGAGGTCATGGTTTCCCCGATACGCGTATGGGTCCATGCTTCCGGTAGTACGGGCCCATACTACCTACCGCACCTACCCATATTTGTATGAAGTACTTCCACAACACCGCAGCGACATACATAACAACGCTCTATCCTCACAACTAGAGGAACACTAGAAATCTCTCACAAGGAAACCTTAGGCTAGCAGGCATCATAAATCAGGCAACTCATCAAGAAATCCTGAAGATCCCCAGCCTAACTCTAGCATGCTGTTCTATCAAAGCTCAATAAGACAATTGTCATGTATGGTATTTTGGGGTTACTTACTGGCTCCGGCTGATCGTACCTCCGTGTCCTCCTTTACTTATTTTGAAAACCAATTTAAATTCTCTTTGAAAACCCTCCTCGATTTGAGACTGGAGTCACACAAGTGTTCCTCCAATTCACTCAAACCAAGGCTCTGATACCAACTTGTAACGACCGAAAAATACAACCAATTTAAAAATTTTCAAAACAAACCGATTTTCATTAAATTGTTTACAAAAAGGTTTTCAATACAAATCATTTAGAGTATTCCCAGAATCACATTGCTACAAAATCACGAGGAGCGGTACGATCGCGCCTTCGCCTTGCCACAGTCTCCTGAAGAACCTGAAAAACATTAAACCATAACTGTAAGCCCAAAAGCTTAGTGAGATACCCCCAAAATACCAACCACATATACGCCCTTCCAGGCTACGACCTTCCGGTCCAAAACATATTGCCTTCCGGCCCATAACATATAAAACATACATAACATAACAGAACATAGAACAGCCATGCATATCGGGTCTACTGTGTGACTGGTCCGCCGTATCGGGCCTTCAGTCCACCGGATCCATCCTCCAAGTCTAGTCATGTCCTTCGAGTCTACAGTGGGGTTGGTCCGCCCGTATCGGGCCTTCAACCCACCTGGTCCACTCTCTGAGTCTACAGTGTGACTGGTCCGCCTGCATCGGGCCTTCAGTCGGCCTGGTCCACTCTCCGAGCCTCGGCACGTCTGGTCCTGCCCTCGTGGGGCCTACAGCATATCCGGACCGCTCGCTGGGCCTTCGGAATAACCGGTCCGCCGTGGGTATCTTGGCCTACAGCACAAAGCAGGACCCGCCTCAACCCATCTCCAGTCCAAACAACCGTGTGCACAAAACATACAATCATATAACAGTCATAGTCCACAAACCGAGCAAGCGGATCACATAGCATATCATTACCCTAACCAGGTTACTGACCTAACCGGTCACTAGCATAGCATCACTCTATATATCGGGAAACTGACCTTAACAAGGTCTCCTAGCATGTACCATCCTAGCTACCAGGATGCAGACACATCAAGCAATGACATAATAACCATATCCGAATCTCAATCCAATAAAGGGCCAGCCTTGGTGCCTTAGACCCTGTTGATACAGTGAGGATAACTCACCTCGAAACTGCCGGCTGAAAGGATAAGATCCTGCTACTCCGAACTCTGACATGAACTCCTTCACTGAACATCAAAACATTCAACTCAATATATATACCCTTATTTACCAAAATACCCCTGGAAGACAACTGGTCAACCCCTGACTGACTCTACTCGCCGAGTCCCCAAGCTCAAAACTTCCCTCAATCCGCGACCTGACTCGCCGAGTCACCCCGAGACTCGCCGAGTCCAACCACTTTGAGTCCACTCGCACCCAACTCACCGAGTCATCCCTTGACTCACCGATTCATCAACTCAACCAGAAATATTGGGACTCTTCGACAAGACTCGCCGAGTCCAAGAACAGACTCGCCGAGTCTAAGGCTATCTTCAACCTACTCGCCGAGTTGTTCTTCCAACTCGTCGAGTTCCAGGTCATCTTCAAGCAACTCGTCGAGTCCACCCTTGTGACTCGTCGAGTACCACCGGTCTGAATCCATACAGAAGCATCTCAGGCCATGCAATTGATCCAAAACATAGATCTAGCCTCCTACAACCCATCCATCACGTAAAGTGGCAAACTTTACGTGAATCCATGAAGATCTAAGCATAATACACATTAGAACTAAGGTTTGGGACATGATAGCTCCATTAACAACACAAGAACAGGGGCTTTAATGCTCTAAAGATCTTCTCCACTCCAGATCTGAGGTAGCAACCTCAGATCCATCCTTCAAACTGTAACATCCCGAAATATCAAGAGTAGAGTTGAAGGGCTAAAAGAGTAAATTGGGAAAGAGTGACTTGACGAGTCCATGTGCGGACTCGGCGAGTAGAGTCGCGATTTGGTCGCGTGTTAAGTGGCCGACTCGGCGAGTCAGTATAATGGACTCGGCGAGTAGGCGCTGAGTGGAGAAAACCCTAATTCTCGGGATTGAGCCTTATATAAAGATCACTATGTTTTCCTCCCAACCTCTTTATCACCCCTTGAGCCCCAGAAAACCCTAAATCACGGAGAAGCACCATTGTTGGGTGGATTGGAGCTTGGAGAAGTAATGGTTGAAGGAATTTTGGGAAGATTGAAGGCTTGGAGCAAAGGGCTTTGCTTGGATTCGAATTGCATTGCAGTTGGGGCATCACTTAGAGGTAATATCTCGTTATTGACCTGTTGTTACGTTGTTTCTTCATTTTGGGGTTTGTGAGAAATTGTCTATGGATGAAATGGGAAGTCTAGAGGTTAGATCTGAGGTTGCTACCTCAGATCTGGAAGGGAGAAGAATCAGAGAGCATGAAAGTCCCTGTGTTGGAGTGTTTAGTGAAGCTTACATGTCCCAAACCCTAGCCCAATGTGCAAACGGCTTAGATCTCTTTGGATTCATGTAAAGTTTGCCACTTTACGTGATGGATGAGTGGTAGGAGACTAGATCTATGTTTTGGAGCAGTTGCATGGCCTGGAATGCTTCGGAATGTATTCAGACCGGTGGTACTCGGCGAGTCACATGGGTGGACTCGACGAGTTGGATGAAGATGGCCTGGAACTCGGCGAGTTCTATGAACAACTCGGCGAGTAGGTTGAATATAGCCGTAGACTCGGCGAGTATGTTCTTGGACTCGACGAGTCTTGTCGAAGAGTCCCAAATATTCTCTGGTTAAGTTGAGAATCGGTGAGTCGTGTGCGAGTGGACTCAGAGTTGTTGGACTCGGCGAGTCTCGGGTTGACTCGGCGAGTAGGGTCAGTCAGGGGTTGACTTAGACCGAGGACTTTGATTTCGACCAAGAGTTGGCCGTTGACTTTTAGGGTTTGGTCAGCGATGTGGCCTTTGGGCCAAGAGAGGTAAGATAGTCTTTTACCCATAAGAGGGTGTTATGAGAGGATTTATTCTACCCTCGAGAGTTATATTCATGAGAGTATTTGCCTTATGTGTTAGGTGGTGGCGAGTTCGAGATTCAAGTGTGGGGATATCTGCTTTCTGCTTGCCATGTGAGTCTTCTCACTATACTTTACCTTGAGTAGGTAACCAGAGCTATGTGATCAGAGTATTTGTATGCTATATGTACGTGATGTGTTGTACTGCATTACTTCTATGTGATTTATGCTGTGCATGTTTATAGAGTTGGAACCGGAAGGTTCCCAGAGTTAGAACCCGAGGGTTCACAGAGTTTGGGTGCACGGACCCATAGAGTTATAGCCTCGAGTGGCTAATATGTGTTATGTGTGGTATTTTGGGGAACTCACTAAGCTTCGTGCTTACAGTGTTTTGTGTGATGTTTTTCAGGTTTCTTTCAGTATCACGGGACGGCACCGGCTTGATTGTACACACCAGAGAAAGAGTCATATTTTGGAGGATCCTGGTTTTCTATGCAAGTGAAAATGGAGTCATGTTTTGTAAATCGACTATGAATGAGATTTTAAACAAGTGTTTCTAAGAATAAAATGATTATTTTAAATGAAAATTTTGTCTTGAAATTTACAGTGTTACACAAACATCAAGATGCCACACAACTAAGCTCCCCACACAACCCCAAAATGAGAATCTAGGAAAACACAGCCCAAGAATGAAAGTATTACCTCCAAAGGATGCCTCAACAGCAATGAAACTCGAATCCAAGCAAAGCCCTTTGATCCAAGCCACTTCTCCTTCAAGATTTCTTCAACCAACACCTCTCCAAGCTCTAATTTGCTCAACAATGGGGCTCTCCACGAAATTAGGGTTTCTGGGACTCAAGGGGGGGATAAAGGAGGCTGTGGAGGAACATAATGATCTTTATATAGGGCTCAACCCCGAGAATTAGGGTTTTCTTCACATAGCACCTACTCGCCGAGTCCATCTTTGGACTCGCCGAGTAGGCCACTTGATACGCGACCAAAGTCGCAACCTGACTCGTCAAGTCTATCCATGGACTTGCCGAGTCGCCCTCTGAAACTTACACTTTTAGCCCTTCAACTCTACTCTTGCGATTCCGGGATGTTACAAAGACCCCCATAGCAAACCCTAGCCGTTATTGAAGCAATCTAAGGCATTTGGAGTGATTTTGGTGCTTTTGTGACCCAAGGAAGGAAGGAAAAGCTTGAAGGATCAAGAGGAGGCTAGAAGGATCCGATTTTGAGCATCATTTGCAGTCTACAAAAGGTATAAAGTTTATACCTTGTTTGTTCTTTTGATAGATCCCATTTTGTGGAGTTTTAGGGCTTTTCTAAGCCATTATTGGTCACCAACCATGATTGGAAGTGGTTAGAGTTGATGTTTCAGATCTAGGCCCTTAGAGGGGTTACAAGGCAGAAAGGAGTGGCTCTTGCACTCAAAGAAGGCCCCATCCATTGTAAGAGGTTGTTTTAGGACCTTTTGAGCTCGAAGTCCCATGCAAGCACGTAAAGGTTGTAACTTTATGTGCTAGATCGATTCTAGAAGCATAGATCTATCTTTTGATCAAGGGTTATACATCAGAAATCAAAGATTTAGTGAGAGGATGTGACCAACTTGACGAGTCCACTCTTGGACTCGGCGAGTCCAAGCTTTCTATCCCATATCAGTTGAGAGTCATAAGTACCCAGTTGACTGTGGAAAGGTTTTAGGGGGTCTCGGGGAGTGACCCAACGTTCTGGACTAAGCCATTGTTCTGGAAGTTCATGGGACTCGGTGAGTGCATGAGCAGACTCGGCGAGTCCAAGGCAATCTTCTTAAGGATGAAGATGAACTTGACGAGTTGTTCATACAACTCGGCGAGTCAAGGACAGGTGCTGTGTATCAGTTGAAGGTGAACTCGACGAGATGTTCATAGAAATTGGTGAGTCAGATGAGGATTCAGTCGAGGTTCATTAAGAAGGAAAACTCATCGAGTCATCGCCTAACTTGACGAGTAGAGACGGGTATAAGGAAAAATGGAAGGATAGGGACTTGGCGAGTTGGCGAGCCAACTCGGCGAGTCAGGTCAACTAGAAGTTGACTTTGACTTTGATTTGGTCAGGGGTAAAATGGTCATTTTACCCTAAGACAGTTAACAGTGTATGACTAAGTGTTTTGTGGGAATTATATCCGGAGGATTTCCGGAGCAGCAACGACAACAGTCAGAGGATTCTCGCACAGATCAACAGCTACTACGAGGTGGGTTACCTTCCAGTAGCGGTGGGTCTACGGCCATAATGCCGGCCCACCAGTAGGATTTGTATGTTAGATGATTGTCTTTGTGATATCATCTAGGTTTGCTACTACTTGATATGTTATATGTTGGCACGATATGTTATATGTGATAGTAGTAGAGTTCGGTTCTTAGGACCGAAGAGTAGGTCAGACACCCAGATATGTCTGACAGTATGTGATGATATGTTTATATACTGGCATGATATGTTATATGTGATAGTGGTAGTAGGAGGGGAATAGTCCCCAAGTTCGGTTGTTAGGACCGAAGGGTAGTTCGGACACCCCAGATATGTCTGATCGTATGTTTATGTTATGATATATGTGGTAGCAGCAGTAGGGGTGGATTAGTCCCTGAGGGTCGGTTGTTAGGACCAACGGGTGGGTCAACACCCCAGAATGGCTCGACATGGGCAGATCAGCACCCTAAAATGGCTCGACATGGGCAGGTTATCACCCTAGAATGGCTCGACATGGGTAGGTCAGCACCCCAGAATGGCTTGACACGGGTAGGTCGGCACCCCATAATGGTCGTACCGGGTAGGTCGGGCACCCCAGAATTGCCCGACAGTATGTATGCTATGTGATTGAATGGTACGTGGTACGATGGGGGAACTCACTAAGCTTCGTGCTTACAGTTTACAGTTTTGGTTTCAGGTACCTCTTCAGCGAAGGGGAAGGTTTTGGCGCGGTAGCGGCACATCATACACACACTCTTTGTTTTCCGCACTATGAGTTATTCTGGGATTTTTACTCTGACATTATCATGTTTTTACGATTCGGTTTTCAGATACGAGACATGTTTTTATTAAATGATATGATCAGATGATATTTTGTTACAAATGTTTTGCAAATCACTAAAATGAAATTTTTGGACATGAAAATTGGGTCGTTACAAGTATGATCCTGCACAATCAAGGAAACAACAAGGTATGCAAGCTTATCAAGTCTTTCAGATCTAAGAAAAAGTGGAAATAAAATTAAAGGAGAATGCATTGTCAATCACGCTTACAATTAAAAACAAACTGCTTACTTTCTCTATCAAAAAAATAAAATAAGTATGTATAGTAAAAGGAGGGAATAATAATGCGAAACAATACCTATACCAAATGTGTTAATACGTGGGCCAATTCTGATCCTTTGTTTTCTAGTTGTTTCTTTATAACTTCACAGACTTGTCTCTCATTTTCAACATCCCCGTCAGTAATAAAGAAAACCATTGGAACTAATTTACTTTTCCCGGAAAACATTATCTCTATCGCCTAACAAGTATAAAATCATCACATGAACATCAACATGAAATCAAATAATTTGATTATTGTTATCATTACTATTATTCACAAACCCAATTAACTAAAAAAACAATAACCTAATTTAGAGCCATTAAAATGTTTGTACCACCAGCCGCCACAAAATTCTTGTCAATCCAGTAGGTTGCATTTCCAATTGATTCCTTATTTGATAACTCTAAACTCGATGAATATAAATGAGTCTCATCATTAAATGTCATTATACCAAAGCGATCCTCTTCATCAAGCTTTAAGATTGATGATATCATTGCATTCTTTATAACCTCAATTGTGTTTTCCTTCATGCTTTCACTCGTATCAACAACAAAAACAACTGCTTTCCTGCACATCTATCATATAAATTGGACAAAATCACCATTATAACCTCAACTATTATATTATATACTTCCACTCTCACTGTATAATATATATCAATATCACCAACCTTTTTTACCCTTATGTGGTCCTGTAAATAGATACAAGGAAAACATACCCCTTTGATCAATATCCAATGTTGATGGAGACTGCAGAAGGACACTACCAAATGAATTCATTGTAGAAACCTAAAACATATTGCAAACACATATCACATTACTTGATTTTATTTTTATGATAAAAATATACAAGGTGGATGAGCTTACGTGGTATATGTATACAAAATCTATAGATGACCATGAAAGAACATCAACTTCATACAATAAGTCCAACTTCCTTGGTTCTCTCTTTCGTTCTTGGATTAAAGAATAATCAAGTGTTTAATGGTAAGATTAAAGAATAATTAAAGATTGATACAATGTATAACACCTTTAGTGGATGACTAGTAGTGTTACACACAGCTTCAGTTGTGAGACCAAAGTTAACACTGAGTTGTATCTTTTCCTTTTTTGGGAGTTTTTTTTTCCAAGGGTAGTATTGGTACCAGTGAGGAACTGTAAAGTGGTAGTGTTTCATTAACAGCAATTGCACTTTGTGCATATGATAAAAGTGACATCCAAAAATCCCATATCCACCATGGATTAATCATATTTGAAAGAACATAATTGAATATCTTTGAAAATTAAACTAAAAACTTTAGCAATTTAATTACCTTTTGGCATGATAAATCCACCCAACAAGAATATCACAAATAGGGCAGCTGAACCGAAAGCATTGGTAAAGTTCATGCCATCTGAGTTCAAGCAAGTCGAGTTCGTTGCTGAATAGGATAGCATCGAAGACATTGCGTGGTTCAGAGCTTAAGGTCCATCCATGGAGGTTGCCGAGGTTGTTGATGGAGGCGTTTTCTGAGTAGTAATGGGATATATACTGAAATGGAGATGGTGGTGTTTCCCAAAGTGGTCGTAAGAATGAAGATATTTTTTGGAATTGGGTGTGGTTGAAGATGGCAATAAAAGAAAGGGCCACGAGTATCAAAAGTAGAAGAAATGGTACCTAATAAACCCTCGTTTGGTGACATTCCGTCTCGCATCCACGATTTAGGGCTTTCTTTCACCTCATGATCCGCCGAACCACCGACAACTTCCCTGTGATTTTGTTATTCAACCCTTTTACGTTCGCCATCTCCTTCTTCCTTCTGCTCTATTAGATGAAGAAAGGTGAAGTGAGATAGCAGTCGATGCTCATTTTATGGCAGTTGATGGTTTGATGGTTTGCAGGGAAGATGGTTTGAGGTGTAATGGAACAAGCTGATGCTTTTGGATATATTGATGGTGGTTTCTGTTATGGTAGAGATATCAACGGTACCACAAATTCAGTAGAGATATGTAACAACTCGAAAATTCGAATCATTGCTTGTAACCCTTTCCGTAACTTATTTCGATGATCCAAACGCCGTTTCCAAATTCGTTTCCGCTTTCTTCATTTAATTAGGTCATAATTGTGGGACTTCTATTATGACTTAACGAGTGTCTAAGCATGTTTAGAACTCACATTAGCACTTCATATTAATAATTGGAAACATTTTAGAATTTACCATATCGGGTTACGGTAACTCAATCGGGTGCGACCAAAAGCACCGTATAACGTCGGTATCGGGTAGAATTCCACCGTGTCCAAAACTTAGACACTAAATAAAGTGTTCTAAGCCTTCATTTGAAGCTTTTGGCTTCATCTCACTACTCTCTCTCTCTCTCTCTCTAACCTCTCTCCTCATCCAAAGATTCAAGGTCCAAAACATTGAATTAAGGCTCCAAATCTTTGAGGTAACATCCCTAACTTGTTGTGTAACCTCTTAGGCCCTCAAATTCGTGTTTAATCTATCATTTTGGACCTGGAACATGTGTTTACGGCCAAGGAGTAAGCTTGGGCCGTAAACACATAATATTGGGGTTTTTGAGCAATTTAACCCTTCCAAACCAACATTGGGACTTAGATACGACCTTGAGGCTTACAAACCCGGACTTGGAACACCTTAAACTTGGATTTTGAGGGATTTACATGAGTTTACGGCCAAGACATATGCTTGGGCCGTAAACTCCTCAAACATGGGGAGTAAACTCTTTTAAACATGTTAGAATGCCTTGTAACTTCACCAATAGCCTTGGAATAAATCCTAGAACCATCTAAAAATAGTTTGGAGACCTTAAACACATCAAACACTCTCCATTTGAGAGTTTACGGCCATAGCACATGCTTCAGGGCCGTAAACTCCAAATTACATGTCATTTGATGCCCTAAAGTCATACCAAGCCTTGGAAAATTAACTAGAATCACATGTGATTGTTCTAAGTACCCCAAATTAATTATGGTATGAGCTTGGGGGAGTTTACAGCCGTAAAATCCATGTTTACAGCTGTGAACTCCTATAAATGGTGTAAATGTTCTTACAATTTAATTCAAGGCATTTGATAAATCCATTCTAGCAATTCCCATGTCCATTCAAGCCATTAAACACTCAAAACCACCCAAACATGAGTTCACGGCCGTGAACTCATGTATGTAAGGGTACACGTCCGAAGATGTCACCCGGGTCACTCCAAACACTCGTTTTGAGGTGTTTTAGTTCATTGGAGTGTAATGTTCCATCTATTTAGTAATTGTAAATCTAATTAGATATAATTGTACAGTATTCCATTATACATAGGAACATCGAGAGTAATCAAGCCCGAACCAACGTTTAGCCTCCGAAATCGTCACATTTCCTCGTCTGGTGAGTTCATACCCCTACCCTTTTTCATTGTTTTCACTGTTTCAGGGGGGAATACAAGCAAAGTACAAGGGATACTTTTACTTAAAAACTTGTTTTACATGTGTGTGTTTCATATTTCATATGCTTTTGACACTGATAATCACAACTGATAACCGTTTGAAAATGCAGATCACGTAAACATATATTTGTGAAATGGATTCTAAACTGTTATGTTTTATATATATTTCTCAAATGGTCTTCCACATTTTATCAGTTAAAAGCATGACATTAAAACATTTGAACATGAAAATTTGTACACTGTTTTGTCCTATGTAACACTCCACAAAGATACGCGATTGGAGGATCATCGTATTATTACTAGTAAATTTGTTAGCCCTATATAATTGGAGACACGTCCTCGGTGAAAACTCCACAGAGATACGCGAGTGGAGGACCGCAACTGTAACCAGAATCTCTTAGATAAGGGAGCGTGACTTGAGTGTATAGATCTATACGGGGCTGACTACCCCACACCTAGCTGCTAGCTACAGCCAAACCAAAATGGTTCAAGGGTGACGAAAGCCATAAGGTGATGTGGACTACTTATTGCCATACTTAGTCTTATTGTATGGTTATGGGACTCGCAATTAGGATAACAAAGATTTACTTAATAGTAATAATGAGTAAAGTAATTAATTTTCTTTGTAAACATTAGTCTTATATATGTATTAAAACTAATACATTTCACAAGATAATCTGGTTTTCAGTATACATCTTTCACATTGGTAACCAACATTCAGGAAAGTATGGGACTTTCCTGGGGAAACATTGTACACAACCATGTTTTACAGCATACATCTTTTACATTTGATAACCAACATTTAGGAAAGTATGGGACTTTCCTGGAGAAAACAGTACATAACTAGAAAAGTGAAACAAACCGGATAACTTTACATGTTGAGAAACAATAACCAATCTTTTAAGAAAATACAGGATTTTCTTGGTGTGTGAAACATTTTCAGAAACCAGAAAGGAAACTTTGTACATTTTCACAAACAAACCGCTTATGAACTCACCAGCTTTATGCTAATTTTCAAAATGCTTGTATTCTCAGGTCCACATTAGACAGGTACCGATGATCCATTTTGGCGAAGATGGAGTGCGGAGAAGACTCGTCTTACTTTTGTTCATATATACTACGTATCACTTGTATAACTCTACTTTTGAAACAAATGTAAACCTTTCTATATGTAATGTAATGGTTGTTTTACTTTACTTACTATGTGCATTGGATTTGATACTCAACGTGGAGTCAACCCGGAAATGTTTCCGCCGTCGATTTTCGGGGTGTGACAGATTGATATCAGAGCCCTTGTTTATAGTGAATAAAGTATACCAAACCTTACATGGTATAAAACTATAAACACTAAGGGGCCTAAGTGCTCTGAACTAAAAGTATACTTCAAAGTATAAGTATTTTCAAAAGTATACAAGTATACCTAACCGTCGAGATCCATAACTACAAGTAGAACAAAACATAAGTAAATGGGTGTTGTGTACTAAGGTTAAACCTGGGCAGTTATGTAGTCGTGTCTAGGATCAATATAGCCTGGCCAACTATATTCATTCGAGACACTGCCAACATGTGCTTGGGAGTGACTGTGGTATGCGGCATACCTAAACTTACCCTAATACCATAAACGTCAAGCCAGTGTTGTAAGCAAATCATGAAATACTATGGGAGTATTTCTCGAGCCAATCCTTTATAGAAATCCTTATTCAAGCAATGATCCCTAATCATTTCTTAGCGATAAATTATGTGTTTTGATAACTCTTTCCTGCTTTATCACTTATTCGGGATATATAATTGTCATATCAATCGATTCAATTTGGAGGACTTACCATCCTCTCTCTTTCTTGATCTTATTAGATCAAGATGCCTCCCAGAAAGAGACCCAGCTCAAAGAACAACAACAATCCTCCTCCGCCACCACCTCCTCCTCAGTTTGATCTTGCGTCGCTTCAGACAGTTCTAACCGCTGCAATGGTAGCAGCTATGTCACAAATGAATCCCGGTAGCTCAGGAGGTGGTCCTTAGCCCCAAAACCAAGAAAATGATCAGGAACACTGAAAGGAGGGTTCCTATAAGGACTTCATGAATGCGAAACCAACATCCTTCGATGGCACTGGAGGTGTCATTTCCTTATCCCGATGGTTCGAGAAAATCGAATCCATCTTTGAAATTTGTGCCTGTTTGGAATCTGATAAGGTCAAGTTCGCAGCCTGTACCTTCATTGATAAAGCCTTGACTTGGTGGAATGGCCGAGTCAAATCTCTGACCCTACCCGTAGCCAATGCCATAGGCTGGGAAGCCATGAAAGAACTCCTGATAGCTGAATACTGTCCCGGTGGTGAAATGCAGAAACTAGAGCACGATCTCTGGAACCTGAAGATAAAGGGTTCCGATATTGCTGCATACACTTCTCGATTCGATGATCTCGCACTTCTCTGCCCAGGACTGGTCACTCCTGAAAGTAAAAAGATAGAAAGGTTCATCTGGGGGCTGACTCAGCCGACAAAGGGAAATGTTTTAGCTGCACGTCCGGATACCTATGACAGTGCCAAGAGTTTAGCCCAGACCTTGATTGATCATAGCGATGATGTTGAGGAAACCACTACCACTCCTGAGCCGACTCAAAGGAGTGGTGAGAAGAGAAAGTTCTGGAAGAAGAAGAAGGGTCAATCTTCCCAAGGATCTTCCAAGAAACAGCAGACTGTAGCAGTTCATGCTGCTACTACCCCAGTTGCTGCTGCTTCTGTTGTGGGATCCATAGCTCCAACTCCCACCAGCAGGTATGCTGGTAATCTTCCTCTGTGTGACAAATGCAAATATCACCATAACCATGGCCCCTGCCGAGAACTGTCTTGTACCAATTGTGGTAAGAAGGGGCACACAGTCTGATTCCGCAAAGCTCCGACCCAATCGGCCAATCAAACATCTGGAGCAGGCGTTGGTCAAGCCTGCTATAACTGTGGAGAGATTGGGCACTTTAAAAAGGACTGCCCCAAGAAGTCAACAGCTGATAATACTGGAAGAGTCCTAGCCATGGGACGGGAGGAGGCAGTCGTCAATCCCACTGTTGTTTTGGGTACGTTCCTTCTCGACAACTCATACGCTAGTATTCTTTTCGATTCGGGTGCTGAAAGGAGTTTTGTTAATCATGCATTCAAACATAACCTAAAACATAATCCCCAACCTTTAACTGAAACGTTTACCGTCGAGATGGCAAACAGTGAGAAAGAAAGCGCCAGCGAGTTGTTCGTAGGTTGTACTCTTACCCTGAATGACGAATCATTTCCCATCGATCTTATGTCAGTCTCCATTAAGAGCTTTGATGTTATCATTGGCATGGATTGGTTGAGTCCCAATCATGCTGACATCCTTTGCTACGAAAAATCCATCCATATCAACCTTCCTTCGGGTCAAACTCTCGTAATCTATGGCGATAAACTCAGTTCCAGTCTTCGTATCATTTCCTGCATCAAAGCTCAAAAGCTCCTGCGAAAGGAGTGCATTGCATTCTTAGCCCATGTAATCAACGAGAAACAGGAAGTTAAAGACCTCGCGAGCATCCCCGAAATCTGTAACTTTCCTAATGTATTTCCTAAAGAGCTTCTAGGAATTCCTCCCGAGCATCAGGTCGAGTTCCGCATTGACCTAATTCCTGGAGCTACCCCTGTAGCGAAGTCTCCGTATCGCTTAGCTCCAGCAGAAATGCAGGAGTTATCCAGCCAACTCAATGAGTTGCTCAGTAAAGGATTCATTAGACCGAGTTCCTCACCCTGGGGAGCTCCGGTATTGTTTGTCAAGAAGAAAGATGGATCCTTCCGGATGTGTATCGACTACCATGAGCTGAACAAGTTGACCGTTAAGAACCGATATCCCCTTCCGCGAATAGATGACCTCTTCGATCAACTCCAAGGAGCTAGTTACTTCTCGAAGACAGACCTTCGGTCAGGGTACCATCAGTTACGAGTTCAGGAGAGAGATGTTTCTAAAACAACTTTCAGGACTCGGTATGGACACTACGAGTTCGTAGTGATGCCATTCGGTCTAACCAATGCACCGACTGTGTTCATGGACCTGATGAACTGGGTGTGTCATCCTTTCCTAGACAAATTCTTCATCGTGTTCATTGATGACATCCTCGTCTACTCTAGAAGCGAAGAAGATCACAAGCAACACTTGAGGTTAGTGTTGGAAACCCTTAGATCCGAGAAGTTGTACGCGAAATTTTCCAAGTGTGAGTTCTGGATATGGAAGGTAACCTTCCTCGGTCACGTGGTAAGCGAGGAGGGCATTCATGTGGATCCTTCCAAGATTAAAGCGATAGAGAATTGGTCGGCACCGAAGACACCCACAGAAATTCGTCAATTCTTGGGTCTTGCCGGCTATTATCGAAGATTCATCCAGAACTTTTCCAAAATCGCCAAACCCCTAACCACTCTAACATAGAAAGGTGTACCCTTTTGTTGGAGTGAAAAGCAAGAAACAACGTTCCAGACGTTAAAGAAAGCCTTGTGTAGCGCACCTGTTCTGTCATTACCCGAAGGGACAGAAGACTTCATTATCTATTGTGATGCGTCTAATCAGGGCTTAGGCTGTGTGCTTATGAAAAGAGGAAAAGTGATTGCTTATGCCTCAAGATAGTTGAAAGCACATGAGGTCAACTATACCACGCATGACTTGGAATTAGGAGCTGTAGTCTTTGCATTGAAGATTTGGTGACATTACCTATACGGAACCAAGTGCACAATCTTTACTGATCACAAGAGCCTGCAGCACATCTTTGATCAGAAAGACTTGAACATGAGGCGACGGCGATGGGTAGAACTACTCAGTGATTATGAGTGTGAAATCCGTTACCATCCCGACAAGGCCAATGTGGTGGCCGATGCCCTTAGCCGAAAGGAAAGTTCAAGCCGAAAAGTGAAGACCTTGACAACGACTATCCATTCCCATTTATCCATGCAAATCTGAGATGCCCAGATAGAAGCTCTCAAGCCTGAGAACATGTCGATCGAAGCCTTGAGGGGAATGGATAAGAAACTTGAGATCAGAGGTGACGGAGTCTACTGTTTCACGGACCGAATCTGGATTCCAAAGTCCGGAGGATTCATGGAAATTGTCATGGAGGAAGCACACAAGACTAAATACTCCGTTCACCTAGGTTTGGATAAGATGTACTTAGATCTCAAGAAACAATATTGGTGGCCGAACATGAAAGCCGAAGTCGCTACGTTTGTGGGTAAGTGTCTGACTTGCGCCAAGGTGAAAGTCGAGTACCAGAAACCCTCGGGTCTGCTCCAGCAACCCGAGATACCCGAATGGAAATGGGAGATGATTACCATGGACTTCATCATCAAACTACCTAAGTGTCCGAGTGGGTACGATACCATGGACTTCATCATCAAAATGGAAAGACTCGCGTAAATCTACATCCAGGAGGTAGTTCGACTGCACGGTGTACCTGCGTCCATTATCTCTGATCGAGATAGCAGGTTTACCTCCAGATTCTGGCAGTCTCTCCAGAAAGCTCTTGGAACCAAGCTAGACATGAGCATGACGTATCATCATCAGACCGACGGACAGAGTGAGAGGACTATCCAAACCCTGGAAGACATGCTTAGGGCGTGTGTCATCGATTTCGGCAAATCATGTGACACACATTTTCCATTGATCGAGTTCTCGTACAACAACAGCTACCATACCAGTATCAAGGCTGCCCCGTTCGAAGCCCTCTACGGTCGTAAGTGCAGATCCCCTCTGTGTTGGGCCGAGGTAGGGGACACGCAGCTAGCCAGGAGTCGATTTCCCGACAGTGCTCTCACTGGTCCTGAAATCATCCTCGAAACCACCAAAAAGATCATCCAAATCCGAGACCGATTGAAAGCTTCACGAGATCGCCAAAAGATTTACGCTGATAACCGTCGGAAACCTCTAGAGTTCCATGTTAGAGATCGTGTCCTGTTGAAGGTCTCGTCCTGTTGAAGGTCTCGCCCTGGAAAGGCATGGTACGCTTTGGAAAGCGTGGTAAACTTAATCCGAGGTACATTGGACCCTTCGAGATCCTCGCCAGGATCGGTCCGGAAGCCTATAAACTTCGATTACCTCACGAACTCAATAACATCCATCCTATCTTCCATGTCTCAAATCTCAAGAAGTGCTTATCCGATGAAACCCTAGTGATCCCCTTAGACGAGATTGAGATCAATGAAAACCTCAAATTTGTGGAGGAGCCGATCGAAATCATGGATCGAGAAGTCAAACGCATGGAACAAAGTCGCATCCCGATAGTGAAGGTTCGCTGGAATGCCAAGCGGGGACTGGAGTTCACTTGGGAGCGTGAAGACTCAATGAAACTGAAGTATCCACACCTATTTCCTGATCCATGATTTGTACCTTAATTTTGAATTTCGGGACGAAATTCCCTCTAACAGGGGGATAATGTAACAACCCGAAAATTCATATCATTGCTTGTAACCCTTTCCATAACTTATTTCGATGATCCAAACGCCGTTTCCAAATTCGTTTCCGATTTCATCATTTAATTAGGTCATAATTGTGGGACTTCTATTATGACTTAATGAGTGTCTAAGCATGTTTAGAACTCACATTAGCACTTCATATTAATAATTGGAAACATTTTAGAATTTACCATATCGGGTTACGGTAACTCAATCGGGTGCGACCAAAAGCACCGTATAACGACGGTATCGGGTAGAATTCCACCGTGTCCAAAACTTAGACACTATATAAAGTGTTCTAAGCCTTCATTTGAAGCTTTTGGCTTCATCTCACTACTCTCTCTCTCTCTCTCTAACCTCTCTCCTCATCCAAAGATTCAAGGTCCAAAACATTGAATTAAGGCTCCAAATCTTTAAGGTAACATCCCTAACTTGTTGTGTAACCTCTTAGGCCTTCAAATTCCTGTTTAATCTATCATTTTGGACCTGGAACATGTGTTTACGGCCAAGGAGTAAGCTTGGGCCGTAAACACATAATATTGGGTTTTTTGAGCAATTTAACCCTTCCAAACCAACATTGGGACTTAGATACGACCTTGAGGCTTACAAACCCGGACTTGGAACACCTTAAACTTGGATTTTGAGGGATTTACATGAGTTTACGGCCAAGACATATGCTTGGGCCGTAAACTCCTCAAACATGGGGAGTAAACTCTTTTAAACATGTTAGAATGCCTTGTAACTTCACCAATAGCCTTGGAATAAATCCTAGAACCATCTAAAAATAGTTTGGAGACCTTAAACACATCAAACACTCTCCATTTGAGAGTTTACGGCCATAGCACATGCTCCAGGGCCGTAAACTCCAAATTACATGTCATTTGATGCCCTAAAGTCATACCAAGCCTTGGAAAATTAACTAGAATCACATGTGATTGTTCTAAGTACCCCAAATTAATTATGGTATGAGCTTGGGGGAGTTTACGGCCGTAAACTCCATGTTTACAGCCGTGAACTCCCATAAATGGTGTAAATGTTCTTACAATTTAATTCAAGGCATTTGATAAATCCATTCTAGCAATTCCCATGTCCATTCAAGCCATTAAACACTCAAAACCACCCAAACATGAGTTCACGGCTGTGAACTCATGTATGTAAGGGTATATGGCCGAAAACTCCATTAGGGAGTTTACTCTTGAGGAGTAAACTCAAATTCCAAGTCCCTCGCATCATTACACGTCCGAAGATGTCACCCGGGTCACTCCAAACACTCGTTTTGAGGTGTTTTAGTTCATTGGAGTGTAATGTTCCATCTATTTAGTAATTGTAAATCTAATTAGATATAATTAGACATTATTCCATTATACATAGGAACATCGAGAGTAATCAAGCCCCGAACCAACGTTTAGCCTCCAAAATCGTCACATTTCCTCGTCTGGTGAGTTCATACCCCCACCCTTTTTCACTGTTTTCACTGTTTCAGGGGGGAATACAAGCAAAGTACAAGGGATACTTGTACTTAAAAACTTGTTTTACATGTGTGTGTTTCATATTTCATATGCTTTCGACACTGATAATCACAACTGATAACCGTTTGAAAATGCAGATCACGTAAACATATATTTGTGAAATGGATTCTAAACTTTTATGTTTTATATATATTTCACAAATGGTCTTCCACATTTTATCAGTTAAAAGCATGACATTAGAACATTTGAACATAAAAATTTGTATACTGTTTTGTCCTCAGTAACACTCCACAGAGATACGCGATTGGAGGGTCATCGTATTATTACTAGTAAATTTGTTAGTCCTATATAATTGGAGACACATCCTCGGTGAACACTCCACAAAGATACACGAGTGGAGGACCGCAACCGTAACCAGAATCTCTTAGATAAGGGAGCGTGACTTGAGTGTATAGATCTATACGGAGCTGACTACCCCACACCTAGCTGCTAGCTACAGCCGAACCGAAATCATTCAACGGTGACGAAAGTCATAAGGTGATGTGGACTACTTATTGCCATACTTAGTCTTATTGTATGGTTATGGGACTCGCAATTAGGATAACAGAGATTTACTTAATAGTAATAATGAGTAAAGTAATTAATTTACTTTGTAGACATTAGTCTTATATACGTATTAAAACTAATACATTTCACAAGATAATCTGGTTTTCAGTATACATCTTTCACATTGGTAACCAACATTCAGGAAAGTATGGGACTTTCCTGGGGAAACATTGTACACAACCATGTTTTACAACATACATCTTTTACATATGATAACCAACATTTAGGAAAGTATGGGACTTTCCTGGGGAAAACAGTACATAACTAGAAAAGTGAAACAAACCGAATAACTTTACATGTTGAGAAACAATAACCAATCTTTTAAGAAAATACGGGATTTTCTTGGTGTGTGAAACATTTTCAGAAACCAGAAAGGAAACTTTGTACATTTTCACAAACAAACCGCTTATGAACTCACCAACTTTATGTTGATTTTCAAAATGCTTGTATTCTCAGGTCCACATTAGACAGGTACCGATGATCCATTTTGGCGAAGATGGAGTGCGGAGAAGACTCGTCTTACTTTTGTTCATATATACTACGTATCACTTGTATAACTCTACTTTTGAAACAAATGTAAACCTTTCTATATGTAATGTAATGGTTGTTTTACTTTACTTACTATGTGCATTGGATTTGATACTCAACGTGGAGTCAACCTAGAAATGTTTCCGCCGTCGATTTTCGGTAGGGATGAGCAAACCCGAACCAAGAAACCGAGAAACCGACAAAAACCGACGAAACCGAAACCGAAAAAACCGAAACCAAATCAAAACCGATGGTGTGGGTTTTAAATTTGTAAAAACCGACTTTCCGGGTTCGGTTTTGGTTTTGCCCCCAGAAACCGACCCAACAACCCGAGAAACCGACCCCTCTTTAAAACCGAGAAACCGACCCAGCAAACCCGCAAACCCAATGCTTTTTACTGATTATTTTATGTTTATATATATATATATATATATATATATATATATATATATATTAAAAAAATAAAAATAAATAAAAGAAGCTTAGGTGTTTTTTTAATTATTTCACTAATTGTTACATTTCTGGAAAATGGGCTCAAACCCAAAACCCATGGGTTTAAACCCAGAAATCGTAAGTGTATGGGTTGAACCCAAGAAACCGAGAAACCGCCCAAACCGATATCAGAAACCGAGAAACCGAACCGACCAGAAACCGACCCTATTGGGTTCTGAAAACCAGAAACCGATCATTTACGGGTTGGGTTGGGTTGGGGTCCAAAACCGACCCAAACCGACCCATGCACAGCCCTAATTTTCGGGGTGTGACAAGATATCAACTGTACCGTTCTCTGAAGCGGCGGCCAGGAAGACGAAGGCCCTAGGGCTTTTTCTTGCTAGTTGGAAGAGGCGGGGGGTTTAATTTTTGGGATTCAATAGGCGGGTGAAATCCCGCCTTAAAAACGCGTGTTTCATTAAAATTATAAAGCGACACATTTAGAGGACGCACATTTTATGAAAGGCGCCCTCCGCATTTTTTTTCTTTTCTTACACTCATTTTAGGGCACGCACAAATGCGTGTCCACTATCCTTCAAATTTTGAAAAATTGACATTATTTTTTAGGGCACATACAAATGCGCGTCCTTTATCAGCGAGTTTCATTGTTTGTGTGTCATTAAAGGGTTGTTTTCTAGTAGTGTTTATTTATCACCATATTTATTACCCATCATTCATTGCATACTGTTTCAAACTATCAACTTTATACTTGAATTAAAATAATAGCTGTCCCATGCTCCAAGCATGTACATTATGTTTTCTAAACACTAGTCAGGCCATACACCAAGTATGCACACTACGGTTGTCTAAACATTAGTTATGCCATACACCAAGTATGCATACTAATTTTGTCTATGATCTTTACTTTGTGAAATAGATCGATTGAACATAATTCCAATGATTCTCACTTCACAGTCCCAAACCCTTACCGCAAATGCAAGAATTCCAAATCCTATCATTTACCTAAATTTATTAGATTCTAAACTTATATGAATTGGTCCTCTTGTAATGATTATGCACAAAGTCACAAAGACTTGTCAACAAACATTATAGAGTATTCCAATGGAGACCAACTCCATGGAACCGAAGTCTCATATTCAAAGTTCATTGCCTTTGTGATGGGTTTGAGCCACAAGAACATCCTATGTGATTGTACATGCATTCATCCAAGACTTTCTAACCCTAGATCTAATGATAATAATTGAAAATTACAATGACCAAATCAGATCTAGAAGATTACCTCTTGTTGCTTGCTTGAATCTTTCTTCTTCCTTGAGCTTAGAGTCAGAAGTGTAACCCCTCTAATGGCTTACAAACACCCACTAGCAAGAGGGTAGTATTTGAGAGAGGAAAGAGGCACTTGAAATCGACTCTAGGGTTCTAGGAGAAGCAGTGGCCGATTTCTGTAACCTAGGGGATCCATTTATACTGTGAGCAGCTAGGGTTTCAGTCAAAACCCTTATGGATAGCTTAAACATTAAGCAGCCCATGGAACCTTCTGGAATAAGGCCATGGACGAAATATGATGGACTCCCATCATAATTTCGTTCACCCCTTAGTCCATTAGGTTTCCTAACCCAAAATACAACTATCAAACATTTGACAGTTTAAGTCCCTTTATTCAATTAATCTCTTTTAGTCACCAAATTAATTCCTAATTAATCTATGACTAATATTAATCAAATAATATGATTTCTCCTTTAATATATTATTCTTATAATATATTAATAAACCATAATATCTTCTTCTTCCTCTCTCTCTCTCCATAAATTACCCTGTTAAGTTGCTATGGTGAAGGCAACCCAAAAAGATCATGCACAACCGGGTCAAGTACTTACCAAATATAGTTACGGGCTTAGACGCTAATCCAACAAAAATGACTTAATAGTGTAATATATTTATCACTTTGTACACATTTAGTCCTTAATATTTTTGTACATATTTAGTCCTTTTTTTTTTTCAAAATAAGTTTTTTATTTTTTTATTTTTTTTTATACTCATTCAGTACTTATGAATGATTTCTTTAGTTTTTTCTCATGAAATCTTATGTGTGACATTAATTAATGAGGTGTATGGGGCTTTTGATGCTTATATCCATCGCAATCTCGACTACTTGGTTGCTTAAGTCATGTGTTCTAAACGTCATAACTTCTTCACACGACCTC
Source organism: Lactuca saligna (assembly GCF_052625555.1). NCBI lineage: Eukaryota > Viridiplantae > Streptophyta > Magnoliopsida > Asterales > Asteraceae > Lactuca > Lactuca saligna. The sequence continues at coordinate 57,722,847 of NC_136424.1, forward strand.
GAATTTTAACGATCTTTATATTCATGCATTCATAGTTTAGTCTAGTGCAACTTTCATTTAGATTATTATCATTAAAAACTAATATAATTTTACTTATGATTTTTATATCCATACGTAGGGGCAAATTTAGCATAGTCCCGGTGTTGCACCGACGACACCTGTTTTTTTTGTTCGCAGTGAATTTTTTTTCGATTTTTTTCATTTATACCTATTTTTCATGTATCGGCAACAGTTATTTCATCTCGGCAACACCTACTATGTATTCCTGCCTCTGCCCCTGTCGATACATTTTTTATGAATGCATGTATGTATGTTTTTTTATAAAATCGTAAGTAAAAATATATTACATTCTAAAAGGAGTAATTTTAATGAAAGTTGCAGTAGACTAAAAAATTGAACACATGGATATAAAAATCGTTAAAATCTGATATCGTATGAAAAAGTTATGATGCTCAAAATACAAGACCTAAGCTAAACCACAATACCTACGCAACCAAGCAGTCGAGATCGCGTTGGACATAAGCATCAACAACCCCAAACACCTCATCAATGATTGTCCCACGTAAGACATCGTGAGAAAAAACCTAAAGAAATCACTCATAAGTACCGAATGAGTACAAAAAAAGACTTATTTTTAGACAAAAAAATGTTAAGGACTAAATATGTACAAAAATATTAAGGACTAAATGTGTACAAAATGAAAAATATATTACCCTATTAAGTCATTTTTCCAAGCTAACCTGGAGTAACCGGTCATAAGGACTGAATGTGTACAATTTAACAAGTTGAAGGGGTAAATATGGACGAAAAAAACTCAGTGAACAAATGTGTACAAATCGAAAAATGTATTACCCTTTTAAGTCATTATCCCTATTGAAAACCATCCTATAAATGAAAAACCCAATTTCAAAGTTGAATCTAATTTCAAATCCTAATTTTCAAAACACTTACAACTTCAATGGGAGTAAGAGAAAACAGTGAATCGCCATGGAAAACTCCAATTCTAGTCAACTATCACAAGAATCAATCGACTAAACCCTAACCAAGAGAAATCAAGGTACTGAGAAATATATTAGGGATGTGATCAAAAAATACCTGTGGAGACAAAACATTTGATTGGCGACACTGAGGAAAAACATGATTTGGGGGAACACTCTGATATTAACCATAGAGATCGGAGAACGTTGTTACCATTTACTGATGATACCGAAGAGGATTTCAGAACGTCGCAGTGGTAGTGGAGCTGCCGGGGACATCTCAATGGCTTTTTAGCACACTTTCAAACATGATTTTACAAAGCGAAAAGCCATAAGGACCGCAAAACCAGATCAAGAAAGCAAATCATGTTGTATTCTACTTCAGATCTAATGGAACAAGATCTTGTGGCGGGTGAAATGAGATCTGGTGATGGTTCGGTAAAGGAGAGGCGGAGGATGTGGTTTCAAATGGTCGGAGGTGGAGAGAGGTGGCGAACAAGCAGATCAGAAGGTAGTGGAGAGGTGACAATTGAGTAATTCCGACAATGTTATAGTGGTTTCGGTGGTGTTACAGTGGTTCCGACGGTGGTCTGTTGAGCATGATGGTGGTCTAGGTTTACCTTCTAATTAAGAGAGAGAGAGAGAGAGAGACTATCACTGTATGAAAGAGAAAGCATCACTGTGTGAATATGTTTAAAACTAGTGGTTCAAATTTGTTCACAATTGTTTTCAATTTAAGAAATATTCTCATTTGAACATATATACATCTATATATATTTGGAACTTCTTACATCTTTAAGTATTTTCCTTTGAGTTTTGATACTTTTTTAGTTTTTTTTTAAAACACAAAACTTAAATTAGTTTAAAAAATAATGACTAGTTTTGTTTTTTCTTTAAAAAATATCAGATTGTGTTAGACGTTAAAATATTATTAGAAAAAAATAATTTTATCGCATATTTTAATAATTTGTTTATTTAAATTTTAAAATAGTTGGTCTCACGTTGTAATTAAGGAGGTGTTTGGTTTAGTTTTTGAGAGGCCAAAAATCCTTTTAGGAAAAATTATAAAAAGTCAGGTTTACCTGATTTTTTCAAAAATTTCATTTTCTTTATATCTAAAAATAGTTTTTACAAGATCTAACTTTTCCAAAAATTTCATTTTCCTTATATTAAAAATAGCTTTTACAAGATCTGTTGCTTTTACCATTTAGTTTTTTATCTTTTCCTAAAACTAACGTCGAGTTTAACTTAAAGGAAGAAAAAAAAGAAAGTTGATGGAAATAAGAATAAAATAAAAGAAATTAGTATTCGGGCTAACGTCGAGTTTAACTTAAAGGAAGAAAAGAAAGGAAATTGATAAAAATAAGAATAAAATAAAAGAAATTAGTATTCGAGGGAAATGGAGGAAAATAAAAGGATCATTTTCCCCTTTGTAAGGATTTAGCAAAATGATTCATTTTCCTTGTTAAACTCAGGAAAGACGCGTAAAAAGAAGTTTTAAACACCACCTAAGTCAACATTCGTTTCGAGAGTATCAGGATCTCGTCATAAGAGAGAAAAAATCTGCCTAAGAAATCGATCATTCGGCGGCCATGGAAGAAGAAATCGACAAGGTGAAGTCTCAAATGGTAGTTGAAGAATGGAGTGGGACTTCGTCGAACAAACTGTCGTTGACGGCCGTTATATCTCCGTCTTCTTCTCCTTTGTCTTTCACGTTGAAAAGACATGGTAATCGATTCAAGCTTTTTTCCCGAAGGTTCCTCGAGGCATTTGTTCCTGAGGTAATATAACACAAACAATCCACATTCTATTCGCTAATGTTCTCGTCCAATTTCGCATACTTCAGCTATATGCGGCTCCAATTAGTTTATTAGCCAATCTGTACTTTGAATCGTTATGAAATAATCTACATATCTTGGTGCAAAATCTGATGTCTACATTGACAATTAATCCACAGCTGAAAGTGTGCGATTATACCTGTATGTTTATTTCCATGAATCGAGTACTAGTTATAATCGAATATCACTAGGTTGATTATGGAGAAAGGTATCTAGCTTGATATTGAACTGAAGCACTCTAACATAGATATCCATAGCTGTTTGTCAATCAGCTTTTGTGGAAATTTGATAAATAGGTCACACGAATACCAAATGCTATGAATTGAACATTGTCGTGATGTTTTTGTTTCAAAATCTCTATGAATTGAACACTGTGTGTCCTATGCACTTGAAGTTTCTTACATCTGCTGTACTACTCCGTGGATGCAGGGATTTCCAAGCAGTGTGACTCCAGATTACATCCCTTTTCAGACATGGGATTTATTGCAGGTTTGAGATCCATGGCTGCTTCTTGGAAGTGTTAGTGCCTTAGTATAATTTTGGAATTCTCATAGGAAGTATTCTAATGGATTCAATGTCTTTCATAGGGCCTTTCAACATACATAAGGACCATGCTTTCTACACAAGTAAAGATGTTTTTATGTACTATTAAATTTAGTCCCTTTATGATCATTTCAAGTTTAAAAATTCATGTTTAAACATCATTCACTCACCATATCACTTTACTAGGCTCTCTTAAGTGCTATAGGAGTTGGGGAGAAATCAGCAACTGTAATTGGGGCTACTTTTCAGGTATATTCTTTGTGTATCAAGTCTACTATTATTATAATAAATCATTGGTGATGTTGTCCATTTGCTTCATAACTGGAACTCTTGCAGTGGTTTTTGAGGGATTTAACTGGAATGCTTGGAGGTGTCATGTTCACATTCTACCAGGTGTGTAGTTCTGTTCATTATAGCCCATCCTTACTCATATATGAATCTTTTTATATACAAAAAAAAAAAAGTAATTGGTTTGAATATTTATGTGCTTCACTTGAAGACCATGTAGTTTTATACTACTGTATATCTCTTTCATAACATTTCACATAGGGTGTTCTACTTCTATATTCATTCATCAAGGGGTCTGTAAATCATCTATTGATATGCCCTGAGATCTCCAACTTGCTTAAGATTTCTAAAAGTAAGACAATACTATAGAAATTGCACAAGAAATTAACGAAATCAAACTTCAATTGATAAACTCCATCTTTCGAGAAGATGGGCTCTCCAAATGCATAAAGCACTACTCAGTTTATACTTTTTACACACCCAAAACAGACACAGACAAGAACCTTAAATAGCAAAAGAAAAGGACAAAAATAACAAAAAGACCTGCAGCTCATTCCATGACCAACATGACACTCCCATTATCAATGTTCCCCACAAAAAAGGAGCTGCCACATCAGAATTACACAATTACCCCTGGATGTCTTGAATTGGTTGTTTGTTGGTATTCATCTCATTCCACCCTTGGCCTTGGACCCTTTTGCCCTTCCGAAATGGTTGGGGCATATATATCAACACCGGCGCGCCAAACTTTCACCTTGTCCTCATGGTAAAAGTCTGGAAATTGGTTCTTCATCTTCTCATAATCCTCCCAAGTTGCCTCCAAGTCAGTCAATCCTTTCCATTGTATCAAAACTTCCAGATCTTGGCCACTCCCTCCTGTTTTGGTCCTGACCCCTCTTAAGGTCTCCGGTTTAACCAAAAGTTGTAATTCAGCACTGATCTCCTAAGGAATTTCGGTTGGTTGGTTGTTTCCAGACTCCCAAAGCTGCTTTCAGTTGTGAGACATGAAAGGTAGGATGAATAGCTGAGAAAGGTGGCAACTCCAGTTTATACGCCACTTAGCCAATCCTTTCCTGAACCGGTAGGGTCCGTAGTATCTAGCTGCTAGCTTTTCATATCTTCTCTTTGGTAAGCTCCTTTGTTGATATGGTTTTAACTTGAGATAGACCATATCCCCCACTTTAAACTCAACGTCACGCCTTTTCTTATTCCCCAAGAAGGCCATTGCTTGGATCTCATCAGCAACATGAAAGGTAGGGGACGTGTTTTGAGTCTTATGTTGCTGACAAACCACACACTTCTTGATGTAATCAGCTATAGCAGCCTTCATCCCCACCCAAAACAATTCGGTTGCTGTTCTCTGATATGTTTTCTTCTCTCCGGAGTGGCCCCCAATCGGAGAGTCATGAAAAGTGGATATTATCTCCGGAATTAGAGGGGAAGCAGCAGGTATGACCAATTTGCCCTTGAACAACAAATTTCCCTGCAAAACAACAAAGTCTTTGTGTGACCCGGCATTAACTTCAAGGTCCTTCTTAACTTTTTGGATGAACTCATCTTTATCAAGTTCCTCCTTCAGCTGTCCCCAAAACTTCCAATACCCAACACTTACTGAATTGCTGGGTTCTATCCGTGATAAAGCATCTGCTACTCTGTTGCTCGCTCCTGTCCGGTATTGCACTTCAAAGTCGTACCCCATCAACTTAGTCACCCACCGTTGATAATCACTCCCAATGAGTCGTTGTTCCAGAATATGCTTTAAACTTTTCTGATTCGTCCTTACAATGAATTTTCTTCCAAGTAGGTAGGGTCTCCATTTGAGTATTGCCCTTACGATTGCCATCAATTCTTTTTCGTAGATCGATTTCAGTCTAGCTGTTGTTCCCAAAGTGAAGCTGTAATAAGCGATTGGTCTGTTTTCCTGCATAAGGACCGCTCTTAACCCAAAGTCGGAGGCGTCCGTTTCGATAATGAATGGTTTGTTGAAGTTAGGCATGGCTAACACCGGCACCGTGGTCATAGCCTCCTTCAATTTCTTGAATGCCTTCTGAGCCTCGTCGCTCCACCCATATCTGTCTTTCTTGAGTTGTTTGGTGATATTCTTAGGATTAGGCCAGTCGACCATGGCCTGAATGGAAATTTCATGTCCCAAATACGAGAGCTTAGAGCGACCAAATTCACACTTTTTCAGATTCAAATAGAGCTTATGTTCTTGTAGTTTCTCAAGGGCAGTTGCAACATGAGTACAATGATCCTCCACTGGAGCTATAGATTAGGATATCATCGAAAAAGACTAAAATAAAATTTCGGAGGTAGGGTCGGAACACATCATTCATTAACGCTTGGAAGGTTGCGGGGGCGTTGGTCAAACCAAACGACACCACTTTGAATTCATAGTGGCCCTCATGGGTTCGGAACGCGGTCTTGTGGATGTTTTTCAGCCTGCATTCTGATCTGATGATATCCGGAATGGAGGTCCAACTTGCTAAACACCACCGACCTGTGCAACTCGTCAAGTAGCTCGTCTATCACAGGAATCGGAAACTTGTCTGGGACTGTAGCTCTGTTTAACGCACGATAATCGATACAAAACCGCCATGAACCATCTTTCTTCTTGACTAGGATAACCGGGCTCGAATACGGACTGTTACGGGCTTTGATTACTCCGGCTGCTAGAATCTCTTGTATCATTTTCTCGATTTCATTCTTTTGGAAGTGGGGGTACCTGTATGGCCTGACACTAATGGGGGTGGTGCCCTCCTTCAGGTTAATTTGATGTTCTAGCTGCCTTGTTGTTTCAGTGTTACATAACTCAATAAGTATCCCGCTCCCTTCTCTTTTAAGTTCCCGAGCGAGCCATTGCCCTTAAGGAAATCAAGGTTTTTCCTAAGGACCGGTCACCCTTTAGGCACACCTGCTCACCTGCCACCTCAAACTTCATTGTTTGTTCCTTTGAGTTGGTCTGTGTGGTTCCTAGCGTCTCGAGCCATTTCATTCCCAATATAACATCAGAACTCCCTAATCGTAGAGGTAAGAACATAGTTACCTAATTCGCGGTTCGATCCGGTACGGGAACGAGGTACGGGTACGGGATTCACTAGATTGGACGTATCCGATTCGGAGGGGGTAGGCTCATTTCGGTATGAACCGGTACGGTGTACCATGAAGTCCGGTACAGTGTACCCAAATGTAAACCATTTTTAGAAACATATTATTGTAAATGTATGATGAACAAGGAACATATTATATCAAGATTACCAAAATACCAAAAACAGTCTTAATTCATTAAGTACCAAAAGATGTAACATATTACATGCGAAATTACCAAACGTAAAACATCACAAGATTACCAAACATAAAACATCTAATCTAACCGCTGCCTTTTTCCTTTTCCGTTCTCCACGCTTTCTTCATTAAGATTCTCCCAAATCATTTCCTCCAATCGGGCACTTGAACCTTCTATATAATCGCTTTCCGGATTTATGTCCTATTTTTTCAGGGGTCCGGATTTATAAGATTCTGAGAAACGGGATAGAAGCCGAATGTTTGAGTGAATAAAAACTAGTTTGTCCGCTCTCTTGCAATTTAAACGATTTCGCTTCACGTTATGAATATAGGAGTATGTACTCCAATTTCTCTCCGCCGAGGAGCTACTAATCGGTTGAGAGAGTACTCTTTTCGCCACATCCGCCAATTCTGGAGTCTTCGATCCATAAGTTGCCCACCAATCAATTCTGTCCATGGTTACGACATCAATTTGAGTTGAGGTCATAGAGTAAATTCCTTTCTTCATATGAAATTTCACGAATTGTTCTCGTAAAATTTTGGCTTCTTCTTCATTCTCCGCAATTCTATCAAACGCCTCCATAACACCAAGTACAATTTCTTTATCTTGGTTGGGAGCTTTTTGTGCCATGCCACCGGGTGCCAATTTTTCTAGGTAGTGCTTATCATAGAATTTTGGATTTAAGGCAAATCCCAAACAATAAAGGGGTATTGTCATCTTCTCCCACCTATCCAAAACAATTTTTTCAACTTGAGGGTAATAACTTGCATATTTATTTTCCCTCATGACATCCTTGATTTTACCTAGCATGTTGTCCATCCTTTCATAAATCTCTCCCATTTTGGGACCTTCACCATCACAAAATTTTAGTAACAAAAATATTGGTTTTGTGATAGCCAATATATTTTCAACATCGTCCCAAAACTCATCATCTTTGATTGTATCGGCGATTTTTGACCCAAGTATTCGAGTGGCTTCATCCCCATTCTTGACCCATTCCCGCCAAGAATTAAGAACAATGGTTGTAGAAAGAGCCTCCCTGCACTCCATTAATCTATGCAAAACTATGTAGTGTGAGGCAAAACGAATCTTTGCAACCTTCAATAACTCTAGAGTTGAGTTTTCCCTAAAAAATGATAAAGCATGTGTGTGGTTAATAAAATACTTGACAATACCTTTGCCTCTCTTATAGGTCTCCTCTAGCCAATAAAATTCCTTTGCCAAGTCCTTAAAAATGAGATTTAAGGTGTGCACGCAACATGGGGACCAAAAAATATGTTTGTGTATCCTTTCGATCTCCCGCCCGGCAGCCTTGCAATTAGCCGCGTTATCGGTTACAACTTGTAATACATTACTTGGTCCAATATTATCGATGGCTCCAAGTAGAAACTTTGAAATTTCTACCCCCGATTTTTCAACCCCCGAAAAGTCTTCCGCGTACATGAATGTTGCACCACGGGAATTAACCGCAAGGACATTGATGAGTGGATTATGTTTCACATTAGACCACCCATCCGAGACTATTGAGACTCCTTGTGTGATCCACGTGTCCTTAATCGGTGTAAGCTCCTTCTCAACGTCCCTAACACATTCATCAAGTAATACGGTTCTCGCTTTTTCACACGATGGGGGTTTGTATCCATCCGGTGCATTCTTGATGGCGCTAATCATTTCAAGGAATTGCGGGTTACGTAAAACATTGAAAGGGATTCCGTTGGCACATAATCCTCGAACTATCTTCAAGTCCACCACGTTCCTCTCTAATATTCCAAATGATTCTTCAATGCGTTTCCTTGAAGATGCATTTTTAGAGAGAACGGAATTCTTCAAAGACTTTGCAACTCCACTGTTTTCTGCTTCTGTAACCTTCTTCCTAAGACTTTCTCTTTTCTGTTGATCTTTAACCATGACAGGACATCTTCTAATATCGACGGTTTTCCCTACAGCAGGTCCAAAAAAATGGACATGGATTCGGGTGTACGAGCTGGTAAACTTGCCTTTACAGTGGTTACAAACCCACTGTTTAGAACCTCTAGTATTTTTACTGTTCCTTGCACCACAGAATGTAATTTCTTCTAAAAGTGGTCTGTTTGCATCTTTTCCTTCAGAGATTGTTGATCTTTGTTGTGTTTGCTGCACTTCATCATCAACATCAATTATGTAATCTGCTTGTGTTTCACTGATGTGGGTGTTGCCTTGTGTTTCACTGTCTGCTGGAGTATTGGCAGTTCTTCCAAACGCCATTTTTTTTTAGTGAAACAGTAGAGAAATTGGACTGGACTGGAGAAGAAGACAAATTGAAGATGAAGAGAAATTGGAACAGATTTTGGATGAGATAATAGAAATCGAGTATCATAATATATTTATACCCATAAATTTGATAGCTTGGTACAGACAATTTGGTTGGAGATCGAGGAGACTTACGACTTTTTCCAAGCGTTTCGTTAATTCCCGCCAAATTGAAGGCTGGCACTGACTTGGCGTCCCAATCGACATCCCAATTGAAGCAATCGACACCTCAATTGAAGCGATTCACAAAATTCGTTGTACCATACGCGAATTGAAGATCGATCGGCTCTTTGCCAAGCGTCAATTGGTACGCTAGAATTCCCGATTCTGCTCTCGTCGATCTCGATTCCGCTCCCGTTCTCAGACCGAATAGATACGATTTCAATTGCGATTCCGCTCCCGTTCCTGATCGATTTGGTACGCCTCCGTACCCCGATTCGGTACACAGCGAACCGGTACGAGGTACGCGGCCTCAGGGGCGAATTAGGTAACTATGGGTAAGAATTCCTCCACTATGTCAATCTCTCCTAATTAGAGAAGAACGCCTTGACAAACCCCTTGTCCTTCCTCACTATCACCCGTTCCCATCCTAACTCCATATGGCTCTGTTTCCAAGACGGGAATTCCCAAGGTCTGCACCAAATTTAGGGCTATAAAATTATGAGTCGCCTTGGGTCAATCAACGCCACCACCTGTCGGTCAAGGATGTTTCCTTTTAGTTTCATAGTTTTTGGTGAAGTTAACCCTAATACAGAGTTGAGCGAGACTTCCACCATTTCATTCACTTCAGTTGTCCCAGTTGTCCCATCTGGTGTGACTATGTCGTCTTCCTCTTGAATTTCCCTGCCCGAGTCCTCTTCCTCCACCAGAATTACGTTGATTTGGGTTTTACATTGATGCCCCTTGTTCCACTTCTCGTTACACCTGTAACACAACTCCTTTGCTCTTCGTTCTTGTATCTGTGATTCAGTGAGACGCCGATTTTGTTCCCCTGCCGTAAGTGAATTGGAATTGTTTTGGGATGAAGGGAAAGTACCTGATAACGTCGATTTACCGGGTATGGTTCTTCGCAAACCTAGTTATCTATTAGACACAATTAAATATATTATAGAATAGAGGGTATCAATGTGTAATATCTAAACCTATATATGTTGATTGTATGCAACCTAATACAGTAATACATAACAATAAAATTAGTCGGCACTTTATGGTATCAGAGCGCAAGAAACGCGCAAGGTTTCTTGCTGCCTGCTGCTACCGATCAACAACTAGGGATTCTCACAATCAAGGTCAACAATCTATCTCCTATCAATCGATCATGGCTCTCATCGCTGCTTTCACTGCTGATCAGAAGAAAGCTCACACCTCTCACAAATTCCCTTTTAATCTCACAACAACGAATTATGTCTACTGGAAGGCTATGATACATCCCTTCCTACTTGCACACAGGTTATTTGACTATGTGGATGGCACAATCCCGTGTCCACCTACAGAACTACCAGCAGCTGCAACAACCACCGCTGATCCTAAACCGAGACCGCAACCCAACCCAACTATCCAATCTGGATAGCCAATGATGCACACATGCGTCTGTTGATCATCTCCAGCATATCGGAGTCTGCCTTTCGTTATGCTCAAGGTACAACTTCTCATCAACTCTGGTCTTCTCTAGAACATGCCTTTGCACCACAATCATCTTCTCGAGAATATACCCTCAAGACACAACTACGCGTAGAGATGAAAGGAGGTGAAACCATCGATGCCTGCCTCAACCGTGCCCAAGAATACTTTGATGCCTTAGCTGCCGTTGGCTCTCCTGTGCCAGATAAAGATCTCGTTATGCTTGCTGTCTCCGGCTTACGTGATGAATACAACGGCCTTAAGGCCAGCATAACTGGTTGCCAACATCCCACAACCTTCAGTGAACTCCGTGCTCTTCTTAGTGATCATGATTTTATGCTGGCAAAGTCTAGACAACCCTATAAAAGTCTAGACAATCCTCTGTTCAACGGTTCAAGCTTTTTATACAACTCAAGAACCATGAAAACCTACAAGTGACTCACTTGCCTCCATTGCTGCCCAACTTGCCTCCCTCGGCCTTCACATATAGCCGGCTTCAGAATCAAGAACCGAACCGGCCCGACGGTTCTACCGGTTCTTATCGTGTCTTCAAATGTTGGAACCGGTCCTTGAAAAATAGCATCATATGGTTCCGGTTTTTGCCGGTTATATCGGTTCCGGTTCCCGGTTCCAAAAATCCACAAAAATAACGTCCCGGTCCCGGCCCAACCGGTTCCATCGGCTTTCGGTTCCGGTGCCGGTTCCGGTTCCGGTACCAGTTCCGGCCAGTTCCCCGGTCCATATGCTCATCCCTACTCCTACTTGACCCAACACCTCTCAAGCTTTCTATGGCTCTAGACAGCCCCCCACATACAATCGTGGTAACCGAGGTCGTAGAGGGTCCTATCGAGGAAACAACACTCGTGGACGAGGTGACAACACTCGTGGACGAGGTTACAACACTCGTCAATTCACTGAGAACACTCGCCCATTTAGTTGGGCTTCCAACCAGAACACTGTCTATGGTACCTGTAACAGATGTGGCATTGGTCACCTACCATCCCAATGTCCCAACCGTGATCCATCCACTATACGTAACCGACCCACAACCAACTTTGCTAGTGACAACACCACATCTACTTCTGCCTCATGGTATCTTGACATAGGTGCTAACAGCCACGTTACACCCGACCTAGCAAGCATGGACGACAACCGACAGTATCAAGGTCATGACAATCTGCATGTTGATGATGGTAAGGGCCTTCCTATTTTTTATATTGGATCATCTCGTATTCATTCACCTAATAAAACGTTTCATCTTTCTAAAATTCTTCATGTACCAAACATCACAAAACATCTTATTTCTGTACAACAATTTTATCTTGATAATCATGTTTTCCTTGAATTTCACTCCAATTTTTTTGTTTATAGTTTCTAGTTCTAAACATCCTGTTTCAAATAATACATTACCTAGCTTTTGTTCTTCCTGTCAATTAGGCAAATCTTGCAAAATTCCTTTACCCATTTCCTCTTTTCGAAGTAATAAAATTCTGGATTTGGTTTATTGTGATGTTTGGGTCCCCGCTCCTGTTCTTTCATCTGATGGACATCGTTACTTTCTATTATGTGTTGATCATCATACTAGATTTATGTGGATATTTCCTATGTCTGACACGTCTGAGGTATACAATCTCTTTAAAACCTTTGTTGCAACAGTTGAACGTCAATTTTCAACTAAATTAAAGAAAGTGCAAACTGATTGGGGTGGTGAGTTTCGCAACACCTCAACATTCCTTACCAGCCTTGGAATTGTTCACATGCGGTCATGCCCACACACCAGTCCTCAACGGTTTCGTTGAACGACGCCACAGACATGTCGTTGGAAACCGGCCTAGCCTTAATGGCTCATTCTAGCACTCCTCAAAGGTTTTGGCATTTTGCTTTTGAAACGACTGTTTACCTCATCAATGCCCTCTCGCACCTCTACAAACATATCACCATTTGAACTCGTCTTTCAAAGACCTCCCGACGACTCATTTCTAAAGGTCTTTGGTTGCTTATGCTTTCCATATCTTCGCCCTTATAACAGTCATAAAATGGATTTCTGGTCCACTCCTTGTATTTTTCTTGGATACAGCCCATTCCATCATGGTTACTGATGTCTTGATCTCTCCACCGATCGGATATATATGCCCGACACGTTCGTTTTGACGAATCCTCCTTTCCTCTTGGTACATCTCCTGCAACCGACACCCCTTCCACACCCAATACCTCACCACCATCTGTCTCCACGCCGCAACCGACACCGACTCCAACCCCAGCCCCACCTAACCCACCTCGCACTAGACCAGCAAATCTCCGCCAAAACCCAAAATAACGAGTTCCTTATCAGCGTAGTGCCCATCATATTACCACTGAACCCACATCTTTTTCGGTTGCCAACAAATCATCTGAGTGGCGCAAAGCCATGGAAGAAGAATACAATGCCTTACAAAAAAATGGCACATGGTCCCTGGTACCGAATACTAACATTATTGATTGTAAGTGGGTTTACAGGTTAAAACATGATAAAGATGGCGCCATTAATCGCTACAAAGCACGGTTCGTTGCAAAAGGATTTCGTCAGCAACCAGGGATAGATTACCATGAGACGTTCAACCCTGTAGTCAAGTCAACCACCATCCGAGTTGTACTCTCTCTTGCTATCACATAAAACTGGCCTCTTCGACAACTAGATGTTCAAAATGCCTTCTTACATGGCAATCTAGAAGAAACAATATATATATATATATATATATATATATATATATATATATATATATATATATATATATATATATATATATATATATATATGAAACAACCTCCTGGATTCGTTGATGCATAACATCCGAACCACGTGTGCCTACTCCACAAATCCATCTATGGCCTCAAGCAAGCTCCTAGGGTCTGGTTTCAACGTCTTACACACATCATCCATCTTCTCGGCTTCAAAGGGTCCAAGACCGATCCTTCCCTGTTCATCTATTCTCATGCCGGTACAACTTTATACATGTTGATTTACGTTGATGATCTCATTCTCACGGGCAACAAAACTGCTCTTATTAATAAAGTCATTCAACAACTTGCGGCCACGTTTGCTATCAAAGATCTTGACTCTCTATCATATTTTCTATGCATTGAAATTGTTCCAAGAGGGTCTGACATCATCCTCTCTCAAGTCTCAACGAAAATACATTTTGGAACTTCTCCAAAAGGTTGGTTTGTCAGATTCTAAGCCGACTCCAACTCCGATGAACACCTCTAGCCCTGTGACAGTCAATGACAGCCCTCTCTTTTCCGATCCGGTATGGTATCGCCAAGTTGTTGGAGCCCTTCAGTATGTGACCTTTATCCAGGCCAGCCATTACCTTTGCCGTCAACAAGGTATGTCCGTTCATGCATGCTCCAACTGACAACCATTGGTCTGTTGTCAAGCGAATTCTTCGCTACCTTCATGGCACTGTTGATCATGGCATGCTTATTCGCCAAACCTCAAGCACTCAACTACAAGCATTTACCGACTCTGTTTGGCAGGGATCAGATACCTTAACTGCCTTTTCGGATGCTGACCGGCCGGTTGCCCAGATGACCGTCGGCCCACGGGGGGATTTGCAATATATCTTGGTTCCAATTTAATATCTTGGACCGCACGGAAACAACGAACCGTATCTAGATCTTCAACCGAGTCCGAGTACAAGGCGCTTGCTGACACGGTTGCTGAGCTCACCTGGCTTCAATCTCTTCTTCGAGAACTTGGTGTTAACAACTCTACACCCCCGGTCTTATGGTGTGATAGTCTTGCGGCAACTTATCTCTCGGCTAATCTAGTGTTTCATGTGCGCACAAAGCATGTGGAAGTTGACTTCCACTTTGTCAGAGAAAAGGTTGCAAATAAAGATCTCCAAGCCCGCTCATCTCTACACATGATCAAATAGCCGACGTCTTCATAAAGCATTGCCAACTCCAAGATTCATACAACTAAGATCCAAGCTACAGGTCGTTCCCTGTCCTTAGCTTGTGGGGGCATATTAGACACAATTAAATATATTATAGAATAGAGGGTATCAATGTGTAATATCTAAACCTATATATGTTGATTGTATGTAACCTAATACGTAACAATAAAATTAGTCGGCACTTTATGATCCGAATCCACTGGATTTGAGGTTACGATTTCTTTGTTTAATTTGTTGGGCCAGATCCAAGGGAGTCCACATGTGTAATTCATCTCTGATTTCAGGCTTGAGGCCCTTACGCCTTGTTCCCCAGTTTTTTTTGTAAATTCATCAAAAGAAAGGGAAGGAAAATTTTGACCGAAAGAAAGGGAGGGGAAGGAAAATATTCATTATACGGTGTTCCCGAGTTCGAAGGAAATGAAAAGAAATGAGAAGAAAATTTTATGTTTTCATGTTCCCGAGTTAGGAGGAAAAAGAATATAAAACTTAAAATTTTCCTTCCCCTCACTTTCTTCCCAAATCCGCCCAATTTGGGAGGAAAATTTGGAAGGAAAATATGACTCCAAAATCCTTCCCCTCCCATCACTTTCCTTCCATTAATGAAACTCGGGAACACGATTTTCCTTCGATACGCCTCACTTTTCCTCCGTATCCTCCCATTTCCCTCCTTAAGTAGAACTCGGGAACAAGGCGTTAAGGAAACTTGCGAGCGCTACTGTGTCTGTAACTTCTTCGATGGGAGCCGCTAGCTCGATGAACCGTCATATGTACTTGGCTGTAGTGGTTGTTTGCGCCAAGGAATCCCTTTGTTCATAGATGTCGCCTCCTAACACGGAACGAAATTTCTTGAGAAATAAGGTTTTCATACACTCCCATGTCGTCACCGCTTGTTGATTGTTAGACCATCTGTACCACGTGAGGGCATCTCCGTTGAGACTAAGAATCTGCCTCCACCTTTTCTTCATCAATCAATTGATATATGGCAAAGTAATGTTCCGCTTGCAGTATCCATCCATCAGGGTCGGTTCCATCACAGCTTGGCATGCCGATTTTGCAGTGATGGTATTCATATCTTCCCTTTCCTGCGTTGTTTACGTCGAAACTGCCAAAGATCAGTCCCGGGCCGCCGTGACCGGAGCCACCGTTACCGGAACCCCCATTACCGGAGCCACATGTCCCGATCCTTCAATGCCTTTGTTCTTGTTCGTTGTGTCTCCCATTTAGGGGTGATGAGACCCGAGTTTGGGGTGTTTGAACTTCCTCCTCTTCCCCCTGTGTTAGCCTCAGTTCGTTCTAGCAGCTTGTTCATGTTGGTTCTCATTTCATCCTGCCCTTGGATAATAGTTTCCATTCTCAGCTTCATGTCTTGAATATTCATGCCATGAGAGTGAAGCTGGACTTGTATCACCCCAACTTGCTCTTCCACCTTCTTGACAGCAGCAGCTTCTTTTGATGCTCCTCCCATGGAAAGTATTGCTCTGATACCAGTTGATATGCCCTGAGATCTCCAACTTGCTTAAGATTTCTAAAAGTAAGACAATACTATAGAAATTGCACAAGAAATAACGAAAGTAAACTTTAATTGATAAAACTCCATGGATGGGCTCTCCAAATGCATAAAGCACTACTCAGTTTTTACTTTTTACACACCCAAAACAGACACAGACAAGAACCTTAAATAGCAAAAGAAAAGGACAAAAATAACAAAAAGACCTGCAGCTCATTCCATTTCAACATGACACTCCCATTACCAATGTTCCCTACAAAAAAGGAGCTGCCACATCAGAATTACGCAATTACCCCTGGATGTCTTGAATTGGTTGTTTGTTGGTATTCAACTCATTCCGCCCTTGGCCTTGGACCCTTTTGCCCTTCCGAAATGGTTGGGGTATATCATCTATTCATAGATGACAATAAACCTTTATACATGAGAATGAGATTTATTTTTATTTTTTCTTTTCAGGGCTCAAACTTAGATAGCAATGCCAAAATGTGGCGTCTGGTTGCAGATCTCATGAATGATCTTGGTACTGGTCCATTTATTTTCCTTACATTCAATGATTCAAATAATACTTGTCGATATTCATTACTTTAAAAAATTAAATTGTAATATTATTTATAATTATAATTTTACCAACATTACAGGAATGCTGATGGACCTTGTTTCTCCATTGTTCCCTTCGGCATTTATATTCATTGTCTGCATAGGAAGCTTGTCAAGATCTTTCAGTAAGTTAATTACTTCACTTTGTGTAATTTACTACCCTTGTGATCAATATGACCAAAATACCCTTCAGCTGGTGTTGCCAGTGGAGCAACTAGAGCTGCTTTGACCCAACATTTTGCTCTTCAGAACAATGCAGCAGATATATCTGCAAAGGTAGTTTTCTTGATTTTATATAAATATATAATAAGAACAAAACAACAATAATAATAAAAATAATAAATTAAAATATTTCTACTTTGAGTGATATGATAGGAAGGAAGCCAAGAGACAGTGGCAACAATGATTGGAATGGCTTTAGGGATGCTTCTTGCACACATTACAATGGGACACTCAACTATCATTTGGCTCTCTTTTTTGTCCCTCACAATCTTCCACATGTATGGTTAGTTATGCTTCTACTTCTTTTATTTCAAAAAACTAATTTAAAAAATATATATATATATATATATATTTTACTGAAACTAATTTATTACATGTTTTGTAGCTAATTACAAAGCTGTTAGGTGCCTTAATCTCACTACATTAAACTGTGAAAGAAGCTCAATTCTTTTGTTGCATTTCATGGAGTCTGGTGGAGGTGATTGTGATTTCCATTTCTCTCTATTACATTTACAACATTATATTATAGTTTATTAATAAATTAATAAATTAAAGTACTTTGCTATTTCTTGCATTTTTTTTTTTAAAGTTTTGTCTTCAAAAGAGGTCTCTGCGTTAGAGCATGTGTTGCCTTTATGGATGAGTAGTTGGAGTTCAAAAAATACAAAATCTCTGTATACACGTGTACGCCTAGGTGTCAGGGTTTCCTCACTCAACACTTTGGAAATGTAAGTTATTAAATATTATTTAATTTAATATTATAACTGAGAACTGACCTTATAGTCTTTAATTTGTTAATAAATAAACAGGAAGGAGCTATTAGGTTATGCTGGATCTGAGTATGAAAAAGGTTGGTTGAGGTTTAAACCTTTAATTATATTTTGTTATAATTAATATATGGATATATCAATATTAATTAATTAATTTTTGGAGTTTTAGGAAAATACTTGTTACTTGAGAATAAAGGAATTGTGAGCATTGTTGTGCATAAAGATTCAAGTAGTGGAGATGTGATGAAGGGATTCATGCATGCTCTTGTTATGGCGAATCTGTTAGATGATAAGAAAAGCCAAATGTGGATGAACAAACACTATCAAGACTTTATTTTCAAGGTATGTTTTACTTTGTGTAAAAATAATTCAATTAATAAACTAGTGTTTTTAAATTTTTACATTAAAAAATAGATGCATAACTTAACTGTTAATCTCTATTTTTTTTTACTTAATTTGCAGATTCAATCGTGTGGTTGGAAAACAGAGCGACTTTTGTCATCATCAATCGTATGGAGAGCAAACTGGACACATAAAAAGATAAACTAGAAGATATGTAACACCTGTTCACACAAAATCAATCAATTAACAAAAATCGAATTCGTTTTTTAATGATTAAATGGGCATTGTTATTTGTGATTTGAGGATAGTTATATGAGAATTTGGGTTTGTCTATTGTGGTATATGAAAAAGGTGACAAAAAAAAGTTTTAGGGATGAAATGTGTTATGAAAAAATTACAGGGACCATATCCGTAAATTAACAAAGCATTGTAAGAACCATAAACAAAGCCACGAAGGTTGACCCAAGGTTCATAAAAGTTTTACAAAAATCATGAGGTATCAAGAGATTAAAAAGATGATGAAAGTTTGTAGAACATTTTTTTCTAATTTTCTACAACAATGTCCATTTATTTATTTATCTCCTTGTATGGTAGGTAGACTAGTATAAATGGGTAGTTCCATCTTATTTATAATTCATCCATTAACTTATGATACTTTTTCTTTTTTGAACGGGCAAATGATTATATTAGAAACAAAAAGCCGCCACCAAGCAAGAAGCTAGGTGGGACGAAAAAATGGAAAAGGAGTTGCAAAGTCTGAGAAAATAGTTGCAAAATTACAAGCAAAAAATGGATTAACACACCACTCAACCCATTTAAACAACATTTTGACCTACTGTGTTTCACTCATGTGTACATGTGGATTTGATGTTGTCAGCCACTTTGGTTGTTGAAATCTGAGATTTTTTAAAAACCCAGCAACACCTTGCTTTCCAAATCATCCAAATCGTTCCATAGCATATGTTTAGCAAAATCTTTCTCCTGTTCTGATTGTTTCCCCACGATTATATAAATGAGAGCAACTTACCAACATTATGGATTACCGATACCGATATTTCACACCACTGAAAGATCCAATACCAAACCGTTTTTGCAAAGGAGCACCTCCATACAACGTGTGTGGTATCCTCTACTTCCGTCGTACAATGGCCACATATCGGTGTCTCAACTGTTACCCCTCGTTTAATCAACGCGTTTGCTGTTGGAAGACGTCCCAAATTTGCCCTCCAAACAAAGGATAACACTTTGATTGGTACATCATGGGTCCATCTAATTATCTTTTCACTTGGGTCTATGTGTTCAGTTGAGTTAATACTGTACCTGAGATTCCTTACTTGATACCCACCCTCATCCGTGTTGACGCATCGCCACTCGTCAGATCCCGTGGTTGGATGAAAGGTCCCTATCCTGGAAATTAGTATGTTCACCTGATTTAACTGTGCAGCAGTAATAACATTGGTCTTGCAGTCCCATTTAATACCATCATTCAAAATTCTATCCTTAGTTAAACAATGTTTACGTTTTTCAAGATGATATAAATCGGGGAATGCATTTTTGAGTGTTCCGTTCCCACACCAATTGTCAATCCAAAATTTAGTAGTATCTCCGGATCTAATTACTTTTATCATCACTTCCTCCGTATTGATTCCTACTTTACCTAACTCATCTTTTGACCCTGCTATATTTTTCCAAATCCCTGCAATTGATTTTGTGGAAAGAATATCATCTGGTTTATTCTTTAAATTGTGTGTTCCCCTTATTACCCGACTCCACAACTCCTCTCCCTTAGCCCTCAATCTCCACCACCATTTTCCAATAACTGAGATTGAAACCCTAGTGATCCCAGTCCCAGTCACCCCATTTCTTTTGGTGCGACCACTTTTTCGTGGGCAACCGATGGTATTTTATTTTTTCCATCCATCCCTCCTCCCCACAAGAACTTTCTCCTGATTTTTTTTTCCAAAGTGTTGATAACCCCAATAGGCGCAACAAATATGAAGAAAAAGTAGGAAGGGAGGCTGCCCAAGACAGCCTTTGCCAATGTCAACCTTCCTCCTAGTGATAATTTTTTTGCTTTCCATGAAGACATTTTGGATTGATGTTTCTCAACAACGGGCCTCCAATATTTTTTTCAGGTTCATATTGGCCCCTATTGGTACCCCTAGGTAGGTGAAAGGAAGCGTTGATGCTTCACATTCGAGTGGGGCTGCCCATCTGTTGACTTCCTGTGGATCGACTCCAATACCAAACACACGTGATTTCTTGAAATTTACCTTAAGGCATGACGTGACATGAAAACACCTGAGTATGCGTGCCAGATTTTTGATATTGGTTTTACACCACTCTCCCACAAATAACGCATCATCTGTGTAGAACAAGTGGGAGATGGTCAACTCTTCTCTTGGCACATTGAATCCCTTAAACATACCATTCTCGCAAGCTTCCTTCATTGCTATGTTTAATCCCTCCTTTTGTAACTGCCATTCAAAAAAGATTTTCTTTTTTTTTTAAACTTTCGCAACTTTTGTTCCTCCAAAAAAGGTGGAATAATGTATAATGATTTGCTCCCAATCTTGAGTTTATGTGAAAGACATGAATATCTTTTTTTTTCTTTCCATCCTCACACTGAAAATTGTCACACCCCAAACCGGAACGACGGAAACATCCACGGCTGGATGACTTCATACTAAGTATCACAACAAATGTAAAATAGTAAAACAAGCAACAACATGCATTGCATTAATAATATAGTTACTACATGTGTGTTCATTGAATAATTGTATGACACTAAAAGTTGATGGGTTTTGAGCATCCTAACACTTCCTAAGTGTACATGCAACCCTAATAACCTGGGATCTATGTTTGTCTAATAATCATGCAAAGTTGAATTCCAAGGTTATATTCCTATCTAGCATACACGGGGAACAATTTTTTAACTTGAATGAAAGATAGAATAACATACCTTGTTGTTGCTTATAATCCTTGAAACCTTGTGAGCCTAGCACCCCAAGTGTGATGCCTCAAATGCTTCACACAACACCAAATGCTTTTGGAATGACTTTAGAGAGAATACACACTTCTAAAACCGGCCTAGCCCTCTTGTTTCTTATGTGTAGCCGATTTTGGTGGAGAATATGTTCTTTATATAGTGTTGACACATCTAGGGTTACACCATGTAAACCCTAATGTGTCATTGCTTTTCATTTCCATGACCCATGGGTTTGTAACTCCCATGGAGCATCATATGAGTGGAACCCAACTTGATAATCCATGGAGCCTCTTAGCCCACTATACAAGTTAAGGATGATTTACATAATCAACCCATATATTTAATTAGTTATCTTTTGATCACTTAATTAATTCTAAATTAATTCTTGATCAAACTAATTAAATAATATTATTAATATATTAGAACTTATAATATATTAATAACCACAAATGTTATTTCTCTTATTTAGTCTATCCAATTGCATGGTGCGATGCAACCAAAATGGATCATGTCGGGTCGGGTCAAGTACATACCAGAAATAGTTATAGACTTAGACACCTTATCCAACGTTCTCCCACTTGGATAAGTCTAATAACTATAACTGTAATACTTCAGGAACCGAACGACAATCGTAGCTCTTTCAAGGTCTCTTGGAACTGAGAAGATGATGATACACCATTTAAGATAAGTGATCATATAATCCTCTGTTCGAGATATCAACAGGACAAATACATGGAACAATGTCTTAGTTATTGTTCAACACTTTGTTTCCCGATTTCCGATTTGTTTGACAAAGAACTTAATTGAACACATCAACTTAGTTATGACCGGGCCCGGTACATAGGTCAAAACAAAATCATCGAGGGGCCCAGATATCAGCTTCTAATCCAAGAAGGAACAGATAAAATTCGACTCATATGTTTGTTCTACCACTCATTGAATTATACATAAAATCATGTTTTATAACATCGAGTTACCAATGCGTTTACGTACAATCAATGCATAACCAACTCATAAGTAACAAATCATATCTCTAGGTTTGAAGACTTATATGATATTACCGTCTCACGATCACTCGAGATAAATTCCATGAAGTGATTCCAGTGAGCGTGGGTTGAGTCCGATGCTCAGACCTTATGAGCATTCATGATTGTTGTAGCCATGTCCAACACCTTCGACCTATGCAACCAATCATGACAGTCTTGATTCATATGACCGACTGTGGAGGTTCGAATAATATGATATACCAAACATAATTATTCTGGAAGTCAAAACATGCAAAAGAAATATAGTAAATGATTGACAAGAGATAGAAACACTTTACTCATAAATAAAACACTTTTTATTCATCATCTAATGTCAATTACACTTTACAAATTTCAAGGTTATCTAACTACTAAATCTAATATCATCCTTCAGCCCTATGCTCCGAGGTTGCTGGAGATGCTTAACCCGAGTCAGTCCCTTCATGAGGGGATCTGCGGGATTCTCATCCGATGATACCCTCTTTTCCACGAGGAGTCCTTCTATTCGATGTCTGATGAAATGGTATTTTCTGTCGATGTGTCTGGATCTCCCGTGATCCCTTGGTTCCTTGGCTAAGGAAACATCGCTTTCACTATCACAAAAAATTTCCATTGGCTCCTTAGTAGCTGGTACAACTCCAAGGTCTTCAATGAAGTTCTTCAGCCATATCGCCTCCTTTGCTGCCTCGCTAGCTGCTATATACTCTGATTCGCAAGTTGAATCAGCCACTGTCTCTTGCTTGGAACTCTTCCAAGAAATTGCTCCTCCGTTTAAGGTAAAGACCCAGCCTGAATGAGAGCGGAAATTATCCCTATCAGTTTGAAAGCTAGCATCACTATACCCTACAACTCTCAAGTCTTCACTCCCACTAAGGGTAAGAACCCAGTCCTTAGTCCTCTATTGGTACTTGAGGATGTTCTTTACCGCAGTCCAGTGTGCCTTGCCAGGGTTCCCCTGATACCTGCTAACCAAGCTCAAGGCAAAGGCTACATCAGGTCGAGTACACGTCATAGCATACATGATCGATCCTACAGCCGAAGCATAAGGTATTCGACTCATTTCTGCTATCTCAGCCTCAGTACTAGGGCTTTGTGTCTTACTTAATCTGGCGTTACTCTGGATGGGTAACTCTCCTTTCTTGGAGTCCTGCATGCTGAATCTCTTCAGCAGCTTATCCAAGTATGTACTCTGACTAAGTCCAATTAGTCTTTTAATGCGGTATCTCAAGATCCTTATCCCTAGAATATAGGCAGCTTCTCCTAGGTCCTTCATAGAGAAACACTTCCTAAGCCAGGACTTAACTTCATGCAGAATTGGGATGTCATTTCCTATGAGTAGTATGTCATCCACATACAATACCAAAAAGCTAACTATACTCCCACTAGCCTTAACATATATACAAGATTCATCTTCACTCCTAGAAAAGCCAAATTCCTTGACTTTCTCATCAAAACAAGGATTCCATCGGCGAGGTGCTTGCTTTAACCCATAAATGGATTTCTCAAGATTACACACTCTATTAGGGTACTCTGTATTGACAAAACCCTCTGGCTGACTCATGTAAACATCCTCAGCCAAATTTCCATTAAGGAAAGTGGTTTTGACATCCATTTGCCATATTTCATAGTCATGAAATGCGGCTATGGCTAACAGAACCCTAATAGACTTAATCTTGGCCACTGGAGAAAAGGTCTCATCATAATCAATTCCCGGAGTTTGCAAGTAATAACTTAAATATTATCACAAAGTAAAGGAAATGAACTACTAACTTAAATATTATCCTTTGGTACTAAGATAAACACGACATAGGAATTACCGAATGGTATTAACTGTAGTCATCCGAAGATGTACGTTTACCTCTGTTGCTAACAGCTGGGTGTAGGAATAGTTAGTCCCTTAAAGTATACCTATAATGGTATCAACCATAGACATCCGTAGATGTGCATTTACCTCTGTAGCGAACAAAGGTTATAGGAGTGGTTAGTCCCGTAAAGTATCCTTTTGTACTAGGATAGACAGATCTAATCTACATGTATAATATGTAATAGTATCTCATCATATAGTATCTAGGTAAAAGTATCCATGTAAGAGGATTCATGTAAGCGTATCTATGTAAACGTATTCATGTAAGCGCATCTATGTAATAGATTCATGTAACATGTAATGTACTGTATAGACTCATGAATGAACTGACTCTTGTGTGATTCCTTACTTAAAATGGTAAATAGTATCTCCTAACTACACCTATTGTAGTTACTAGTAATGTACGTGTATAACCTGAAGTATGCCTTTGCTACCTAAAGGTACTGAACTGACTGAGGAAAATTTTTATGTCTACATATGTATACATGATATATAACTAATATTTAGACGACATTCAGACGAATAACCGATACCCCATAGCCACATCCCAACGAGGAAAAGGAAACAAAGTGAGTTAGCCTCCCTAAGTCCTTTAAACATTACTTATATAACTATACATATATGAGATGCATTTGATAATATAAAAGCATAAAAGATGTTTTGTAAAACCTTTGAAAAAGATTAATATCTAAGAAAAGATCGACTTGATGTCAGTTTATAAAACGATTGAAAGTATTTTGTTTGATAAGACAGTTTAAGTATAAGGAAAACCTTTGTTTGAAAACACCTTTGTAACAGAGTTTGAAAGGAACTTACAGTGTGTAAGACAGTTTGATAAAGAGTTTTAAACATGTAAAAACATTTAAGAAAGTCATTTGAAGTAATATGTTTGGTAAAACTGCTAAACGTGTACTAAATTCATTTGTATACTAGTTATAAATCCCATATGATTGATTAATTAATAGCAAGTATAGCAAAAGATTGATGTTTTTCGCACGAGGATAATCGTATGTTTACTTGTATTCCCCCCTTAAAAGTGTATAAAAGCATTTATAAAGTATTTGAAAAATATAATTGTAGGGGTATGAACTCACTTGATAGACTGAAGAAAACGAGATGAAAACCGAGCATAACTTCTACTCGAGAAAGCAGATTTCTCGGATTCTTGGGAATCTCGGGAGTGTAAAACTTCCTTCCAAACTTGGATATGACAACCGGGACTTCGGGATGGCTCCGAGGGTTTAAACGCAGAGCTTCGGCACGAGAAAGAGAAGAAATGAGCAAATAGCCTCGGAACCCTCGCACCCTTTATATAGGGTCTGAATCCTCGAATTTCGTTGGGCGTACTGAGGCATTACGCTGGGCGTAATCCGGATCAGACCGGTGACTCCTCCTCCTACGGATAATATCGGGTATTTATAATTAAATTTAACATTTTAATTATTTAATAAACTTCAAAAATTCATATCTTCCTTATACGAACTCCGTTTTCGACGTTCTTTATATCCACGCGTAGGTGAGACTACTATCTACAACTTTCTTTTACACTCCGTCGGCTAAATTTGATTTTATTTTTAATATTATATTTTTAATAGGCCGGGACAGGAAAAGTCCGTTAAAATTCCATAACTCCTTCATCCGATGTCCGTTTTTCGCCAGAATTTTTACAGTTGTAATACCATTGACGAGATCTTCGATTCTTGTTTAGGTCATGTTGGCAAAAAACCGCTCGATCTCGATTTTGAGTTTTTAGCTGTCTACTACTATGTCTGAAACTTCGAAAAATCATAACTTCTTCATATGAAGTCAAATTTGGGCATTCTTTTTATTTATGATTACGGCTTTGGGATATCTAGAACTTTCATTTAGATACCTAAGACTAAAAATTATTGTATTGAAACTTCGCGTTTTACGTCTATCAGTGTTGCCGGTTTTTGCTACGAATGTTAGATTGGTTATAACTTCTTCGTTAAACTCGGATTTTAGTGTTCTTTATATGCACGAAAACCTTGATACGATTCCTACCACTTTATTTAACCCAAATAAGATTTTAGGAAAATTAAAAATTTACCTATATTTGACGGGTGTTACATTTCATTGTCTCGAAATATCGGGTTGTCACATTTTTCGTTTTCCGACACATATGTAATTAAGAAAATAACCCTAGTTGATTTACTTAACCCAAGAATTTTGTCGGAAAATTTAATAAAAATTAAATTTTATTAACAAAAGTGGGTTACAATAACGGAATAAATTTGGGTTGTCACAACAATCTCCTCTGGAGTAGCAGAAGACTCATCAATAACATTAAACTCCTTTTCAAGGACATATTCTTTTTCCTCATAACGAGTGACCATTCTGATGTTCCTAATCCAATCATTGAAATTAGTTCCATAAAAAATGACTCTCCCACAAAGGTTCATGAGAGAGAAGGAGTCTGAAGGGTTTGAGCTACAAGCATTGTTGGAAGATATTTGAAAAAGAAGAAAAGACAAGTTAGATTAGATAAAGAGTCCCTAATAAGACACCCAAATGAAATATTAAGGCTAAGACCCAACACAATATTTTATAACTTGGAAGAGGGATGCCGTAATCCAAGCTATAAAATATTTGAAGGTAGGTAAATGACAATTTACCAACTTCTACCATGGAAACGAAATAGATTATTAAGTTTTAAATGACTTGAAATTCCTAGATTGTTTTGAGATTCATTGAAATTTTCAATGGCATGTTTTAATCTCGATTGTCCCATTCAAGTTTGCGCCTGAGATGCCGATGATCATAAAACAAGGTGTGAATAACCATGCAAATTAACTTGGTACTCTTAATTTTATCACCTAATCGATGCGCAGGTTAACCACACATGCTCCACCAATCTATGATAAACATTAATCTACCCTTTGCCACTCTAACTAGTCCATGTTAGTGTGCTGGTTAACCAGACGCGCCCCACTAACGACTTAGTAAGGTACAAAGTGTAATTTCATGGGTTAGCACAAAATTCACATTTTCCTAAAATAACTAAGTTTGGGAATTTATAAAACATTTAGTTACTTTATAGTAATCATTATACTTAATGAGAATTAGTGTCCTATCCTACCCGTTCGGATAATGACCCTCCACCAATCAAGGAAGCGGTGGGTGGGAGTGGATACTCATTAAGCTGCCATTTTAAAGGCAACAAACTTATACCCCCCTTATAGACCGACTTCGTGAATGAGGCCTACTAACGGTAACACTGACTTATCTTATACACACACACACACACACACACACACATATATATATATATAATTATTAAATTTTTAATATTATAATAATACAAGGGTTGAATTTTTAGCTTTTAAAATTCTAGGGATTGAAATTAAACTATTAGTGTGTGAGACTTTACAAATTCCAAAACTCGAGGGCAAGTTTTGAAACTCTTCAAAACTTTTCAACTTCGTAACTTGTGAGTTTAATGGCCTATTACATATGAAGACTCTTCATTTCTATAACCTATGAGTTCTTAACTACTCTTTTAAAGAAAAGAATTTTGGTAATCTATAACTTGAGAACAAACTATGAACTCCATCAAAACACATTATCATATTCAAACTCAAAAAACAAAGCAATTCATATCATCAATCTTCAAGACATTTAAGCATAATCATATTAACTAATTCTTGAAATTTTGACAATTACCTTGTAATTAGATTAGGATTAACATTACCATATCATAAAAAATAGTTCAAATGTTTAAAAACATTTATAAGTAATGATCCTAACCCAATTCTGGCCAAAAAACCCGAACAACTTGCTGTCTGCTCATCAGACTCACCGAGTGCAGGTCCAGACTCGCCGAGTCCAAGGCTAAAAGCATCAACTCGTCGAGTCTGTTCATGAACTTGCCGAGTTTAGCAGTCAGACAACAAGTTCAGCTTTGTAAAATCACATATAAATAACAATATAATAGAAAACAAGCCTTTGCTCTGATACCATTGAAGCGTTTTGAGCATCCTAACAACCTTAAGGTGCACATACAACCCTAGATGCTTTGGAACTATGTTTAATCTATTATACATGCAAAATTGATTTCCAAAGCATTGTCTTATATAGCATGTTATCATGGGTACTTGTACAAATAAAAACTAGATAGAAATACATACCTCTTCTTGTAGTTGGTTGCTTGGAGCCTTAAGAGCCTAGCACCAGTAATGTGAATGCCTCAAGTGGAATCACAAATCACTACAACAACTTGGAAAACCTGAGAGAGTATGATTCACTCTTAAAAATCGGCTATCCTTCCTTATCTCACACACTAGTGCCAATTTCTAGACCCATGGACTTATTTATATAGTGTGGAGGATTAGGTTTACATCCATGTAAACCTTAATACCCATGACCTTTCACATACCTAGGATCCATGGGTCAAAAGCTCCATGGACTATCCATGGACTTCCATGTAAGCTTAGCCCATCCTAAATAATCATTTGGCCTATACTATTAGAATCCATATTTAACTAGTCTCTTTTGATATTAAATTAATTCCAAATTAATTCTTGATCAATACTAATTAAATAATATGATTTCATATTAATATACTATAACATATAATATATTAATAAACCATAAACATACTCTTCTAAAAAAACTATCCATACAAATTGTTCCGGTGAAGTGCAACCCAAATGGACCATGTTGGGTCGGGTCAAGTACATACCAAATATAGTTATGGACTTAGACACCTTATCCAACACCAACAAGCAACCTTGCATTCACCCCAAACGACCTCCAAAGGATACCTTGTATAAAAATAACTGCTCTATCTATACCGCCACTCATGGCTCCTTCAATCCTTCTGATCCATCCGATCATGATAGACTAACAATCGGTCGTCACTGAATTTGATGCAAAAAGGTGAATGCTACCAGAATAACTATAGTCTTACATCATGCCCGGTCTCCTTCGACCTACCATTTTCTGATTCCAATTATGTTGTGACCTACTTACAACCTTGCAAATTGTCCCACCTAGGCCTAAGTCATCTGAACAAATCCATGAATGCCACGGATACCCTACAGTCTTTCTGCACTTTTCACACTATCTGGCTGCTTGTGAATGCCATGACTCCCCCACAGTCTTACAACACTTTCCACACTATCTGACCGCTTGTGAATGCTACGACTACACATGTAGTCTTACATCACTTTCCACACCACCTGACTGTTTGTGAATGCTACATATACCTCGTAGTCTTACAACACTTCCCACACTATCTAACTACTAGTGGATGATAAGGCTCCCCCATAGTCTTACAACACTTTCACTCCAACTGACTACTAGTGAATGCTACAGCTCCCTCGTAGTCTTACAACACTTTCACCTTAACTGGCCATTAATGAATGCTATGCCCCCCCCCCCCCCCTCAGTCTTACAAAAAAATTTCCATAACGGACCAGTAGTGAATGCTATAGTCCCCCACCGTCTTACAACACTTTTATCCCAACATAACCCCAACCTAATGCCTTACCCCTAATCTATCAATTTGAAACGCACACAGAGTCGAGCACACACTTGACCAAACACCCAAACTGAACTCAATCCATGACCGAAACTCCAACCCGATTCCCTAAATTATGCTATCAAGCACCAAGAAGACACGATTCACATGATGGGGAGTTTTACCTGATTCCCAACTCACAGAACCTTCAAACCAAATAGCCACTTGGGTTGCCCTTTCTTTTGATGAGGATGCAAAACTCATCCTAGTTTCATAACCGCTCCTACTCCTGAATACCTAAATGATTCTCCCCTACTTTGAAACGACTAAATTCCCAATGCACATGAGAATTGAAGGATTCCCAATCCCTCTTACCTTACAACGATCGACCCGATGAAAACTAGCGCTTACCAACTAATGCTCCATCATTAGCCAATCTCAGCGATTACCCAACTCCTGGAATTCGGAAGAATACACTTGAGACCTTAACCGGTCCGTTAATCCAAATCATCTCCCATGATACCATACTAATTCCTTGAGTTCTTATGCTGACGACTAAGAACCATAACTCTTGCGATGTACTGCCGAACCTTTACTCTAATTTTAATCCTCAAGGAAATCATTGAACTCTAACTGAATATAGTCCATGCGGAGGTACAATTCCCATGACACATCCAATGATCATGCAACTCACGCAACTGATATCACTATCTTCATGCTACTAATCCTTTCCTAGCAATGATAGTTCCTTGAACTCCACAGTTCTTCCATCGGTGGATGTCGATCATACTCGAACAGATAACAAAACAACAGAACCCTAACTTTATTGGAGAACAATCCCACTAATTCCTAACCAAAGGTCTTCCAAGCAATATTCCTGAACAGATTTCGACAAGGACCCGGAACAATAACGGTACACGCGGGACTCACTCCGAAAGATACGTCCATCTGAAGATTCATCAAAGACTCCTCGACATGCAGAATAGCATATGAAAATACTTGATAACTTAGAAAATAGTAGAGAACAGACCCCAGATCTAACTTATTCAAACTCAATCAAAATTCCAAAGCGATACAAATTCCAGATATCTACTTGAAGTGGCAGGAGATAACATACCTGAAAACATATGAAGGAATCATGACCACCTCCTCCTGAGTTACCTTGACCATCTTGAGGGCACGGTGCAACACTCCGTTCCAATCCTAATGATAGGAACTAATCGTAGGATCCTCCTTCCTAAAGGATTCTAGGGATCTACAGGCTTTGGGCTCTAGTTGAGCCCCTAATTGTCCCGCGATAATTCCAGACCGAAGGCCCATAGACGACTATCAAGAGGTCCCAAAATCCCTTCCTTGGGTGAACGAAAGACCATATGAGTAATCTACGATGAGATGAACTCCCGTGATCGCGCATCGATTGGACCAGGTCCAGCTCTTGAGCCGGAGTTAGAATCTGGATCCGATTCCTGAGTGCTCCAAATCAGTTTCCTGATCTCGGGTTCTAGAAATCATATCATTCAAGGTCTTGCACCCTGATATATTCACAAACTTCCTGATATTGCCTTTGACATAGCTTCAATAACATCATCACTCAGCTTACTACCAACCTCATCCCACCAATCACGTGCCCAGTCCTTCAGCAGGCACGAAGCGAAACTGACTTCCGCCTCCTTGGGACAAAAACTCATCCTAAATGCGCTAGCTATAACTACTGACCACCTCCTACTAGAAATGGGGTCCCTCTCCCCATAGAATGCAGGAGCTCCATAAGCACAAAACTCATATAAAGAAAGTGTGCGATCTTTAATGTAGCCACAATCCTTCGCACCGAACGTGCCCAAGCGCTTATCAAACATATCTAAAAACTATGGGAAATATCTGATGAGATAAGCTCTTGTAACTGTTCACTAATTGGCTCAGTACCTATACCCGAGCCGAAACCAGAGCCTAGACCTCCTTCTCGGAAGCTCATCACCAAACTGAAATGCAGAGGTTCATAATGTACTCAAGAATCCTTTTTCCCCAGGCTTCTTAGATTCTCCAATACTTTTCCAGATTCGAGTATGGATCCTGTGCTTTCAGTAGTACGGTCCCAATACTACCTTCCACACCTATCCCTACTTTCCTCTAGAATCATCCCGGATCCTCCAAGTCACCTACTCATTGATGCACCAAATATCCACTAAACAACAACACGATACCCACCGAAGCAACTCCTAGGCTCCCCCTAGGCTCCCAACCTCACCGAACTACCCCGATAACTCACTGGGGCATATCCTAGGCTTTCCTAGGTTCCCAACATCACCCTGACATAAGCTGATGATGGACTCCTTATGATGCTAGCTATCCATCTCTTGAATATCATCATATTCACTTGGTAGGTGACTACCATCATCCAAGAGTACCACAAAACACAAAGCAAGTAGCATTCATGTAGTAACTCTCCAACGCATGAAACTATAATAGAACATTCAGCCCACATACCACAACTCATGCTATCCACATCCACCCTCACAGTTGTTGGGTTTTGAGCAATCTAACACTTCCTAAGTGTGCATGCAACCCTAATAAACCTTGGATCTATGTTTGTCTAAATACATGCAAAATAATAATTTTCCAAGGTTTATAACCTATCTAACATGGCATGGGGAACATTTCAACATAAAAGAGTTAGAAGAGATTACATACCTTTTGGTGAGTTTGGTTCTTAGGAGTTTGAGGGCCAAGCACCAATAGTGTGAATGCCTCAAATGGAATCACAAACACCACAAACTCTTGGAAAACTTTGAGAGAGTATACACCCTTGTATAAAATCGGCCACACACATGCACACACACTAGTTCACTAGTTTTCTCTTAGGCTCCATTTCATGCTCCATAAGCATGCTTATATAGTATGCATGGTTAGGGTGAAACCCTAATAACCCATGTCTTTTCCTTTCCAAGGATCCATGGGTTAAAAGCTCCATGGATCATCCATGGACTTCCACATAAGCCTAGCCTATTAACAAATGAGTATTAGCCCACACTATATAAAACAAATAGCCCATAATCTAATTAGTCTTTCTTTTAATCTCTAAATTAATTCATAATTAATTTAAGACTAAAACTAATTAATTAACGTAACTTCATATTAATATATTATAACTCATAATATATTAATAAACATATGTGTATAACTCTCATAAAATTATCCATAATAGTTTGGATGAGATGCAACCCAAATGGACCATGTCGGTCGGGTCAAGTATATACCAAATAAGTTATGGACTTAGACACCTTATCCAACAGACTCCCACTTGGATAAGTCTAATAACTGTATTTGCCTATAACTTCAGGAACCAACCAGCAATCGTTGCTCTCGAAAACTCCCTCGAACAATGAAGACTCTGGCGAACTATGAAGCGCCATTTTATAGATAAGTGATCACATAATCCTCTGTTCTCATGATATCAGCCGGACAAACACATGGAACTATGTCTTGCTTATTGTCTAGCAGTTGTTTCTCGATTTTCCGATTTGTTTGACGAAGAACTTCACTGAACACATCGGTTTAGTTCTGACCAGGCCTGGTACATGGGTCAACACAAAATCATCGAGGGGCCCAGATATCGCTTCTATTTCTAGAAGGAACAGATAAACTTCGACTGATATGCTTGTTCTACTACTTATTGAATTGTACACAAAGGCACGTTTTATAACATCAAGTTACTGATGCGTTTACGTGCAATCAATGCACAACCAACTCATAGGTAACAACTCATATCTCTAGGTTTAAAGATTTATATGATGTTATCGTCTCACGATCACTCGAGGTAAATTCCATGAAGTGATACAAGTGAGTGTGGGTTTATACCAATACTCATAACTTATGAGTACTAATGAATGTTGCAGCAACCATTGCCATGTCTAAACACCTTTAAGGCATCTACAAACCCAATTCATGACAATCTTGATTCATACCTACTTCCGACGTATGATCGATTGTGGAGGTTTGAATAAATTAATTATTCTGGAAGTCAAAACATGCAAAATTGAAACAATAGTAAATAATTGACAATGATAGTAACACTTTACTCATAAATAAATCACAAATTTTATTCATCATCAAATGTCGATTACATTTTACAAGTTTCAGGAAAACTATCTAATCTGTAAAACTAATATTGTCCCTCAGCCCGATGCGTCTCGCATGCTGAAAATGCTTAACCCTCGTCAGTCCCTTCGTAAGGGGATCTGCAGGATTCTCATCCGACGATATCCTCCTTGTCACAAGGAGTCCTTCTTCAATCTTGTGTCTTATGAAGTGATATTTTCTGTCAATGTGTCGGGATCTGCCATGATCTCTTGGTTCCTTGGCTAAGGTAACCGCACTATTGTTGTCACAGAAAATCTCTATAGGTTCCTTAATAGCTGGTACAACTCCAAGGTCTCCGATGAAGTTCTTTAGCCATATCGCCTCCTTCGCTGCTTCACTCGCTGCTATATACTATGATTCACAAGTCGAATCAGCCACCGTCTTCTGCTTGGAACTCTTCCAAGAAATTGCCCCTCCATTTAAGGTAAAGATCCAGCCCGACTGAGAGCGGAAATTATCCCTATCAGTCTGAAAACCAGCATCACTATACCCTAATACTTTCAAGTCATCACTGCCACCTAGGGTAAGGACCCAATCCTTAGTCCTCCGCAGGTACTTGAGAATGTTCTTTACCGCGGTCCAATGAGCCTTGCCAAGGTTCCCCTGATACCTGCTGACCATGCTCAAAGCAAATGCCACATCAGGACGGGTACAAGTCATAGCATACATGATCGAGCCAACCGTGGAAGCATATGGTAATTGGCTCATCTCAGCTATCTCTGCCTCTGTACTCGGAGTCTGAGTCTTACTCAGTTTGGTATTGCTTTGGATCGGTAAATCTCCTTTCTTGGAATTCTCCATGTTGAACCTTTTCAACACCTTATCCAAGTAGATACTCTGACTAAGTCCAATTAGTCTTCTACTCCTTTCTCTTAATATCCTTATCCCTAGGATATAGGTAGCCTCCCCTAGGTCCTTCATAGCAAAGCACTTCCCAAGCCAGGACTTAACCTCCTGCAAGGTTGGGATGTCATTTCCTATGAGTAGTATGTCATCCACATACAGTACCAAGAAGCTAACTATACTCCCACTAGCTCTGACATACACGCACGACTCATCTTCGCTTCTCGAGAAGCCAAACTCTTTTACCTTCTCATCAAAACAAATATTCCAGCTACGAGATGCTTGTTTTAATCCATAAATGGATTTCTCAAGCTTGCATACTCTATTAGGGTACTCTACACTGACAAAACCCTCTGGCTGATTCATGTACACATCCTTAGCCAACTTTCCATTAAGGAAAGTGGTTTTGACATCCATTTTCCATATTTCATAATTATGAAATGCTGCAATGGCTAACATAACCCTAATAGACTTAATCTTTGCTACCGGCGAGAAGGTTTCATCATAATCAATACCTTGAGTTTGAGTAAAACCCTTCGCGACCAGTCGGGCCTTATAAGTATGCACTTTTCCTTCCATGTCTGTCTTCTTCTTGAAGATCCATTTGCACCCGACTGTTTTACGGCCTGGTACATTGTCAACCAAGTTCCAAACTTGATTATCATACATGGACTGTATCTCGTTGTCCATAGCCTCCTTCCATTTAGCAGACTCCGGGCCTGCCATGGCTTCCTTAACACTGCTAGGTTCATCCAAATTTACCAGTGTACTATCACTAATAAACATATCACCTTCCGTAGTAATATGAAAACCATAATAAAACGAAGGTGTGTTCCTAACCCGTGTGGAACGCCTCGGAGGTACAGACTTGTCAGCTGGATCAACTGGAGTTTCCTCCTCAGGTTGATTGCTAGTGTCTGAGGTTCCTTCACCAATTGATTCTTGAATTTCTTCAAGATCAATCTGCCTCCCACTGTCTCCTTGGCTTATAAATTCTTTCTCGCGAAAGATCCCTCTACGTGCTACAAAGACCACATTCTCACTGGGTCTGTAGAATAGGTAACCGAAGGATTTCTGTGGGTAGCCGATGAAAATACACCTTTCACTTCGGGGTTCAAGCTTATCATGAGTTTCACGCCTCACGAAAGCTTCGCAACCCCAAATTTTGATGTGGTCCAAATTGGGAACCTTCCCAGTCCACATCTCATGAGGTGTTTTGGTAACCTTCTTTGTAAGGACTAGATTAAGGATATGGGCGGCAGTCTCTAAGGCATACCCCCAAAAAGAGATTGGTAACGAAACTCGACTCATCATAGAGCGAACCATGTCCAACAAAGTTCGATTACGCCTCTCAGCTACACCATTCAGCTGTGGTGTCCTGGGAGGAGTCAATTGCGAGACAATCCCACACTCCTTAAGATAGTCAAGGAACTCGGTACTAAGATACTCACCACCTCGATCGGATCGAAGCATCTTAATGTTCCTACCCAATTGATTTTCTACTTCCTGTTTGAATTCCTTAAACCTTTCAAAGGTTTCTGACTTATGTTTGATTAAGTAGACATACCCATATCTACTAAAATCATCAATAAAAGTCACATAATACCGATTAGCATCCCTTGTGGCGGTTTTGAATGGCCCACATACATCAGTATGTATTAGGTCCAACAAACCCTCACCCCTCTCACAAGTTCCAGTGAAGGGTGATTTTGTCATCTTTCCAAGTAGACAATATTCACAACTATCATCCGATTTAAGGTCAAATGATTCCAAGACTCCACTCTTTTGGAGTTGGCCTATGCGTTTCTTGTTTACATGTCCAAGACGACAATGCCACAATGATGCTTTATCTAGGCTAGTAGAAGGATCAATATACAACACATTATTTCCTAAGTTGTCTACAATCGACACAGTTTCATACACACCATCACAAGGTAACGCTTTAAAATAAAACTCATTTTTAAAGAAAGCATTAATACCATCACATTCATTATCAACCGAAAAGGTATAAACTTGTTTGTACAAATCAGTACATATGTGAATACCACATCCTGTATCAAGCACCCAAGATTTAGAATATGTTGAGTAATTAGACAAGATGGTGTAAATACCTGCATGGGTGGGTTTTACTTTCCCATCCTTTAGATCCTGCAAGTACTTAGGGCAGTTTCGCTTCCAGTGTGCCTTTTCATGGCAATAAAAGCATTCAGCATCCTTGGGAATGGCAGAAGGAGTGGCAGAACCGCTCTTGGTCTTTGATGAGGAGCCTTCAAGAGACTTTCCCTTGGTACCCTTTGTAGGGTGCTTCCTCTTCTTCCCTTTGCCTTGCCCAATAGCTAAAACAGGGGTAGATGTTGGAGTAGGAGTAGTAGAGGTAACAACCGCTTTACCCTTAAGACCGGATTCTGCAGTCTTCAAGAGTCCTTGAAGCTTGTTGAGGGTAACTTCCTCCTTGTTCATATGATATGTCATTCGAAAATGATCATAACAAGAAGGCAAGGTGTGCAAAATGATGTCAATCGCCAACTCCTCGGGGATGTTAACATTCAGCTTCAGCAAACGGTCCACATACCTTTGCATATTTTGCATGTGGCCCGTGACGGATTCACCGTCCTTCATGTGGGTAGTTATTATGGAGGAGATTATTTCATACCGCTCCTGACGAGCACTCTGATGGAACCTTTCTATCATGTTTTGGTGCATCTCAAAAGGGTAGAAATCTTCATATGACTTTTGGAGCTCGGCTGTCATTGTGGCCATCATGATACATGCCACCTTAGTAGCATCTCTCTCATGAGTCCTGAATTCAGCGATCTCCTCAGGAGTAGCAGTAGACTCATCAAGTTCTTTTAACTCCTTATCGAGGACATATTCCTTGTCCTCGTAACGAGTAACCATCCTGATGTTCCTAATCCAATCCATGAAGTTGGAACCATCAAAGATGACCCTCCCACAAAGATTCATGAGAGAGAAAGAACCAGTTGGGTTAGAGCCTGAAGCATTAGTGTTGGAAGACATCTGAAAAGAGAGTAAGTTTAGATTAGATATTTATAGGATCCTTAATAAGACACCCAAATGTAATATTAAGGCCAGGATCCAATCACAATATATTACACTTAGAAGAGGGATGCCGTAATCTAAGTAATAATATATTTGAAAGGTAGGTGAATGACGATTCACTAATTTCCACCATGATAACGAAATGATTTATTAGGTTTAATTGGATTTGAAATTCCTAGATTCTTTTGAGATTCATTGAACTTTTCAACGGCATGTTTCAATCTCGATTGTGCCCTTCAAGTTTTGTGACTGGGATGCCGAGGATCACAAAACAAGGTGTGAATAACCATGCTAATTCACTTGGTACTCTTAATATTATCACCTAATCAATGTGTCGGTTAACCACACACGCTCCATTGATCTATGACAAACATTAAGTCACCCTTCGTGATCCTTACTAGTCCTAGTTAGAGTGCCGGTTAACCACACACGCTCCACCAACGACTTGGTAAGGTACAAAGTGTGAATTCCATGGACTAGCACCATGTTCACATTTTCCTAAAATAACTAAGATTGGGAATTAAAAGAGTTTAGTTTATAATATTCATTATACTTTTAATGAGGATTTAAAGTCATTGTTCTACCCGTTCGGCTAACGACCCTCCACCGATCAAGCAAGCGGTGGGTGAGAGTATACACCCATTAAGTCGCCATTTTATAGGCAACAACCTTATACCCACCTTATAGACCGGCTTCGTGAATGAGGCCTACTAACGGTAAAACGACTTATTCTTATACATATATATAATAATTAACCATTAATGTTATAAATAGTATAAGGGTTGAATTTTAACTATTAAAACTCTAAGGTTTGGAATTAAAGTTTATTAAAGTGTGTGAAACTTTACAAATTCCAAAACTTGAGGGCAAGTTTTGTAACTTTGCAAAACTCTTCATTTCATAACTTATGAATTAAAGGTTCATAAAAATGAAGACTCTTCATTTTCATGTAACTTATGTGTTTTAAGTGTGTGTTAAATAAAAGTGACCTTTGGTAATTCATAACTTGTGGACAAATTATGAATCCCATTAAAACACATAAATGATCAAGAATTAATTCTAAACAATTCAGCAAATAATTCCTATCATTTTCTAAATGCATAAGAACATGAACATGATCATCAAAAATTCAAGAATTATATGAACACATAAAATCATGGAATTTTGATATATGCTATTGTAAATGGATTAGAACAACCATTACACCAACTAAAATAAGTTTTATAACACCAAAACAGTTTAGGGTAATGTTTCTAGTCCATTTGCAGCAGCAAAAGTCGAGAATTTGCACTCTTTCGATCCTACTCGTCGAGTGCATGAACTTACTCGCCGAGTAGGTTGAAGTTTGCCTTGGACTCGTCGAGTCCCCCTAATGGACTCGGCGAGTCCACCATGCTGATAGCAACGATTTCGACTTTTCTCACTATTTTGCATCAAGTATCAAACAAGCAAGCCTAGGCTCTGATACCACTGTTGGGTTTTGAGCAATCTAACACTTCCTAAGTGTGCATGCAACCCTAATAAACCTTGGATCTATGTTTGTCTAAATACATGCAAAATAATAATTTTCCAAGGTTTATAACCTATCTAACATGGCATGGGGAACATTTCAACATAAAAGAGTTAGAAGAGATTACATACCTTTTGGTGAGTTTGGTTCTTAAGAGTTTGAGGGCCAAGCACCAATAGTGTGAATGCCTCAAATGGAATCCCAAACACCACAAACTCTTGGAAAACTTTGAGAGAGTATACACCCTTGTATAAAATCGGCCACACACATGCACACACACACTAGTTCACTAGTTTTCTCTTAGGCTCCATTTCATGCTCCATAAGCATGCTTATATAGTATGCATGGTTAGGGTGAAACCCTAATAACCCATGTCTTTTCCTTTCCAAGGATCCATGGGTTAAAAGCTCCATGGACCATCCATGGACTTCCACATAAGCCTAGCCCATTAACAAATGAGTATTAGCCCACACTATATAAAACAAATAGCCCATAATCTAATTAGTCTTTCTTTTAATCTCTAAATTAATTCATAATTAATTTAAGACTAAAACTAATTAAATAACGTAACTTCATATTAATATATTATAACTCATAATATATTAATAAACATATGTGTATAACTCTCATAAAATTATCCATAATAGTTTGGATGAGATGCAACCCAAATGGACCATGCCGGTCGGGTCAAGTATATACCAAATAAGTTATGGACTTAGACACCTTATCCAACAACAGTTAGCTGCCTTATGCATGCAAATTATACACAACAGGATCTAATAGACTGTCAAATAATAGACTCCACCCTAGGACCACAACCAGACGAGGAATATGAAATAAGGCCAAATCAATTATTCTAGGGCTATAAGATCCTAACCATTTACAGTTTTTAAAGCATACACTTAGAAGTTATGAATACCAATAAGTCATTCTCATTCCAACATAGCATCCAGTATCCCTAAGGCTACAAGCATCCCATATCAGGCTAATCTATCGCTGACTAATCAACACTAGCATGCAAGTCTACCAGCTCATACAACATACATACAAAGGCATCTCTCGTAGCCCTAACTAACATGCCATTCATAGATTCATAAATCAAGTCATAACAAATAACATATATGGGTATTCTGGGGAAAAATTACTTGAGCTCAGCCAATTTCATGCACCTCACCTTTTCTTATCTTATAAATTTTCTTTCCTTGAAAACATTTTTCTTTTGAAACTTTACAGATCCTCAGTTTGAGTTCAGACATACCCAAAAGTATGTATGAATCCCTCAAACCAAGGCTCTGATGCCAACTTATAACGACCCAAAAATCCAGGGAAAAAATTTCATTTTTCATTATAGTAAAACACAAATGTTACTTAATCCAACCATTAAGAAAGAAAACATTACTTAATTAGAACATTTTATCAGAGTTACATCCTAAAATCACATAACGTAGAAAACACAGGTGTGTGCACTGCGATCAAGCTGGACCCTTCCTTTCCAAACCAATAATACCTGAAACCACAAACAAAATTGTAAGCATGAAGCTTAGTGAGTCCCCCAGAGTATACCCCACACAATCCACATAATCACATAAACCATATCAGTTACATAAGCCATGCGTATAAATATATAAGGATGCAGTGGACTCCCTCCAGTGTCTTAATCCAGGATGTCGTGGGCTCCCCCCAGGGTCTGACACCTATGTGCCATGGGCACCCCATGGTCTTACTTGGAATTCCATGGCATCCACAATATGGTCAGATAACCAAGTGTCATGGGCTCACCTCATGGTCTTTACATGGAATGCCATGGGCTCCCACACATGGTCTTATATCCAAGTGTCACGGGCTCCCCCGAGATCTTCCACACAAGTATCACCAAGACAACTAGCATATCACATATCACATAAAAAACTAGCATGCCACATATCACATACACAACTAACTGAATGGGTCGGCCTTGGTGCCTTCGACCCATTGGTATGGTGAGGAGACTCACCTCACACCGCCTAAGTGCCGCGGATAAAACTCTAGCTGCTGGATGACCGATTCCCGAACTATCAACATCAAAACAACACTCAATTAACCATTTGGGTTTCAATGCACAACCATAAATCTACACTCGGGGTAAAAAGACCATTTTACCCCTAACCTAGATAGGTTCAAAACCGAGGCCTAAACTCACACTTTGAAGGCCCAAAAGCCAAATAATCAACCAAGGCCGAACATATGGCCTAATTTTCCAAATTGGGCTCAAACCTCTACATGGTCTTACCTTAAGGCCTAACCATTTATTCTAGTCCAAACACTTGGCATTCCAATGTTCCAATATCTCATAATCATCAAGGCCCAATTATGACCAAATTTTCCAAATTGGGCCCAAGCCTTTCCAATGGGCCTTATCCTAAAGGCCAATAATTTACTTAGTTTATAAACCTGTTCCTAATTGGCCCACGAAGGCCCACAACAACCTAGTCCAACAAATGACCCAACTCGAGGCTCACAAACGCAAAGTCCAATTTGACTAAGTACACTGGGCGTACTTAGTTGTATGTTGTATGTACTTGCATACTGGCTAGTATGCCAAGCGTACTTCCCTCTTAATCCCACTTTTTCCATTAAGCACTTAATGCTTAAACCCTAAGTCCAAACCACAAATTTGAGTCCCAAATAACGTCTAAACCCATAAAGTCATTGACTTGGTGACTTCGCATGCCTAAAAAGACCAAATAACATTCTACTTGCATGGAAATGGATTAAAATCCAACACAGATGGTCTTAAACTTTAAAGGGGCCAACTTTATGGACCTTGAGCCTTAGAAACACTAAGAGGGGCAACTCAAAGCTCCTGGAATGAAATCAAGACCACTAGATCTCATCCTTGGGACCAAAATGAACTAAAACTCACAAATGAGAGATTTAAGATATCAATGATCAAGTTCATGTTGGATTAGTGTCTAAGTCCATAACTATTTTGGTATGTACTTGACCCGATGGTGCATGGTCCTTTTGGGTTGCCTTCACCAAAGCAACTTGATTGGAGAAATGAATAAAGAGAGAAAGGATAATATGATTTATTAATATGTTATAGGAATAATATATTAAAGGAGAAATCATATTTGTTTAATTAATATTGGTCAATAATTAATTAAGAATTAGTTTTGTGATCAAATGTCATTAATTAAACTAGAGGGGCTGATTTGTAATTATGTGATAGTTACAAAATAAGGTAAGGATTATCTTATTTATATGGTGGACGAATTAAAGGTTGGAAAGCGTTAGAACTCAAGTATGATAAGGATTCAAGGATTATCTTATTGGTTGCTTAATGGATGATCAACTAGATAAGGATAATGACTGAAACCCTATCTCTACACCTATATAAACACCCCTAGGGTCATGAATTCGTGTATCCCTTCCCAAGAGGTCCTAGATACGAATTCTAACCTCTAACCTCTCTCTTTATACCTTCTCCACTTGCTTATGGTGTTTGTGAGCCATTAGAGGAGTGACACTTGTGACTCTAAGCATTCCAAAGTCAATTCAAGGAGGAATTGGGATTGTTATTGCTACATAACAATCAAGGTATGTTCTTAAACCTAATTATATGTTAATGTCAATTTCCATATGTTAGAATTAGGGTTTATAGTCTTGGATTCAAAGCATGTACAATAGAGAAACCTAGATCCAAGCATTAGGGTTTATATGAGCACATAGGATGTCTTATGACCAAAACCCATCAGTGGTATCAGAGCCTAGCTTGGTTTCAATTGTATTGATGCATTGTATAACTGAAAAATTCGATTTTTTGGATTGTGGAGACTGGACTCGCCGAGTCCATGGCTGAACTCGCCGAGTCAACTCGTCAGATAATGCTTATCTCGGGATTTCTTGCTGTTTTTGCATTAGGAAAGTTACGTTATCATGTTAGATCAATATAAATCCGATTTTATGATATATATGACTATATTTGTGATCTAAATAAAGATAATTATCAATTAACAAGATAATTGTTTCCTTATAAGATAATTGATTAATTATTTTGAGTAAATTGATAAATTGTTTTGCAAGAAATCATTAAATAAATCAAATATAGATAATTATGTGATTAAATGTTAATTTAAAATTATTTGCTATTTGATCCTTGTTGTTATGAAAGGTTTCATATTTTCCCTTTAGGTTTTATAGTTTAAATTTGAACCCAAAAGTTTTGGAGTTTTGAAATTTAAATAGTTAAAACCCTAATGTTTTGAAAAAGGTTTCAAAACTTGCCCTCAAGTTTTGGAATTTAAAAGTTGATTAAAGGTTTAATTAGAAATGTTAAATTCTAAAACCCTAGTAGTGTTTTGAAAAGTTCAAATCACACCCTTATGGTTTTATTAATTAATTAAGGAGTATAATTAAAAGAGATTTAATAAATCCATAAAGGTTTAGGTTAATTTTTAATTGAATTAAAAGTGTAATTGTTAAAGTTAACCATATAGTATTTTAAAAGTATAAAATACACCCTATACTATATATATATCATTAAAAGTCTAATATTATATATATGTATGAGTAAAAGTCAGTCTTACCGTTAGTAGGCCTCATTCACGAAGCTGGTCTATAAGGGGTGTTTAAGGAAATTGCCTATAAAATGGCGATTGAATGGGTATCCACTCTTACCCACCGCACTCTTGACTAGTGGAGGGTCGTTAGCCGAACGGGTAGGATAGGACGAAACCTTCCATTATAAGTATAATGAAATACCAAGTAACTAAATGTTTTTCAAATTCCCAATCTTAGTTACTTAGGCAAAAGTGAATTGATGCAATTCCATGAAATTACACTTTGTGCCCTTGCGAAGACGTTAGTGGAGCGTGTGTGGTTTACCGGCACACTAAATGGTTCTAAGCAAAGGTAGCAAAGGGTGACTCAATGTTTGTCATAGTTCGGTGGAGCGTGTGTGGTTTACCGGCACATCGAATAGGTGATTGTAACATGTGAGGGCACCATGTAGTTTGCATGGTTATTCACACCCGCTTTGTGATCCTCGGCATCCCAGTCACAAACAAGAGGGGCATATCGAGATTTAAACATGCCATTGAAAGTTCAATGAATCTCAAAGGATCTAGGAGTTTTCATAGATTTAAAACTTAAATTTCTTTTTCGTTTTTCATGGTGGAAACTAGTGAATCGTCATTCACTTACCTTCAAATGTTCTGCAATTTGGGTTACGACATCCCTCTCCCGAGTTGTAGGATATTGTGTTGGGTCCTAGCCTTGGAATTTCATTTGGGTGATTTACCAAGGACTCAATCAATCAACTAACTTGAATTCGTTTTTCTCCCGATGTCAAAATTCGACAACTATGGTCTTCTCAAATC
Organism: Lactuca saligna; assembly: GCF_052625555.1. NCBI lineage: Eukaryota > Viridiplantae > Streptophyta > Magnoliopsida > Asterales > Asteraceae > Lactuca > Lactuca saligna. Next base: position 57,767,334 of record NC_136424.1, read on the forward strand.
CCGTGGAACAAGCATTCCACGTGAAGATGATATTCCACGATTCGATCGAGGAACAAGAAATCATGCTTCACTTCCTCCTCCTCCTCCAATTTTTCTCCCTAACCCACAAGATTGTAAAATTGAAAGGTTCAATATCACTCAAGCCCTTTTGGCAAGTGAACTTAAAGAGGGCAAGTCGGTGTGTGCACACGTCTTAGGGATGAAGTCACACATTGATAGACTAAGAATGATGGGATCCGTTGTCGGTGAAGCGATAACTGTTGATTGGGTTCTTCAGTCACTTCCTAACTCATGTAGTGAGTTCGCAAGAGAGTACTATATGATAGACCACGATGTGACACTTATAGATCTCACCTACATGCTTATTGCTGCTGAATCAACAATGGTTTGGCGCAATAGAAAAGCAAAGTTGATTGGTGAATCTGCCTTCAAGACCTCTATGGATATAGACAATGGCAATGAAAGACATGCAATGATCGAAAAGTTTGATCATAAGAGAAAGGCGATGTCTGAAGTAGTTCCATGTGTTGTTCCAAATGAGTTAATTTGCTTTTATTGCCAAGAGAAGGGGCATTGGAGACGAAGTTGCCCTATTTACCTAGATCTAAGAGATGGGAGAGTCAAAAGTATGACTACGCTTTAGGTAAGAATCCACTATCTAACTCCATTAAGTTCCTATTCATTGATTCTTAATACATGATGTGATAAGATTACATTTGAATGTTGTCTAGGATCGGTGAAAAGAAAGGAAGCTTGATAAGAGAGCAAGATGAATCTAATCACAAGAGATGGATCTCGATCTCATGGACTTGAAGATTGGATTTTGAGCTTAGATAGTTATGATAGAGTTGTTAGAAATTTTCCTTTTACATAGTTTTCAATAGATTTTGCATTGTAAGGACAAATGTTTTTCCGCTGCTTTTATAAATAAAATAAATTTTGACTCACTTATTTATTTGTTTACTTCCTTGCAATGAAATCGTTTTGAAAATTGATGTTTGCATATTTCTACAACGAATGAATATGATTCTTAGTTATTTTATTTATGGAAATGTCGAGAATTTACCAAATAGGGAGAGCTTCTCATCGCCCAAAGTTTCAATTGGACAGAAATTTGGAATCACGCAACTTGGTTGCATGATGAATGAGAAATTTCATATTTTGGAAATTAGACTAATTCATTGACAAAGTGTCAAGTGAAGGACTAGGAGATCGAGTACACAAAGTTGCGTGTTGATCAAAGTCCACCATAAGAGTAACAAATATATTCGTCATGATTTACTAAAGGTTTGGTAAATATGATTATACTTATAAGATTAAGTGTAATTTTGAATTGATTAAAGGGTTTAGATCAATAGCAAAACGAATAAGAAGAATCAAGTAGGCAAAAAGATAAGAGTTTCTCCATTCTAAGAAGAAGGGAGAGTAGCTTTTATGCTTTATGATAGGTCTTAATGATTAAGAACCATATCTCAATTGATCCTCTAATGAGTCTTGGTACAATTGTATGTCCAAGAAGAGGATTCAAAGATTGAAGAAATGGTCAAATCAAGAAGTCAATCATACTTCGTTCCAAAACAAGTCTTAAAGTCAAGATTGTGATATTGAGTGAATATTATTAAGAAGGTTTATAACATTCATCAATTGCGGAAAGTTGTGTTGTCTTGAATAAGACAAAGACCAACTAAGACCAAAATTATGAAGTGTTTTGTTTTGATAAAAGATACACTAACTCTTGAATATTTGTTTGTCAAGAAATGTTCATTGACAAAAGAATCTTATATGTCAAGGAGTCAGTGGGAGTCTTAATAGTCTTGAAAAGTTTCAAGAACAAATCAAATAAGCCTTATCGATCATCACTAGCACACGAGTTGAGGTTTACAACCTATCGTGAAGACATTATTTTGTTTCTGTGCCAATCCAATCGAGTTAATTATGCATGTGAGTCCTATGACTTCTCATTTGAATGCATAAAAGGCAAGGACCTTGATCAATGGAAAGTACATTGATAGGAAAAGGTGAGCTACTTAACTACTTGGAAGACGTGGTGGGCAGCTGTGCTACCATAAGGCAAGAAATCAAGATTAAGAAAGTTCGATCCATATGAGTTTGAATTTGTCGTAAACTTTGGTTTTTAACAAATTCACATGGATAGGAACACATACACCGTTTAAATCTAAGTGTCATAAGATTTCCTCCTTCATGAAAATGATTGTGAGAAAATGCTTTCACTAAGAAAGATTTTAAAGATAGTGATTGTAAAATTGCATTCTCGAATTCGATCATGGTTACGGCATCCCTTTCCATAATTTGAATTGTGAGGTTTGGCAATTAGTCTTAATTGTTAAGACACACATATGAACTATCTAAGGCAAAAGTGTATAAGTTCAAGAAGTCTTGATAAAAGATTATCAAAGCACTAAGTATTAGAAACATGAACTTAAGAAATTCAATAAGTATTGTTTTTCTGAAAGTTAAGATGTTTATGAATACATGTCGAAGCTAGTGGGAGCATAAGTGTTATGTTTTATAATAATCATCATGATAGTGGGAGCATAAATGTTATGATTGTATGATTATTAAGGCAAGTATTGCATAGTTGGCAATATTAATTATAGAAAACAAGAATCATACTTTGCAAAGTTGTAAGAGTTGAAAGGTTGTTTTGCTATAATTAAGGGAGAGAATATTATGCTTCATTTCAAATCTAAAGGATTAGATTGTGAAATGTTGATAAATTTAGTCAAAGGTACATAGTGTGTTCTTAAAGTTTCGATTATGATTACGGCATTCCTCTTCACAATTCGAATTTTGAGAACATAGAAAATAAAACATTGTGCGTCGTGTCCCATACGCTTCGGGTATAGGATCGATTGCAAATGATTTAATGTTTGACCATTCTAAAATTTTCCAAATGTCTAGCGCATTTAGAGGGAAAAGGGACTAGAATTGGTTCTGACTAAAATAATTAAACAACTATCAAAGGACGATTCGAAGTTCGACAAGAATTGGTCGCTTGTGAGTAGTTGGAAGTATAGTATTGGAAATTATGGAAATGTTTCCATATTGGATGGACAATATCGACATCATTACGAATAGATAAGATTCTATTAAGAAATTAGTTGTCATATGGAAGCGTGTCCATATTGGGAAGTAAATATTGAAAATCTATAACTAGATTAGAAACCTTTATGCAAAAGGATGTTCAAAGGAATGTGCTTTGAGTGAGAGACATCGTATCTAAGGAATTGTCTTGTAACAATCTCCGATAGAGGACTTTGTAATATCATTGGCAATAGTCTTTGAGACTTTGGTGCAGTGACATTACAAAAGGATCGTTGCATAAAGTGTTAGAATCTAGTATATTCTATAAGTAACAAGAATTTGATATTCTTACACTTAAGAAAAATGGATTTGGAGTTGTAAAATGAGAATGATTGGAAATGTGTTCAATTTGTCTATTTCACAAAAGTAAGAACCATAGGTAAACATTGTGTGCATGCTAGGAGCATGGGACAAGTGTTGGAATTCAAGTAATAAGTTGATTACCCGAAACGACAAATAATGAGTAATCGGTATGGTGATAAATAAAACGTGTTTTGTTTATACTCAAAGGTTTGAGGCCATATGGGATTAGTATTATTCTTGTGTTTCACCTTGCATGTTTTGACTTCCAGAATAATTGAGTTTATTAAGAATAATCGAATTATTCAAACGGGCCACAGTCGTTCATATGTTGGAAGTAGGTATGAATGAAGATTGTCGTGAATTGGTGTGTGGATTGTCTAAAAGAGTATTAGACATAAGCAAATGTTTGCTGCAACGTTCATGAGTGCTTATGAATATGATTTGAGCATTGGATTAAACCCACGCTCACTTGTATCACTATCTCGAGTGATTAGTGAGACGATAACATCTTATATTCTTCAAACCGAGATGTGTGAGTTGTATCTTGCTAATCGGTTGCACATTGATAATATGTAAACGCACCAGTAACTTGGTGTTATAAAACATATTGTTGTGTGTAATTCGGTGAGTGAGTGCAAGCGAGCATTGTATCAAAGTTTATCCGTTCCTTTTATCCAAAGTAGGATAAAAGCGATATCTTTGGGCCCCTCGATGGTTTAGTGATGACATACGTAAATGCTCGGCCGGGCTAGGACTAATTTGATTTGTTCAGTTAGTCTATCGTCATAAATCGGAAATCGAGATATAGTACAAAGAGAATGATTTGAAATCATATCTCATACGATATCTAGAATGGAGGAATATATGATCCCTTATCTAAGGACACGCGTATCTGATATGATCAGAGTTGACAGCGACTTTGGAAAGCTACGATTGCAGATCAGGATCTGAAGTCATACGCAGAATAGGTGTTAGACTTATACAAGTGGGAGACTATTGAATTAGTGTCTAAGTCCATAACTATTTTGGTATGTACTTGACCCGATGGTGCATGGTCCTTTTGGGTTGCCTTCACCAAAGCAACTTGATTGGAGAAATGAATAAAGAGAGAAAGGATAATATGATTTATTAATATGTTATAGGAATAATATATTAAAGGAGAAATCATATTTGTTTAATTAATATTGGTCAATAATTAATTAAGAATTAGTTTTGTGATCAAATGTAATTAATTAAACTAGAGGGGCTGATTTGTAATTATGTGATAGTTACAAAATAAGGTAAGGATTATCTTATTTATATGGTGGACGAATTAAAGGTTGGAAAGCCTTAGAATTCGAGTATGATAAGGATTCAAGGATTATCTTATTGGTTGCTTAATGGATAATCAACTAGATAAGGATAATGACTGAAACCCTATCTCTACACCTATATAAACACCCCTAGGGTCATGAATTCGTGTATCCCTTCCCAAGAGGTCCTAGATACGAATTCTAACCTCTCACCTCTCTCTTTATACCTTCTCCACTTGCTTATGGTGTTTGTGAGCCATTAGAGGAGTGACACTTGTGACTCTAAGCATTCCAAAGTCAATTCAAGGAGGAATTGGGATTGTTATTGCTACATAACAATCAAGGTATGTTCTTAAACCTAATTATATGTTAATGTCAATTTCCATATGTTAGAATTAGGGTTTATAGTCTTGGATTCAAAGCATGTACAATAGAGAAACCTAGATCCAAGCATTAGGGTTTGTATGAGCACATAGGATGTCTTATGACCAAAACCCATCACTTCAGAGCTTTATAACTTCATCACGCTGACAATGAGTCACAAAAGCTAGATCCATAAGCTTCTCCTTAATCCCCATATTTACATCAAACTCCACCTTCTTGAAAATGGACCAAACACTCCAAAATGGACTCCATAAGCTCAAAATGCCACCATGTGTGATTAAGGATGATTTTTAGGGTTTTAGAGGGTGAGGGCCAACTTAGAATGAAGAAGGAGGCTTAAAATTATGCTTATATATGGTACAAGTCATGAAATTAGGGTTTTTCTCTCAAGGGAGTACGCCTCGTGTACCCCTTAGTACGCCCGACGTACTTGGGAGCCATCTGCGACCATGCAACATTCTACGCCCTGCGTTCCTGCCAGTTACGCCTCGCGTAGCTGTTTTTCCTCTGTACGCCTTGCATACAACCTTTGTATGCCTTGCGTACTAGCGTTTTTTCCCAAAACCCTAATTCTCCCATAGGCCATAACACACTCGATACAACTCCGATTCCAACTGTTCATATATCCATATAAAGGTATCGAGACGTTCAACACTATTATCAATTCTTGCCTGCTATAACGTATCCCAAACTAAAATCCATTTTCCATAAAAGTTTGAGTTGATAAATTACCAAAATACCTTTTGATCCAAAAACTCAAACTGGATACCCTAGAAATCCAAGGTACATTATCCAACTCCAACTGGGTCTGAAACCCAACCCCTCAGCTAGCCGTAGCTTCATAGCACTTAATCCTTTGATTACCAATTCAAAATGGGAGCAATTCGAAACAGGATGTTACAAATATCGTAGTGGTGAAGAAGAGCAACAATGGTTCAAGGTGTTGAAGGATAGCTGAATGTGGTGGTCATGATGCTTTTAGATAGATGGTTCTTTTGTGATAAAATAGAAGAGGAGAGTGGTTAATAGAATATTTTTCACTTGTGCATTTCATCAACCAAGTGGTAGGCAAAAAAAGATTTCTAAGTTAACAGTCATACACACACATCTCTAACAACAAATTGAGAAACCATAACTACATATCGAGAAATAGTACTTCAAATTAGAAGGGCATAACTTGGTTTCTCTATTGGAAACCTTTCATTATTTACATAAACATTATGGGCGTGTTCGGAACACAACGTTTGGAAGCTTTCGACTTCTAGCTTTTAAGAAAACGCTATTAAAAAAGAAAAAACCTTGTTCGGTGACAGGAACATTTAGCTTTTAGCCTAAACAAAATGCTCTGAAATCAAAAGCTATATGGAGTAGCTTTTAAGAAAATGCTCCAAAATCAAATGCTAACCGCTTACCACTACCAGCTACCCGCTAACCACTAACCGCTACCCGCTACCAATTAGTTTTGCCGAACACGCCCTGTAAATCATGTTAAAACTATAAATATGTAAGAATCGAAAAAGAAATTCATACACAGACATACATACTTGTTAATAAAAAAAAACCAAATTCATCAATTGTTGGCAGAATTCATATGTGCTGTAAATTGGAAGAAGAAGAAAGATACATAACCCCAATTTTTAAATCGACAATGAAAAGAAACACGAATCGTCAAGGTGTATAGTAAATACACGAGTCGTCGATGATGAAAAGAAGATTTCCAAGAAGCCAAATAGGGAAAATGATTTACAAACCCAACGAAATTTTCAAACTGTTCAAAAAACCCCAATTATATATGTTTTGTCTGTCCAAAAAAACCCAACAAACATAACATTTTGTCTAAAAAGTCCAACTAAGTTATACTTTTCTAAAAGTCAAATAAGAGAAATAGATGACGTGGTTTATTACCGTATCGGGAAAATGATTTGTTAGACCAACAAAATTTCCAAAACGTTTAAAAAACTCCAATCATGTATTGACTGTTCAAAAAAAAAAACCCAATGAACTTAAACAAAACAAAATTGGGATTTTTTTGAACGGTTTGGAACTTTGTTGGATTTTTTAGACAAAAAGTTCAGTTCGTTGGGTTTTTTTGAACAAACAAAACATGATTGAGATTTTTTGAATATTTTGGAAACTTTATTAGTCTTTTAAGTCATTTTCCTAGCCAAATATTGGCTGTTGTTTTAGCAAGTTTAATCAATACATTCAGGAAAGCGAAAATGACTTAAAAAGGTAACGAAGTTTCAAAAGTGTACAAAAAAGACCATTGTTATTTTTTTTTTGTACACAAAATACCATTTTACCGGTTATTGTAGGTTATCCGGTTTCCAAATGTTCAAAAAATACCATTGTTGTTTTTTTAGTACAAAATATACCATTAATGTTACTATTTGTACACAAAATACCAACAAAATACACATGTGTTCAACTAAAACATTGTGGTAACCAGGCTTCAGGTAAATGGGATGAGAAGAGTGTAATCAGCAACTGCTTGTTTAATTTTTTTTGAAATTGTTGGAAAAGATCTTACTTCCACTGTATGATCCGCCGAACAAGATTACAGGCGACGCTTCGGCTGACAAATTTTTCTTCAAATCGGTGATGAGAAGAGCGTAATCAGCAAGTGCTTGTTCGACTGTTAGATAGGCTAAAGTAGAAGCGTTCTTGTATGTCTCTTTCTGGCTTCCATATGGCATCGATTCACCATAATATCGATGCTAGATCAAATCACGCAACTTTTGGTAAAATTGTATTATTAAAGGTCCGCAAGTGAAGAAATTAATGTAGAGTAGAGTGATTAGGGCTTTTACTTCGGGGAAGATGACCATGGCACCAAAATGAGGGGTGAGTTCCCAAACGAAGTCGGTGTTGGCAGCGAACCATTCGATGTTGCCTTCGTTGCCGCAATAAAGGAAGATTGGGCCCAAACGATTAGGACCTGGGCCCACCCAGTGATCGGAGTCGATGAGATAACGTTGTTGGAACTTGGGAAGATCATTGAAGCTGAAATGATCAAGAGTCTGATCAAAGTATCGTGTCTCATAAGTGTACTTCAGCTGAACGAGAATTTTTTGGGTTTTGAGAAGCCGTGCGGATTTGCCGAGAAACGGAGGTGGCCAGCAAGATTCCGGCGTTGATGAAAGTAGGCAGATGATTAGGAGGAAGAATAAGAAAAAGGGTTTTTCCATGGTGGTGGAGGGTGGCGATGAAGAACAGTAGTGGCCGAAGTGAAGTGGAGGGTTCTTTATAAAAAGTAGCTAAATTTCCATTACATTCAAAGAAGGAAAAATGACTTAAAAAGGTAACGAAGTTTCAAAAATGTACAAAAAAGGTTTTATTTGAACTTATATATACTTCATTGGTATTTTGTGTATAAAAAATATACTTTAATGGTATTTTGAGTACTAAATAAAATAATATTATTTTTTGTGCATTTTTGAAACTTCATTACCTTTTTAAGTCATTTTCCCTACAGGAAACTTCAAAAAATTAAGAAAAGGAAAAAAAAAACTGTGTTAAAGTGAATTTTCTTGTTAAATTCATAAATTTGTGAAGTGTTTAACACAATCAAATTCTGAAAGTCACCGATCTTTAGAAAAAACATAAGAAAGGGTATTGTAGGAATTTAATTTTGAAGGAAGGCCGCTGATATCACCATAAAAAGAAATATCTCTATACAACTACTGAACAAAGAAAAGAAGGTTACAACTTAGTGCAATGAATACTTCTAAAACCTAGTTTAACATTTTTGTCTTTAGATTTGTTTGTGTTCTTGTACAATATTGATAATACAATCACTGAACACTTCTAAAATCCAGTTTAACATTTTTGTCTTTTGATAATCTTAATTTTTGCGGTGGCCAGATGACGCCATTAGAACTCCAACAGCCACAATAAACATGGACAACATGCCTACAAGAAGCACATATGTTCTCCTTGATGATTTTCTGTATTCACCAAAAAACAACACACCCCAAAAGGTACTCACAAGTGGGAGTGCCTGAAATCATTTCACAACAACCTCATAAGGTAAACATCTTCATCCAAATGCTTTAACTACTTGTACCATAAGGTACAACAAGAACTAACCTGAACTGCATCAGCCGCAGCATAACCAGCAGCTTGACCTCCCATAAACTGGAGACCGTTTCCAAAACCACAAAGAAAACCAGCCAAAAAAGCCCAACCACGCCCTTCCCAGTCATTTAAATATGCTTTGATTGAAGATTTAGGCAAGTTGAATGCGGGGTAATAAAGGAATGTAATGTTTAAAATTATGGCAATTACAAAACAAGAGCATGAAAAGTAGAAAAAAGCTGTGTAGACACTTAAGTGAGGAACACCATCATCCAATGTGTTCCATTGGTCATTGGTTGCAAGGTTAAATGCTGGTGAGAAGAGAGAAAAACATATTCCAGAAAACAAACACATGGCTAAACCAATCACAGTGCTTCTTCCAAATACCTGAAATAATCCCAACAAAATGTAAAAATTTAGCATTTTTCTTGATGCAAGCAAAAGAGTAAAATTTAGCGTTTTTATTTATGTATCGATCATATAACCTTGATTGATCTTTGGCTCTCGAGTTCAATAAGAAAACTAGCAGTTCCTGCTTTTGCTTTCTCCGGTTTACTGCTTCCATACTCAAGATCATTTTCTAATAAACGAAAAGAAAGATTAAACTAATAATCCGAGTTAATAAATTTAGTTGAAAATTTCAAGGATACTTACTTGATATCGTTTTTGACCCATTACTAATTGATCTGTAAAGTATCGTGTAATTAGGTCATTAGAATTCCAAATTTATCAGTCAAAACCTTTCATAAAAGATATGTATTCAAATAAATAAGATATATATACCCGTTTCCACCAACTTGACAACCTTGTAATTTGTTAAGCTTTTCTTTATTGTCTTTAGCATTCGATGCATGCAATGCTGAACCTAAACAGAGAGCGATAAAGAAACATGCGACCCCAGGAAAAAGTATCTCGGCTCTATTGATTTTGTCATCTAAAAAGTAGTTCAAAGTTGTACCTATTTCCCAATGATCCAAAAGATGTTTCAAAATATAGTACTCATGTGTGTCATTGTTAAGTAAAGATGATGATGATGATGATGATGATGATGATGATGATGATACCTATAACAACTGTAATACTTGAGGTGATGACCTCGGTTACTGATAAACCAACAAATGCCCACGCGTATTGTGTTGAAAGATTTCCAAGGCTTAAAACCACGCCACCCACCATTGCAAACAAAACACTTGGCCAATTATTCTGCGAAGAAAGTTGGATTGTAGTTCATGCGTATGTAATATGAATTTTAACAAAATAATGTATTTTGTGGAATGTTTTACGTGCATGAGTATACATATACCTGAGAAAGTTGGATTAGGAAATTGGGTTTTCCATCATTGGTATTGCCAAATTCTCCAAATGTGAAAGCGATTATAACAGCAGCCAAGAGATTGGTGATTGTGTAATCAAGATAAGTGTGTTGAGGAAGTCGGCCACGTCTTTCTAGCAGAGTTAGAATGGCGGGCCATGTTCCTAAGAAGAGGAGTGAGAGCAACATGCATGCTATCGCTCCTCCTCTGCTTTCCACTACATACATCTTTAAATCCTAACCGAATCAATTTGTTGTAAAAATAATGTCAAGAATCGAAGCCCAAGAAAACCCTATAAACAAAATTAATAACAAATGTAAGAATCTTGAAATGAATCTAAAGAGTATGGTTATTGAAAAGAATCTGCATGTGAGAGAAAAGAATCTGCATGTAAGAGAGTAAAGTTACACTTTTTTAATAAGTCAAATGCAACACAAACAAAGTTCCAAGTTGATGACTGAAATGCAAGAGTGAGACTTAACTTGAAAAATACACCAACTACTCATTAAATTTAGAGTGTTGAATCATGTATGAATCGAAGATTTTAGGATTGATGAGATGAACTGCAAGTGTTTCAGAAAGTAAACTTTTTTAGCAAATTAAATGCAAGAGAAACTTCGATCATGTCAAAATAAAAATATCAATAAACCATGAAAATTAAGATATTTAAGGATTAAAATGACGTTATGAACGTACGGAAACAACATATATTTTTAATCTATAAATAAATTTCTATGAACAAAAATGGACGTTGAGCAGAGTTTAGAAGTTGATTTAAAAACTAAAAAAGAATAAATATAAATAAGATGAATATCCAATGAATATAGAAGTACCCAGGAATCATAAAACCCCCAAAAACTATACAAAAATTGATATTATATTCCCAAACAACTTATTCTCTCAATAGAATCAATAAAATATATAATTTAATTAAATCTCGATATTTCTAAAAAAAAAGATACTAACATTATCACAAACACGATGAATCTCCCAAAGAATAAGATTCAAGAACAAAGTTTGCAGATCTTTGTCAAAAAAGTCAAACCCATCCTGACAGAGTAACTCAATTTTAAAAAAATAAAAAAAATCGCCATAAACAAGATGAATATATAATCTTCCAAAGAATCTAAAGGTACCTAACAATCATCACAACCAACAAATGTATAAAATAAAAGGATCTAATATCAACCAATCATGGACCAAAAAAGTAATTTTGCAAAATTATCATATCACATATATTTTGCAAGGTGTCATTTTTATGCATTATGACCTCAATAACATGCAAATTTGGATGATACCTATATAAAGAGTATGCGAGAGGTGATGTGAGCCTGTAAAGATGAACCACCATTAACAGAGTTCTGTTTGTTTGTGTTGTTATTCAACTTTGGCTCTACAGGGAAGACGAGTTTATATAATAATTAAGAACTAAAATAAGATGCGTTGGGACTAGGGAGATTTAAAAGGGATGATGCATATATATTTTTATTTAATAAAGTTTAAATTAAAATAAATATCAATAGTATTTAATATTAGTGTCATATTACATGCATAATACATATATTGATGATATAATTTTAACAAACAATTGATATAATTAATACATGCATTTTGTTATAATGAAATATTGACAAAATCCATATTCTATTCTAATAAAAGAATAGTCTTAAACTCTATTTGCCAAGTATAATTCTCATACAACACCTTCATTAATATTATATCATTTGTTATGTAGATATATTAGGCAATTCACTTCAAAATTCAAATTTACATTTTCTAATTATATGTTAATTTTAAAGTTATAATAACTTTAAAAAATTTCATATATCTCTTAATTAATAATTAATAATTTATTTAATATTATTTATTTAAAATAACTGATTAATAATTATTAAATTTTATTATGAATATTTAATTAATTTTGTAAGCATGGTTACCACGAGTTATAAACTAGTTTATATAACAATTAAGAAGTAAAATAAGATGCATTGGGACTAGGGAGATTTAAAAGGGATGATGCATAAATATTTGTACTTACTAAATTTTAAATTAAAATAAATATCAACAGTATTTAATATTAGTGTCATATTACATGCATAATACATATATTGATGATATAATTTTAACAAACAATTAATATAATTAATACATGTATTTTGTTATAATGGAATATTGACAAAATTAATTCATGTATTCTGTTGATATACGTTTAACGAAATATCATATTAATATATTATAGATACTAGGTATAAAACCTGTGTATTACACGGGTTGATTAAAAAAAATAAAATATCAAAATGTAAATTATAAGTATTTTTTAAAATAAAATTTTGAAATAAGGAATTAAGAAAAATATTAATTGCAATTTAGTATAATATTTATTAAATTTGATACTTTACACATATAAGTATAAGTATAAATATTATGTAGTTTTTTTAAGTTTAAAAATTCCAAAAACCATAAATTAATATGTGGATATTATTTATTTAAAAATTATCACAAAATGACAAGTATCAAAAACTCATTAGAGATTGACATGTGACAAAATTATCTTCATTTATTATAGTAGATTGGTGATATAATTGTAACGAAATAGTGATAAAATTGATATATATATATATATATATATATATATATATATATATATATATATATATATATACACACACACATACATATATAATCACCTTAATTAAAAATAAATAAATAAATAAAAATTAATAAAATAAATATTATAGCCGGAAATTATTAAGTAATAACTTTACTTATGCTATGTTTGGCGTGTCACAACTAACTTATAAACTATATTATTTTCCAAGTTTGTTTAGGTTGATATGTTTATCAAACTAAAATGTAGCTTATAAGCTAATTTATAAATTACTTTTTGTAACGTCCGTATTTCTGGGCTAAAAGCATTAATAATGTTGTAATAGTCTAGATCAACCTTTGTAACTCATTTTGAAGTAATAAAGAGGAATTATGTGAATATCATGTGAATTATATGCTTATTTGCTTAATTATTATGATTTAATTAATTAATAATGAAAATAAGCATTAAAAATAAATATTAGAAAAATCTGATATTCTTTAAGAAAGTTTTAGTGGCCGAAACAAGGATTCCGGAGATATAAAGAACGCCGAAATCCGAGTTATAACGAAGAAGTTATGACTTGTCGAAGTTTCGGGACGGAACCGGCACGGCACCGGGAAGCGTAAAAAGTGAATTTACGATAAAGTGATTTTTAGCCTTAACAATCTAAACGAAAGTCATAGTATTCGTTAAGCCGAGAATTTTGATAAAAAGAACATCCAAATCTGACTTCGTATGAGGAAGTTATGATTTTTCTAAGTTTTAGTTTAACAGTAGATAGCTAAATACTCGAATTTAAAATCGAACGATATTTAGCTAACACAACCTAAACGAGAATCGAAGGTCTCGTCAATAGTAGTACAATGGTAAAAAGACTGACGAAAACGGACGTCGGATGAGGAAATTATAAAATTTTAACGGATTTTCCTGTCCCGATCTGTTAAAAATAATAATATTAAAATTAAATTCAAAATTAGCCGACGAAGTCTAAACGAAAGTTGTAGAATATATTCCCTCCTATGCGTGCATATAAAAAACATCAAAACGGAGCTCGTATGCAAAAGTTATGAATTTTAGAAGATTTGGGTGCAATTTTCGAAAAATTCGCATGAATAGGAGCCGGCCACGTCACCCTCACCTCACGTACCGGAGCTGCTGCGTCACCGAGTCGTGGCTGAATCCAAGACCGAAACGTGCCTTCTTTGTGTCAGCTTCTGATAGGCCCGAAGCCGAGGTCCAATAGAAGAGCGACGCGCCTCACATCGGTGGTCCTTCCGAGCCTTGCTGGCCTTCGCTGCATCCGACAAGTGTTCGCTTCTCGACCTCTCGCGTAGCCCGACTCCGTGTCTCGCCCTTGCTGCTGCCACGCGCCTCGCCCCTTCGTTGCCACGCCTCCCCTTCGTGTCCGAGCCTCGCAGCCACTACGCGGAGTCTTCTTAGCCATTCAAACTTCGATCTCGCACCCTATAAATAGGGGCTGCGAGCCTTCCCGTGTACTTTTGGAAAATTGACATTTTTCACCCCTAAACTTATATTTTGACTATTTTGACTTCCCCCGAAGCCTCGGTATCATTTTTTAAGCCCGGAATACGTCCCGAAGTGCCCGAAGACCCGGAAAATTTTATCTTTTCGGTTTTGAAGCTCCAACCCTCGCAGAGCCCAATTTCTCAATAAAACTCCCAGTTTTATCAGAAACGATCATTTTAAGGAATGAATTGCTGCCCGATTATCATCAAATCAAGTAAGTGTATAGTTACTTTCATCTTACACATAGATATGAAGTATTTTCTATAAAATACGTGTTATGTGTAATTATATTGATTGTTTATTTGAGATCATTGTTATTAAATGTTTTATACAAGTTATAAACTGTATATGTATTTTTATCTACAAATATGTTGGGTAAAACATGGGTAGATGAAATAGTTAATGTGTGTTAAGATGATGAGAGACCTCGATGTTGTTGTTGTTCCAGTCATCTAGCGGAGTATGGATGACGACCACAGACTTTTCTAGACAGTCTAGTGGAACGCTAGCAGGCTCGCAACCTGTAGGTGTTTGTGGGTTTGATGTTCACCGGTGTACTCCATCCCCCTCATGGTTGCCTTACGAACATATATAGCTAAGGAATCCCCTTAGCAGTAAAGTCCATCCCGATGATAAAATCCTTAGACTAGGTCCCTTGTATAGGTGTTTAGGGACGTAACGTGAGGATAACGGGAATGGGTAATCAGGGTTATTGTTGGTTTGATAAAATTAATAAATTTATTGTTGATCGATGAAATTAATAAATTTATTATTATTTGTGGGTTCAAAATCCTATATGCTCACCAAGCTCCCAAGCCTGACCTACTCAACTTTCTGTTTTATAGGTAGTGGAACCAGAGCATAATTTGGATGATGATAAGGGATTTTTGGATTATAGGCCAGTAGTTGTAAATAACTGTTGTAAGGCTTATAATGTACTATTTATGTTTTTGATCTGTATCAAACATGACATCCTGAGTCTTTTTAATGAAATATATTTCTACGGAAATACTTTGATAAATCTTTATCATATTTTTATTTTGGAAACAAATTCCGCAACACTTTTATGTAAAATATTACTCTGATTTTCAAACAAGCATAAGCAAAATTGGTCTTTTCTGGCCGTGAAATTGGGGATGTCACACTTTTATCTAAAAGTTACTTAAATTAGCTTTTCAACTACCTTATAAAACTTTTTTAAAATTCTTCCATATATATACCATTTATTAGTTATAATAACACATTTTTCTACATGCTTTTATATATTATTTTACACTTGTTGTGGGACCTATATACCATAGGGTTGATTAAACTAAAATGTTAGATATGAATGATTTAATTATGTGTTTAGTTGTCGGACCCATATAGTAAATGAGTTTATTATAACAAAATGTTAAATACAAAGGTTTAAATTGTAATTTATTAGAAATTCAATTTGAAATTTTAAATTTAAAATTTTAAATTAATATAGTCATTATGATATATATTTAATTTATGGAACGTAAATTAATGATATATTGGAAAATGAAAAATAAAGTAAATGACAAATGAAAAATAAATATTTCAAAATTATGAAAAATGACATTTGACCAATTTAATGAGAGAATTGTCATATATATGAGAGAATGAATATTTATTTATTAATATAGATTTCTAGCTAGCTTACTAACTAGTTTATAAGAAATGTCATTTTTTATCAGTTACCGGCTAAGTTTTTAACTAGTCTTCTAAAACGTGACCTTAATATAAAACTGTGAAGCTTGGGATGATACAATGATATGAGATACCTTGTGGATGTTGTTCATGGTTTATTTCTTCTTTATATGTTGCTAATATTTTTGTCCAAAATAAAATTTTGTTGGACATAAATCGCCCGATGGCAGTTGGTCTAGTGAAAATCATGCGGGATTGAATTGGTTGAGTGGAATTCAATTGGTTGGAAAAGGGTATGTTATCACAATAAATCAAATGGATAATATGTTGACTTCGGATGTCGTGAATGACACACAACCTCTTATGGTAGTCCATATGTTGTCTATGAAACAAAATGGAATGGTAGTTTGTATATTCCTCTCGTATAGGAAAGGCAACCTATTATTGTGAACAAAGTTCTTATGTATAAAACACAAAGGGATGAAATTTAGTATGCTCTTCTAATGTATGAAACACAACCTCTTGTGGTGAATATGGATGTAAGTGATGGTGCCAAATATTAGGATGATGAATCGGGAAATGATTCTAAAAATTGTTATTATTGTTTAATGATTAAAAAATAGAACCACATATAGAGCAAGTGGAATAATATGATTTTTAAGTATTATGATTATGAGGATAAAGATGGAAACGCTGGAGGAAATACTTATTTTTATGGTATGCCTATCGTAATGCCATTGAGCATGTTTAATGCAATTTATCACTTGACTTCTCATTTTATGTAATTTTTCCAAATTAATGCATATAACCAACTTATTTATATTTCTTTGAAACATTAAATTATAATGTTTTTACTATAGTTATATGAAGATTATAACTGATTTTCATCACTCGTTTCCATTCATATACCTTTAATATATAAGATTTCGAATTTCCCCCTTTTCCTATATAATAGCAACCTACTTTGCATTTTCCCACATTTTTGCTTATATTTTTAGAAGTCATCATTCTTAGATAGGGTTTATGGCATAAATGGGTA
The DNA here is from genome assembly GCF_052625555.1 of Lactuca saligna. NCBI lineage: Eukaryota > Viridiplantae > Streptophyta > Magnoliopsida > Asterales > Asteraceae > Lactuca > Lactuca saligna. The sequence goes on from NC_136424.1 coordinate 57,784,617, forward strand.
ACCAAAATTATATAATGTATTTAAAATACCATTTTATAAAAAACAAAATCATAAGTAACTAATTGTTTTGTTCTAAAAGGACCCTAATTTTCGAGATATGTTTAAAGCATTATCAGAGTATATTTTATTAGAGCCTATTTAATGGGGATGTTCTTCCGAACAACTGCAGATCGGGTAGGTTGAATTGGGTAACCCAACCTGACTAACATTGTTTATCCATGTTGAGGAGTTGAGCCTGCCTGCTCTAGTGTATAAGTTAACATTATATGCCATTAATCCCTCATCTCAATTACTGAAGATGGATTCTATCGAACTCCAATAATTGGGTTTGAGTTCGCCTTGTATGAAATGAATTGTCACACGTAGCTTACACGTGTAAATGTGCTTGCGGTTACCACTAGTTTTTCAGAGAGATATTATCCCGCCCCTTTGTTCTCTATTAATATCCACCCCATTAGTTATTATTTCTTTCTCTTTTCTTCTCCTTCTTTCGACGATTATTCTTAAGTTAATGTCTCGTTTCTCCATGCGTGTCATAGATTTAACAATTTTTTCATGCCATTTTGCAAAGGTCATGGAGAAATACTATATGATGGAAGAAGACGGTGCCAAAATTCGTTCCTCCAACTTGACTATTGATCGTCCCCACTAGGTAAGATAGGGTTTTATGTTTACTTTTTCGAAGGAGGTTTGTGGGTGCCGTCATCGTCATTTTTAAGGAAGTTATTGAAGCTCACAACACTCATATGTGCCAGTTGAAACCAAACTCTATCTAAAGCTCATATGTTTCGAGTTCCTATGCAGTGTTGCCCTAGTTCTACCAATTGTCTATCTCTTCTATTACTTTTTTCGTATTTGTAGCAGCAGTGCTTGCTTCTAATTTCGGTCTCGTGGAAAAGGTTTTATAGATAGCCTTTCTGAATCCATCAAGAAATAGAAAGATAAGTTTATTTAGCTTAATGCTTCCCGGTTCCCTTTTTAATATACCTTTCATGTTACGGGTACCTTTAAACAGGATCGGCCTTAGAGGACAGGCGATCTTGCGGACGGTATTTAAAATATTTCATCGATGAGAGTTTCAATGAAAAAGAATCTAGAAGTGGTGTTGGCACAAGCTGGTAGAGTTCGCATTGGATTCACATATGGATTGTTCCTTATTTATTTATCCTAGAAGAGGTGTGTCTTCCGATCTTTCCTTTTTCTATTTCTAAGGTTTCTGTTGATATGCCTATTTTTTATTCCATAGATAGGACTAGGATGTTGATAAGGTCTATTTTATGCATATATTTATGAGGGTTTCTTATTATTTTATACTATGTTTTTATGTTATTTAGAACTAAAAGATATTTAATACCCTTTGAAATGTTTAATTACAATTAAAATGGGAGCTTGAATGCAAAAGGAGGTGAAAGGAGCTAAAAAGATGCAAAAAGGATGTTGTTGGACAGCTTGACCCACCGTTAGTGTTTTGGCGATATCTCATGACTCATAACTCTGATTGACGAGATTTAAAATGTTGCGAAAACTAGACACAATTTGGACTACTTTAGTGTGTTAAGAAAAGTCTGATTCCTAACGACCATGGCATTGTGATCACCACAACGGCGTGGCGAATGGAAACTTCGCGATTCTTAATGCTGACTTGGAGAATACGAAATTTCTATGAGGAAGCATGACGTGGTGGTGTCCAACCACACCACGGTGACGTTGAAACCTACGAATAGAGCTGAAAATTAGCCCGAAAGATATATCCTCAACCCTAGATCGATTCCAGCGATTATAAACCCCTAAGAAGCCATTTTGAGGGTCTAGAAGGCAGCCAAAGGTCATTAAGATGACACAAGCGAAGATATGAAGGATTGGAGAGTGGATTCATGTCGGAAATCATTTGGCTCGTTGTTCCAACCAAGATTAGCATTCCAATTTGATTCTATATGCATTTAATTTCTGATTTAGGAATTAAAACCCTTTTGCTTTGTGTTTATGATTAAATGAGTCATTGAATTTGTGGATTAATTGCTATTTGGATTGTTTATTTGTGTTAATTTATTTTCTCAAGTTTGATTGCAAGATTCATATGTGTTAGAGATTGTTACTTTATTCCTTATGTTGAATTAATAGAGGTTAGATGATCATCTGATAGTGTTAATTTGAATCATAGTTTTTCACTAGAGTTTTGACCAAAACCTAGGGTTAGAAAATAAAGTGATGAATTTTATGTTTATGCATGAGTAGACGACCAATATATGCATGATTTAATTCCTATGACCATTAGGATTAATAAAGATCAAATCTTGCTTAATACAAACTAAATACCGATTTTCATGATTTTTTGTTCACTTGATCAATGGATTATTAGTTGTGTTCACTACTAGAAAATAGCCTTTTACGACGCACAATGCGTGTCATAAAACGCTTAGACGATGCAGAAATGTGTGTCAAGGAAGACCCTGTCATAACGAGAGACGACAGGCTTTTTCACGTCGTAACCTTACGACACGCATTTACCACGCGCAATGCGTGTTAAGGAAGGCCTTGTCATAAAGAAGATGACATACATTCATATGTCGTAATCGATGCACATTTACGACTTGCATTGCGTATCCTTAATGTCCATGTCATAAAGAAAGACGACACACATGTTTGCGTGTCATAAAGTTTAAATGTTATATATATATATATATATATATATATATATATATATATATATATATATATATATATATATATATATATATATATATATTGTAAATTTACTAATTTTCAAATTACATCACACATTTAATGTCTAATAATATAAAATAAAATTTCATATGCAAATATAAAATAAATTGCACAAATTATAATATGTCATACAAATAATCATTCAAATGCTAAACAAAAATAATACATTGCTAACATAGGTTATACATTCCTATAAAACTAACAGGTGACCATGATCTAGATCGAGGTTGACTTGGATCAATGGCGACGATTGGATTTTAGATACACAACATGATTAAGACCTTGTGCAACAAGTGCATCCCATGCCCTATTTCCAGCAACCACCACTACTAGAAAAAAAGGCCTTTTACGATGCTCATTGCGCGTCGTAAAACGCTCAGACGAAGCGCAAATGCGCGTCAAGGAAGGCCCTGTCATAAAGAGAGACGACGCGCTTTTGCGCGTCCTCTATAGACGACTTGCATTTATGACGCGCATTTATGACGCGCGGTTATGACACGGAATGCGTATCAAGGAAGACCCTGTCATAAATGAAGACGACACGCATTTGCGTGTCGTAACCTTACGACACGCGTGTTTATGACATGCAATGTGTATCAAGGAAGCCCCTGTCAAGAAAGGTCATGTCTTAAATGAAGATGACACACTTTTTTGCGTATCATAATTTTAAATGTTCTAAAAAAATATATTTATATATTTATTAATTTTTAAATTAAATTTGCATTTAATGTCTCATAATAGAAATAAAATATCATATACAAAAAATGCAATCCATTGCATAAAATTTAATGTCATACAATTCTATTTTTTACAATATCTAAATTTGCATCTAATCTACTATATACATCAAATTCGAACTAAGTAAAGTTTCATCTTGCCTTTCATAATTCTTTAAGACTAATGCTCCAAGCAGCTAATTATATGGATAAGCAGTTGTACATTGGCCCATCTCACTCAAGAATGACTTAGCCAAATTCAACTCCAAGTCTTTAGTGCATCTTGCTGATAATGCTACAAGACTTGAATCAAGTGGCTTCATATTCCTTTCTTCCACCAACTTTACATGATGCACACAATACACAGAAACAAAAAAAACATTGTAGAGGAAGGGGTAATTTGGGGAAATGTGAGGGGTATCCTCTACAAAACAAAACAAAAAATATCCTTTGCAAGATTTTCTCTTTAGTAACCTCTGCAAAACATATATATATATATATATATATATATATATATCAAAAAATGAAATTTTTTATAGTTTTATATTATAATTATGACTAGAGTATTGCATACCTGAAGAACCATTTGTTAGCTCTACAACACTTTTTGAATCTGAACCAAGCTTTCATCACTAACATCAGCACCTTTTGTAGCCCCTAGGACTACACATAAAAGTTAGAAAAACTAAATATTCCAAAAAATACCCCTAGCACTCTTTTTGTCCCAGAATCTGAATTAAACCACAAGTGATGCTTCGATTTCATTGTTTGTTGCAACTTCAACATGAAGTGTTTTGATGCTGTATGCGTAAAGTTTCACACTTTACAGGAGATTCATAGGGAAGGAAAGAAGGTTGAGCTTGAACAGAAGGTAATTACATATCATATGCTTTTGTGAATCTCTTTTGTAGCACATTAGATGTGCTTTTTCCTTGAAAATATGCTGCTACTTGAGATACTATAGAATGGAAAAGTGATTTGGACGTGAGAGAAAGAGAGAGAGAGAGAGAGAGAGAGAGAGAGAGAGAGAGAAGATATGAATAAAATAGTTACTTACACAGAATTGTTGACCAACATGGTTGTATGATGGATTGATCTTCAGAGTTTGAATGATCAACCTGAAGAGCCTTCAAAATATATGATTCAACAGCGGCCCACCAGTTGCTGACGTAAGCTTTGTACCGCTCTAAGAAGAGGGAGAAATAATTAATTCAATGAAAGAATGAGATTTTAAAGGCTTATGATTATGTAAAGTTTTTAGAGAAATTACCTCTAGTAGAACACATAGGATTTGAACTTCTGTCTTTGACAATATTTGATGGGAATTATCATGAATGTGTCTTTCTAACAGTTCACTTAGTAAAGAATGGATGAAATGTCAACATGGAAAACTGTAGAATGGATGAAAGTCAAAGGCAACTAAATTAGCATTCTGCAAGAAACTTACCCCTCCATATGGACGCAATGATAGTGCAGATCCCAAGATAAACTTCAGTATGTGTTTCCTTTGTTGGCCGATCAAATCTGGATAAGTTTTAAAAAGATACAGATTAGAGAACATACAAGGCTTTCATTATAAATATGAAAAGTGCTTATAAAATCATTAGTGAAAATACCTTACTCCAACACTCTGCTTTTGAGACTTAAGTGTAGCAGTATTGAGGTGCAATTCCAGGTATTGTATACTATATATTAGTTTTGTTGAATTAATTTAGTTAATAATAATATGGTGAAAGAGAAATATGTTATTTTGTTATTATATAAATGTATAGGGCGCAACCCCTGCGATTTCTATAGATAATACAGTAGGGTGCCAACTGTACTTGAGTCGAGAGTCTCTAGAAACTTCTATAACAACTGCTAAAGCAACTGAAGTTAATGTCATGGTGCCTTCCTCAGATCCTGATGCTGATCTAGTATGCTTGCTTCCAATTTATTTTTCTTAAAAAACTTTCTAGGGGTAGTTACCTCATTTGCAAAGGCAAAAATTATAAAAAAATAAAGACAGAAATCAGAAGTAAAAACATACTAAAACTTCCGTAATACTAATAATAATAGACAAACAAGAAACACAGATGAAATTGACAGAATGCCCTTTGCTGTCCTGGATTGAACTCTCCCATTATCTCAAGCAACTAACAAAGAGACATAAACAAAACTATTAATATTAACTATACTATAAATTTATAAATCTTCCCTGAATATCGCTAAAAATAAATAAATTACTCACATTAATTACTACAGGGCTCTTGGATGTGTACCCATGGTCGAATTTTATGTGTTACACAAGTGTATCAGCCTGCATTTAAAAGAAACATGAATTATCTACATCATATCATTTTCACAAAGAATACATGTTATGTTTAAGTAGAAAAAAGATGAGCAAATTACCTCCCACATTTCTCTATGCCCACAGAGTAAGTAATCCAACTCACTTGGACAAAATATTTGTAAACTTGAAACGTCAAAAACCTGATAGTAATAAGATAAAATATTAGCTTAAAAAAATTATTTTGTATATTTTCTAATTCCATAAACAATTTAGCATATTAAAATGTTGGAAAAAGATGATGACCTGATTAAAGCTAGCTCTAAATGCTTCCAATTGCCTTGTGATACCAGTATTGACAGTAGCATCAACCACCAGTGAAATGTACTCTTCCAAATTATTTAAATCAACATGTGAATTTGGAAGCCACAAGTTTATCAACAAATTAATTGCTAGATAAACATAACCCCATAAACAATAAATATAAAAAAAATATCAAAGTACATTCAATCAAAAAACCATTTCTCCTTCTATTAACACTTGATCTAGAACAGGCAAACATGTGAAAACTATCAACCTAACTTCAACTAGACAATTTGTTAAAGCTTCTTTCTTTCAAGTTTCATCAACTAATGTAACCCTGATCATCGATGCGAAAAAGAACTTAAACCATGTTGCCAACAAGTTGTTCTCGTAGTAAAGATTCACAAACAACTAAATATGAATTCATAATAAGCTAATCATACATAATATCCACGGTTAAATCACTAAAATGAAGTCTACAGAGAATCAAACTTACTTCTTGTTTCTCCTACCACGTTTAGGTCCCCATCCTTCAAGCTTTGCAACAGGGCAACCCACATATGAAGTTCATATGTGGTGGCACTTGTCAAATAAAAGAAAAAGAAAGAACTGAATGTGTTCATATTAATCGGTCACTTCAATCAAGAATTAGTGCCCTAAATCATCGGGTCTATAAGTGTAAGAAAATTAGTGCAATTATGATGGGAACCAGAGTCCAAATTCACCCGTGGCTAATGAGTCTGAAGGGTTTGGGTTCTCAGAGAAGGACTCGGTAGGCTGAGCCAAGTCCTTGTAAGGGCTATTTGAGGTCTAATGGTCTCCTTTCTTCCCACATGTCCTGCATACCATCAATACATCTCCTCCTTTCGACATTTGGGCTAATGGGTCTCCAGCTGCGTTTGAGTCTTCAACTTTTGTACCTAAAAGACAAAACTTCGCATTCACAATCTGCATATCTAACAAGCAGCAATGAAATTAAGATAGATTCCTAAGTTTTTAAATCGGTAGTGATTGACTATTGTCATGATGATTGATATGTGCATAGTGAATCGTAACTGAAACTGTTGATCTAGGAAATAAACCTGATGTAAAGAACTAGGGCTAGATGTAAATAAAGTAATAAACTTCTTAAACTACATATGTCTTAACAATTTCACATAAATAATTATAAAGGATTGTTACAATTATATGAAATTTCAGATCTAGAGATGACGTACCTGGAGCCCTCGGTCGCTCAAAGATGATTTCCTCGGTAGAAACCATGGTGAATCTGGCGCCGACGTCCTCTTGAACGGCATCACCGAACATAGGCCAAAATCGCCTCTCCATGGCGCGCTTGCTTAGCCGAGCATTAGCGAGTTTACGGACGCGTGTGGTGGTGGTAATCTTAACCCAATTACCTTCGTCGTTGAATTTTTACTTTCAACCCGTGTTCGTCGGGTCCAATTGTAACAACCCGAAATTTGTTCGTCGCCAAAACCCGTTCTACCCGGAAAGTCGCCGTTATCGGATTCGTTCCGATTTCCCTTCGAAATTTATTGTATAAATTTATATGTTTATTTTATCCTAATGAGTGTCCAAAGCACTCAGGAACTTATGTTATTCGCCCAAAATGATTATTTCGCGAGTTTTTAAAAATGTTCCCGTCGGGTGACGGAAACTCAATCGGGTGCGACCAAAAGCCGCGGTTAGCGTCGGTATCGGGTAGAATTCCACCGCGTGCAAATTTTAGGGACTATATAAATGAGTTTCAGCCTTCATTTGAAGCTTTTTCCCTCTCTCACTACTCTCTCTCTAACCTCTCTCCAAAATCCAAAGATTTAGTGTCCAAAACTTAATTTTAAGGCTTCAAATCCTTAAGGTACCTTCCTAGCCTTAATCTATAGCATGTTTAGCTTCCAAATCAGACACTTAAACATGAAATTGGACAAAATGCATGAGTTTACGGCCTAAGGAGGTGCTTAGGCCGTGAACACCCAAAATGATGGGTTTTGAGCCTTTAAACCCTTCCTTGACTAGTTTGGACCTTGGATATGGCTATGAGACTTTAAAATATGGATTCTAAACATGTAAAACTTGCATTTTGTGATGTTTAGAGGAGTTTACAGCCAAGGAATATTCTTGGGCCGTAAACTCATATAATGAAGGTTTTTAAGCCCTTAAACCCTTCCAAATCACCCCTATAGCTTAGATATGAATTATGGGACTTTGATTCTTGCATTTGGACACTTGAAACATTAATTTTGAGGGACTTATGTGAGTTTACGGCCAAGGAGAGTTCTTGGGCCGTAAACTCCACTAAACTTGGCATAAATCTCATTCTAAGGTGTTAGAAAGCCATCCAACACCACCAAAAGCCTTGGAATAAATCAAGGGACCAACCAAAAATACTTTGAGGGCCAAAAACACAACATTTGTGAGGTTTCTAAGGGTTTACGGCCAAGACATGTTCTTGGGCCGTAAACTCCAAAATTTTTGGTGTTAGAATGCAAACTACACACCCCTAAGGCCCTTAGATGAATTTTAGAAGTCCATTCATGCATGTTCTAGACCTTGAAACACCTTGGAACACCACACACTAGAGTTTACGACCATGAAGGGGGTTTCATTGGCCGTAAACTCCACAAACACCTCAAAAATCACATGCAAACTCATGTTAGGCCTTGGATTAATTTTATCAATCACATGTGATTTGTTCTAGCATCATTAAGCATCATTTTCTTGGACAAACAAGAGTTTACGGCCATGGAGCTATGCTAGGCCGTAAACTCCCTTAAAGGGGGTCAAATTGATGTTTTGAATCATTCCAAGTCCTTAAACCAAGTCTAGAAATCATTCCCTAAGTGTTGGAAGTCCAAAAGGCACCATAAAACACCCATCATGAGTTTACGGCCGTAAACTCATGGGGAAGGGTGTTTTGGCCGTAAACTCCCTTAAGGGGGGTGTTCCTTTGATGTCCCAACTCATTTCCCAAGTCCCTTATGCCATTCATGTCCCTAAACGCCACCCGGATCACTCCAAACACTTGTATCGGAGTGTTATCGCGACCTGAAGCAATTGTCCCTATCCGACAATCAATCTAAGTCCTAATTAGATACAAATGTGTATCTTTACTTCATAATTAGGAACCTCGTGCGTTTACAAGTCCCGGCTCAACTCTTAGCATCCAAACCGTCTCGTACCTCGTTCGGTGAGTTCATACCCCTACGACTTTTCCACTGTTTTCAATGTTTTCAGGGGGGGGGGGGGGGGGAATACAAGCAAACCATAACTGTTTTCCAATCACAACATTGATGTGTTTCAAACAATCTTTGATAAACCTATAAACTCTTTTACTCCTTATGTATTATGCCGAGCATAAGGAATGACTACTCGATTTCAACTAAATGGATTTTAGTTAAGAAACAATCAAACTAATCAAATTATTATGGGAATAATTTGGGGGTCTTTACTGTTCTTTCTATCGTATAACTGATATCTATACTAAATTATTAGATAAACTATGTCTGTTCAGTTTATCTCCTTATCATTTGAATATATTATCCGATGATTTCATGTATGTATCTATACTTTACTGTACTATGTTTCATAACTTTCTGTATGTCAATATCTTTCAAGAACCCTGTGAATAGTTTAGTACTAGCTTGTGAGATAGTCACTACCCTTTATGGATGATCAGTAAATCCTCTCCGGAAGTGTAACCAGAGTCTCCTGGAGGGAGAGCGCGGAATTTGTGAATAGATCTATTCGGGACTGACAATCCCACACCTTAACTGCTAGCTACAGTTAGGCGGGCACGCCTAGGGTGACAAATTTCAGGATATCGTTCGACGTCTGACAAACGTCAAGGAGGTCACGTTGTCGTATCAGTATGGTTACCCGACTCACAATATGTATTAATACAGCTTATTCACAGTTTGGGTTCAGGATTTCTATTTCGTTCGGGATAGTGATCCCATGGTTTCGTATCTATATTCTATGTCTCTTTCGGGATTGTAATCCCATGGTATTGTTTCTATGTCTCTTTCGGGATAGTGATCCCATGGTATTATCGAACTATTCTATATCTATGTCCTATACGGGATAATGATCCCATGGTTTATTCTTATATCTCTTTCGGGATAGCGATCCCATGGTATTAACTAAACTAATTGGTATCTAGTTCGGGATAGTGATCCCATGGTTTTACGTCTACTATCTGTACGGGATGTCCTTCCCCATGATCTTTAACTATATCTTATTCGGGATAGTGATCCCATGGTTCTCTAAATCTATATAAGGGATAGTGATCCCATGGTTTTCTAAATCTATATACGGGATAGTAATCCCATGGTTTTCTAAATCTATATACGGGATAGTGATCCCATGGTTTCTAAATCTGTGAACTATTCGGGATAGTGATCCCAAGGTTTTCTAAATCTATATCCTATACGGGATAGTGATCCCATGGTTTCTAAATCTATGTCGTATACGGGATAGTGATCCCATGGTTTCTAAAACTTGTATCTTATTCGGGATAGTGATCCCATGGTTTCAAATCTATATTTACATACATACATTAACTTATCTCATGTTAGTTCGGGATGATAGTCCCATGATCTTGAACCGTACTTTCGAATATCTCAAACTAACTTATATGTCTTTCGGGATAGTGATCCCAAGATTTTCATTATATAGTTTTGTGTGCTAAACTATACTTTGTGATATACCATTGATCTTACAATTAGGAAAATATGGGATTTTCCTGGGGTAAATACAATACATAACTGAATTGGTAACAAACGATAACTTAACCAACTTCACATAAGAAAATATGGGATTTTCTTGGATAACAAATCTTTTTCGGAAACCAAAGGAAACCGATACATTTTCACAAAACAAAACCGCTTATGAACTCACCAGCTTTATGCTGATTTTCAAACCGCTTGTATTCTCAGGTCCAAGTTAGACAGGTACCCGGTGATCTCTTTTGGCAAAGACGGAGTGCGTAGAAGACTCGTCTCAACTTTTGCTAATATGATGCATATGTATATTTGTATAACTTTACTTTTGAAACACATGTAAACTTTCATATATATGTAATGTAATGTTTGTTTACTGTGAATACTATGTACATTGGATTTGATACACAACGTGGTAGTCCACCCCGGAGACGTTTCCGCCTCTGGTTTTCGGGGTGTGACAGATTGGTATCAGAGCCCTTGTTTATAGTGAACAGAGTATACCAAACCTTACATGGTATAAAACTAAAAACACTAAAGGGCCTCAGTGCTCTGAATTAAAAGTATCTTCAAAACTACAAGTATTTTCAAAAGTATACAATTATACCGAACCGTCGAAATCCGTAACTACAAGTAGAACAAAACATAAGTAAATGGGTGTTGTACACTGCGGTTAAACCTGGGCAGTTATGTAGTTGTGTCTAGGGTCAATATAGCCTGGCCAACTATATTCATTCGAGACACGACCAACATGTGCTTGTGAGTGACTGTGGTACGCAGTATGCCTAAAACTTACTTAATACGTCAAACAACGAATTGCCGCTGCAGCACAACCATGAAATACTATGGGAGTATTTCTCGAGCCAATCCTTCGTAGAAAATCCTCGTATACGCGATGTTACTTGATCCTTTCGCTAGCGATAAAATGTTCTGTCTTGATAACTCCTTCCTGCTTTATCGCTTAGTATGATGCTATATCTGCTTTGATGAGATATCCCCTGTTCAATATCTCTTGATTCAATTCAGAGGACTTATAATCCTCTCTTTCCTGATCTTTTTAGATCAAGATGCCTCCGAGAAAGAGACCCAGCTCGAAGAACAACGATAATCCTCCTCCGCCACCACCCTCTCCTCAATTTGATCTCGCATCACTTCAAACAGTTCTGACTGCTGCAATGGTGGCAGCTATGTCTCAAATGAATCCCGGTGGCTCCGGAGGTAGTCCCCAACCTCAAAACCCAGAAGGCAGCCAGGAACACCGAAGAGGGGGTTCCTACAAAGACTTCATGAATGCGAAGCCCACAACCTTTGATGGCACTGGAGGTGTCATTTCCCTGACTCGATGGTTTGAGAAAATCGAGTCAATCTTCGAAATATGTGCTTGTTCGGAGTCTGATAAAGTCAAGTTTGCTGCCTGTACTTTCCTCGATAAAGCCTTGACTTGGTGGAACGGCCGAGTCAAATCCTTAACTCTACCTGTAGCGAATGCCATGGGTTGGGAAGCTATGAAGGAGCTTCTTCTCGCAGAGTATTGCCCTCGGGGCGAAATCCAGAAACTGGAACACGAACTCTGGAACCTTAAGATGAAGGGTTCCAATATAGCTGCTTATACTTCAAGATTCGATGACCTGGCATTACTCTGTCCGGGAATGGTTACCCCGGAGAGTAAAAAGATCGAAAGATTCATCTGGGGATTGACCCAGCCAACCAAGGGGAATGTCTTGGCTGCGAAGCCAGACACGTACGACAGTGCTAAATGCCTTGCGAAAATCTTGATCGATCACGAAGACAACTATGATGAAGAAACTACCACTCCTGAGTCGGACACAAGTGGAGGTGAAAATAGAAAGAAATCTCGGAACAAGCGAAAGGCCCAGAGTACGAGGGGGTCTTCGAAGAAACAGCAAACGGTAGCCATCCATGCTGCTACTACCCCTATTGCTGTCTCAGCTGTCGGTTCTACAGCCCAAACTCCCACCAGTGGATACACTGGGAATCTTCCTTGGTGTGGTAAGTGCAACTACCATCACCGCATCCCTGGTCCATGTCGCGAAAAGAGCTGCGACAACTGTGGCAAGAAAGGCCATCTGTCTCGAACCTGCAGAAAACCGGCCAAGTCAACAAACCAATCATCGGGGGCAGGAATCAGTCCATCCTGCTACAATTGTGGTGAAGCAGGGCACTTCAAAAGGAATTGCCCCAAGGCAACTACCACCACTGATCCCTCTGTCGCCGCAGGTATACTTCTCTTTGATAACTCTTATACCTGCAACTCTTTTCGATTCCCGTATTTGGAGGGAAACCTGTTATCTATTTATTCGGACGTTTTCTAAGCTCGATTCCTCGTGTGTGATCGAGATGTGCATCATCAAGACGACTAACCAATGAGATTGAGAACACTAACTTCGTACCTATAAATTGAATCCTCGGTCCAGAGGACTATTCTGTTCCATTCGGTTAATGGGAAACCTTTCGCGAAAATACGTTGATGCTACGTTTAACATGGAATGACGGAGTCCCATTCATGTTGTCATCTTGGTTTCGAGAGGGTCGCTTGACTATATCTTTTCCTCGACCTAACTCTCATGATTTTCGGCATCAAGCTTTCGTATTGTGTCATGCTTTACAACACCAGAGTTTTCCTGGTACGAATTTCCGCATTCCTCGTTTCTGTGATCATTTAGAAACGAGAAGTTAGTAGGCCTTTCTACTAAATGTCTGTCCCGAAGTGTTTCCGGGAATTTCATTCGAACGTCTAAAGATTTAATTCCATATCGTATGTTTCGAAATCTTCGTAGAGACCCGATTCCACTTGAGAAAGTGATGATCCAAAAATATCGAATCCATTCGAGTTCGTTTCAACCTCATGATCTATATCCTATTCCTTGAATTTCGGGACGAAATTCCCTCTAACGGGGGGATAATGTAACAACTCGAAATTTGTTCGTCGCCAAAACCCATTCTACCCGGAAAGTCGTCGTTATCGGATTCGTTCCGATTTCCCGTCGAAATTTATTGTATAAATTTATATGTTTATTTTATCCTAATGAGTGTCCAAAGCACTCAGGAACTTATGTTATTCGCCCAAAATGATTATTTCGCGAGTTTTTAAAAATGTTCCCGTCGGGTGACGGAAACTCAATCGGGTGCGACCAAAAGCCGCGGTTAGCGTCGGTATCGGGTAGAATTCCACCGCGTGCAAATTTTAGGGACTATATAAATGAGTTTCAGCCTTCATTTGAAGCTTTTTCCCTCTCTCACTACTCTCTCTCTAACCTCTCTCCAAAATCCAAAGATTTAGTGTCCAAAACTTAATTTTAAGGCTTCAAATCCTTAAGGTACCTTCCTAGCCTTAATCTATAGCATGTTTAGCTTCCAAATCAGACACTTAAACATGAAATTGGAAAAAATGCATGAGTTTACGGCCTAAGGAGGTGCTTAGGCCGTGAACACCCAAAATGATGGGTTTTGAGCCTTTAAACCCTTCCTTGACTAGTTTGGACCTTGGATATGGCTATGAGACTTTAAAATATGGATTCTAAACATGTAAAACTTGCATTTTGTGATGTTTAGAGGAGTTTACGGCCAAGGAATATTCTTGGGCCGTAAACTCATATAATGAAGGTTTTTAAGCCCTTAAACCCTTCCAAATCACCCCTATAGCTTAGATATGAATTATGGGACTTTGATTCTTGCATTTGGACACTTGAAACATTAATTTTGAGGGACTTATGTGAGTTTACGGCCAAGGAGAGTTCTTGGGCCGTAAACTCCACTAAACTTGGCATAAATCTCATTCTAAGGTGTTAGAAAGCCATCCAACACCACCAAAAGCCTTGGAATAAATCAAGGGACCAACCAAAAATACTTTGAGGGCCAAAAACACAACATTTGTGAGGTTTCTAAGGGTTTACGGCCAAGACATGTTCTTGGGCCGTAAACTCCAAAATTTTTGGTTTTTAGAATGCAAACTACACACCCCTAAGGCCCTTAGATGAATTTTAGAAGTCCATTCATGCATGTTCTAGACCTTGAAACACCTTGGAACACCACACACTAGAGTTTACGGCCATGAAGGGGGTTTCATTGGCCGTAAACTCCACAAACACCTCAAAAATCACATGCAAACTCATGTTAGGCCTTGGATTAATTTTATCAATCACATGTGATTTGTTCTAGCATCATTAAACATCATTTTCTTGGACAAACAAGAGTTTACGGCCATGGAGCTATGCTAGGCCGTAAACTCCCTTAAAGGGGGTCAAATTGATGTTTTGAATCATTCCAAGTCCTTAAACCAAGTCTAGAAATCATTCCCTAAGTGTTGGAAGTCCAAAAGGCACCATAAAACACCCATCATGAGTTTACGCCGTAAACTCATGGGGAAGGGTGTTTTGGCCGTAAACTCCCTTAAGGGGGGTGTTCCTTTGATGTCCCAACTCATTTCCCAAGTCCCTTATGCCATTCATGTCCCTAAACGCCACCCGGATCACTCCAAACACTTGTATCGGAGTGTTATCGCGACCTGAAGCAATTGTCCCTATCCGACAATCAATCTAAGTCCTAATTAGATACAAATGTGTATCTTTACTTCATAATTAGGAACCTCGTGCGTTTACAAGTCCCGGCTCAACTCTTAGCATCCAAACCGTCTCGTACCTCGTTCGGTGAGTTCATACCCCTACGGCTTTTCCACTGTTTTCAATGTTTTCAGGGGGGGGGGGGGGGAATACAAGCAAACCATAACTGTTTTCCAATCATAACATTGATGTGTTTCAAACAATCTTTGATAAACCTATAAACTCTTTTACTCCTTATGTATTATGCCGAGCATAAGGAATGACTACTCGATTTCAACTAAATGGATTTTAGTTAAGAAACAATCAAACTAATCAAATTATTATGGGAATAATTTGGGGGTCTTTACTGTTCTTTCTATCGTATAACTGATATCTATACTAAATTATTAGATAAACTATGTCTGTTTAGTTTATCTCCTTATCATTTGAATATATTATCCGATGATTTCATGTATGTATCTATACTTTACTGTACTATGTTTCATAACTTTCTGTATGTCAATATCTTTCAAGAACCCTGTGAATAGTTTAGTACTAGCTTGTGAGATAGTCACTACCCTTTATGGATGATCAGTAAATCCTCTCCGGAAGTGTAACCAGAGTCTCCTGGAGGGAGAGCGCGGAATTTGTGAATAGATCTATTCGGGACTGACAATCCCACACCTTAACTGCTAGCTACAGTTAGGCGGGCACGCCTAGGGTGACAAATTTCAGGATATCGTTCGACGTCTGACAAACGTCAAGGAGGTCACGTTGTCGTATCAGTATGGTTACCCGACTCACAATATGTATTAATACAGCTTATTCACAGTTTGGGTTCAGGATTTCTATTTCGTTCGGGATAGTGATCCCATGGTTTCGTATCTATATTCTATGTCTCTTTCGGGATTGTAATCCCATGGTATTGTTTCTATGTCTCTTTCGGGATAGTGATCCCATGGTATTATCGAACTATTCTATATCTATGTCCTATACGGGATAATGATCCCATGATTTATTCTTATATCTCTTTCGAGATAGCGATCCCATGGTATTAACTAAACTAATTGGTATCTAGTTCGGGATAGTGATCCCATGGTTTTACGTCTACTATCTGTACGGGATGTCCTTCCCCATGATCTTTAACTATATCTTATTCGGGATAGTGATCCCATGGTTCTCTAAATCTATATAAGGGATAGTGATCCCATGGTTTTCTAAATCTATATACGGGATAGTAATCCCATGGTTTTCTAAATCTATATACGGGATAGTGATCCCATGGTTTCTAAATCTGTGAACTATTCGGGATAGTGATCCCAAGGTTTTCTAAATCTATATCCTATACGGGATAGTGATCCCATGGTTTCTAAATCTATGTCGTATACGGGATAGTGATCCCATGGTTTCTAAAACTTGTATCTTATTCGGGATAGTGATCCCATGGTTTCAAATCTATATTTACATACATACATTAACTTATCTCATGTTAGTTCGGGATGATAGTCCCATGATCTTGAACCGTACTTTCGAATATCTCAAACTAACTTATATGTCTTTCGGGATAGTGATCCCAAGATTTTCATTATATAGTTTTGTGTGCTAAACTATACTTTGTGATATACCATTGATCTTACAATTAGGAAAATATGGGATTTTCCTGGGGTAAATACAATACATAACTGAATTGGTAACAAACGATAACTTAACCAACTTCACATAAGAAAATATGGGATTTTCTTGGATAACAAATCTTTTTCGGAAACCAAAGGAAACCGATACATTTTCACAAAACAAAACCGCTTATGAACTCACCAGCTTTATGCTGATTTTCAAACCGCTTGTATTCTCATGTCCAAGTTAGACAGGTACCCGGTGATCTCTTTTGGCAAAGACGGAGTGCATAGAAGACTCGTCTCAACTTTTGCTAATATGATGCATATGTATATTTGTATAACTTTACTTTTGAAACACATGTAAACTTTCATATATATGTAATGTAATGTTTGTTTACTGTGAATACTATGTACATTGGATTTGATACACAACGTGGTAGTCCACCCCGGAGATGTTTCCGCCTCTGGTTTTCGGGGTGTGACACCAATAACCTGTTTTGGCGGCAACAAATAGTCATAGTCACCGCCATCATCTTCTTCCTCCAATTCGCCCCATCTGTGTTTTTGAGCCATGTCTGCGAAGCTGCTAGAATTGTTGCTGAGGGAAAATTAGGGTAGGAGATTCGAAGTGGTAATGTGAATAAGATGAAGATGTAATGAAGTCGGTTGTTGTGATTCTCTAGGCTTCAAAATTGATAGATTTTTTTCGATTCTTTCAAGTTTGAATCAGAAAATGAGAAAGAGTTAGGGAAATCAAGAGTGCAATGCTCGTCCTTGTTAGGTTGAATGGTCGTAATTGCGAAGATGAAAGATAGATAGAAGATAGAAAAAACAAGGCGGGTTTTCAAAATTTTGGGGATTTTGTTTCCCCCTTGTCTACTAAAAGCGCGTTTCATTAAAATTATAAAGCGACGGGTACAGACGACGTGCGTTTAAGATGAACATAAAATATAAATAAATAAAAAGTAAGAGGCCTAAGTTGTCCATTATGCAAATGCAGATTACCTTTTGTCAGAAAGATGAGCAGTACTGACTGATTGCTCTTCGTAAACAACCACCCTCATGATTTGAATGTCTGAACCACCATCACTGAAAGTGTTTACAATCCATAATCTTTTGTGACACCCTTTAACTAAACACTAAATGATTATAGAAAATAGTTTAGTTTAAATTAGGGTTTGAAAACATGATGAAAGCACGAAAAAAAACTTACTTGCTCAAATTTAAAAGTTAGGGATAGGAAGTAATTGGAATCATCAAATTCTCCAACATGTATGTCAACTAGAACTGGAAATCCGTGTTTGCGTGTCGTGTATTCGTCTCAGACATGAATTTACACGACACAAATTTGTTAAACACGAACACGACACGAATTATAAAACGTTTTTGGGGTATCAAACACAAACACGACACGTAAAAAATTCGTCTGACACGTGACACAACACGAATAGACACGTTTTTCAGTTGTGTTACACGAAAACACGAATATACATGTTTTTATGGGCTTTTTTAAAGCTAGGACTATAAACTAATTATTGAATTTTACAAAATTGGTCCCTAATATATTATAAATATAAAATTTAACCCTAAAGTATATATATGTGTATATATGTGTTTGTACGTGTCAGATCTCAACACAAATTTGTATTGTGTCTTATACGTGTCTAAACAGATAAATTCGTGTTTGACACGTATAAGACATGAAAAACGAATTTAAAATATGTGTCAGACACGAATAAACACGAAACACGAATTTCTAAAACACATACACGGAAAACTCGTATCGTGTTCGTGTCGTGTATCAAATTGCCAGGTCTAATGTCAACTGGACCCCTTGAATATGAGCCATCCTTTCATATAATATTTTTTGATAAAAAATCAATAGAAGCTTTTTTTTTATAACAAATCAATAAAAGACATGATTGTACAAATGTCACTTTTAGCTAGTCTTCAATGGCAACTCAATTTTGTCTTCAACTTCCATTGCCTATTAATCAACCAACCACATCAGTCATATATAGATTATTATAATAAAAACAAACAAACAAATTTACACGATACAATGAGTTAAGAATATCAAATCTACTTACCTGATTTTCTAAAATCCCACATTGAACTGCAAGAAATATGTAAAACATATTAATGAGGGTGAGAAGGGAAATTAAATCTTTTTCACAATCGGCTTCATTTCTGTTTAGCCTAAAATAGAATACTTGTTCTTTTACTAACCCTTGTTCAACCATATTGTGTCTGTAAGTTGTAATTTGAAGAAGACTACAGGTCACAAGAAAAAGAGAGGAAAAGATTTGATCCAAATTTAGATGGTTTATGTGGAAAGTATTCTAGAAATGATGTTGAATAAGAAATGTCTATTCATTTCAAAACTAATAATGAATTGAAATTGAAAATGAAAAAATATAAAAAGAAATAAAATTTACTAAACATAAAACCTAACATACCTCCATCCCAAAGCGCCAGATGAAGAAAGAAACACATTGTTTCAACTGAAGCATCAGATTAAGAATTCTTAGAAACATTGACTTACTAGTCCAATGCATTGACCAACCCGTGGACAATGATGGTCAAATCTTTGAACACAATTGTTAAAGACAGAGCAATATGAGGCTCTTGGAGGATGATAGAGCATACAAGTATCATAGTATTTGACATTAACTGTGTGAACATTCAAAATTTACATAATAGTTCAAATTTTCTCTATTTCATACCCGTCCTACGATTTTACTATGAAAGGAAAAAAAAGAAGCATGACATCAGATGCTGATATGGAAACAATATCCTGCAAATTTAGCAAATAAAAAAAATTAAAAACCCCCTGAAAATAAAAATCCACAATAACATACCATTTGGTAAAATTACCAACATTTCCATTTCTTGCTACTATCCTATGTGTTTCGAATTAAGAAATCAATTTGTTGGATTAGTGTCTAAGCCCTTAACCATATTTTGTAAATACTTGACCCGGTTGTGCATTGTCCTTTTGGGTTGTCTTCAAACCTGGCGATGGAATAATATAATTTTTGGAGAGAGAAGAATGATTTTATTAATTTATTACTTGGTTAATAAATTAATTTGAAATCAAGATAATGATTTATTAATGTATTATGGATATAATATATTGATTAGAAATCATATTGTTTAATTAATATTTAATCAGAAATTAATTTGGAATTAATTTTAGGATTAAAGGAATTAATTTAAATTGCAGGGACTAAAGGTGACAATGTTCAAAATTTGAACATTGAAGCATTATAGAACCTACCTTAGAGGTGGGGAATGAAATCTAGAGTGTCCTACAGTTTTCTTGGGCTCTAAGGGTGCCTTGGAAGCCTTAGGGAGGAAGTTAAGGGATTAGGGTTATCTAAGATACACCTGCCTTATCGTAAACCTTCCTTATCACCTATATAAACCCCTATAGGGTTAGATTTCGTCTAAGGAACTCCAAGAGAGGCTTAGAGCCAAATTTTTGCACTTCCCTTCTCTCTCCATAGTGATCCTTGGTTGCTAGGTTTCTTTGTGAGCCATTAGATGTGCGACACTTGTGGCGCTTGCTTTCAAAGACAAGAAGATTCAAGATTTAAGTTGTTATTACAATATAACAACAAGAGGTATGTATTTCATCTTTATTTGTAAATTTCTAAATCCCTAGAAGCTTGTTAGGGTTCTTCACATGTTCATAATGTTGTATAACTAATAGTGATAACATAGATCCAACTCTAGGGTTGCACGCACACATAGGATTGTTTGTATAAAACTCATCAGTGGTATCAGAGCAATTGGTTTTTGTTTTCAATTAGCATTATACAAATGTATGAACTTGACAAATTAGGGTTTATGGCCAATAAACCCTAGGAGGCGTGAATTTTCGAAATTAGGGTTCTTGAACCCTAATTTACAAAATTTGGTTAGGGTTTCCCAAACCCTTTTCTTAGCCTCCAAGATTTTGAAATTGGTTAGGGTTTCCCAAACTCTTTCCTTAGCCTCCAATTTTTCAAATTCTAGGGTTATTCAACCTTTGAATTTCGAAATTTGCCTCCTTCCCCAAGATAAGATCCTATTTTTTAGGGATTTGGATAAATGTCATATCTCGTAATTATCTTTTAAGTGTTTAAATTTGGTAATTAAATATTTTGAATTATCCCATCTCATAATTTCGAATTTTAGGGGATTTAAGGGATTATGTTAAATTAATTGTTTAATTTAAAAGATATCCTTACCAAAATAGAAGATAATTGTCAAAATAATTAGATAATCATTGCCTTATGTGATAAACTTGATTTATTTGAGTTATTTGATAGATTATCTTGCAAGAAATTGAATTAGATCATATTTAGATAATTACTAATTAACTGGTTAATTGTTATTATTTGTAATTTGATCTAGAATGTTCTTGCTTATGTTTTGGAAAGTTCAAATTTCACCCTTTTGGTTTATTAAGTTAACTAAAAGTATAATTAAAAGAAAGTTAATAAATTCATCATCATTTGGTTTATATTTGATTAAATTAAAAGTTTAATTTATAAAATTAAACCACCTAGTATTTTAAAAGTGTAAAATAAACCCTTATATTATGTATAACATTAAAAGTCTAATATTATATATGTATAACTTAAATGTTAGTATTACCGTTAGTAGGGCTCATTCACGAAGCCGATCTATAAGGAGAGTATAAGGTTATGGCCCATAAAATGGCTGTTTAATGGGTGTCCACTCTCTCCCACCGCTTCCTTGATTGGTGGAGGGTTGTTAGCCGAACTGGTAGGACAGGGAAAACCCTTTCCACATTAAAAGTATAATGAAAAATAAAGTAGCTAAATGTTTTACAAAAATTCCCAATCTTAGTTACTTTAGGCAAAAGTGAATCAATGCAATTCAATGAAATTACACTTTGTACACTTGCTAAGACGTTAGTGGAGCGTGTGTGGTTAATCGGCACACTAATTGGGTTCTATGCAAAGGTAGAAAAGGGTGACTCTATGGTTGTCATAGTTTGATAGAGCGTGTGTGGTTAACCGGCACATCGAATAGGTGACTGTAACATTGGGGGCACCATGTATATTTGCATGGTTATTCACACCCTGTTTTGTGATCCTCGACATCCCAGTCACAAATCGAGGGGCATATAGAGATTTAAACATGTCATTGAAAAGTTCAATGAATCTCAAAAGATCTAGGAGTTTTCAATAAATTTAAAAACTTAAATTCCTTTTTTGTTTTTCATTGTGGAAAATTAGTGAATCATCATTCACTTACCTTCAAATGTTCTGCAAGTTGGATTACGGCACCCCTCTTCCAATTTGTACGGTGTTGTGTTGGATCCTAGCCTTAATATCTCATTTGGGTGTTTTATTAAGGACTCAATCAACTAAACTTGATTTTTCTCCTATTTCATAGATGTCAAAGTCTGACAACTATGGTCTTCCTAAATCCGTTGGAAAAGGTTTTCCACATGAAGATGATGTTCCACGATTGGATTGTGGAAATGGAAATCATGCTTCATTTCTCCACCTCCTCCAATAATTCTCCCTGACCCACGTGTTTAAAAAACTTGAAAAGTTCAAGGTCACTCAAGCCCTATTGACAATAAGACACAAAGATGGAAACTCTGTATGTATATACGTCTTAAAGATGAAGTCACACATTGATAAGATTGTTAGGTGTCGATGTCTCAAGGAATTTAGTTGTTTAGTAACTTCCCGAATCATATGGTAAGTTCAACCACGACATGAACCGTATTGATTTGACTCATTTGCTTCTTGTTGCTGAATCAAAAATGATTTTGCGCACTGGTCAAGCAAATTTTGTCTGATAAATCAATATCCGAACCTTCTATGGGAAATGGCAACATTGGAAGTCCAGAAAAGTATTCTCTACGCAAGAGAAAGGTTGAGTTTGAAATATTCTCGTGTACCATTCCAGAAGAATCCATGTGTTTATACTGCCAAAAGAAGGGCTATTGGTTACGAAGCCGCCCTCACTACCTAAAAAATCTAAGAGATGGGAGAGTCAAGATGTATGACTCTGCTTTAGGTAAAATCCACTATCTAACTCCATCAAGTTTTATTTGGAGATTCTTAATACATGATGTGATAAGATTACATTTCGATGTTTTGAAGGATCGAAGAAAAGAAAGGAAGCTTAAAGGAAGGAGCAAGTTGGGTCTGATCGTGAAGAAATGGATTACAATTGCATGGATTCGATGATCGGATTTTCGAGCTGCTGCTTAGAGTTATGGTAGATTTCTTAGGAATATGTAATAGCATAGTTTTCATTTACATTGTAAGGATATATATTTTTCCGCATTAAAATAAATTTTGATATTGTCTTATTTATATTTCCTTGTAATGGCAATTGTGAAAATTGATGTTTGTGTCTTTCTATTATAAGCAATATAAAGTGGATGTGATTCTTAGTTATGTTATTTTCTAAGTAAGGAAAGATTCCCAATGCCCAAGTTTCAATTGGACAGAAGCATGGAATCATATGATTTGAATTATGTGATGTATGGAAATCTTGGTACTTAGAAATTTTAAGGCTAATTACTTGAAAAAGAGTCAAGTGAAGGACTAGGAGATCGAGTTCATAATGTTGCGCATTAGTCAAGTCCACCATAAATAACAAGATTATTTGTCATGATTTACTAAAAGTCTAGTAAACATTATTATGCTTACAAGATTAAGGGTAATTCCGAATCATTGAAAAGTTTCAATGAATGGCAAAACGAATAAGAAGAATCAATTAGGTAGAAAGATAAAAGTTTATCCAATCTAAGAAGAAGGGAGAGTAATTTTGTATCATGTTTTATGATCATCTTAAGAACCATATTATAATTCATCCTCTAAGGACACCTTAGTGCACTAAGTATGGTTAAGAAGAGGAGAATTGTCAAAATGGGTTAAGTCAATAAGATGAATCGTACTTCGTTCCAAGATCAAGTCTTAGAGTTAAACTCCAAGATTATGACTTGAGTGATAAAATCTTAAGTAGGAATGTTCTTATTTTTTTCAAATTTTGGTGAGTTGTGATGTATAGAATAAGATAAAGACCAACTAGTACCAAATTGTGTGTAGGTTTTGTCTTGATAAAGAAACACACTAACTCTTGAATATTTGTTTTGTCAAGGAATGTTTCTTGACAAGAGAAACTTATATGTCAAGAGGTCAGTGGGAGTCTAAATGATCTTGAATAGTTTCAAGAACTAATCAAGAGTAAACCTATTATTAAAAACTAGCACACGACTTGAGGTTTCTAACCTATCGTGTTGATAGATTTTTGTTTCTGTGTCATTCCAGTTTGGTCAACTATGCATGTGATTCTATGAGTTCTCAATGGATTGTATCGGGAAAAGGAACCTTCTTTAATAGAAAGTACATTGAAATGAAGGGGTGGGCTGCTAAATAACTTGGAAGCAATGGTGGGACCCTTGATGGCAAGAAATTAAGAATGAACATGTTTTGTCCATAAGAGTTTGGATTTGTCACTAACATTATCTTGTGATTATGGTTATAACAAATTCACATGGATAAGGGCACATACACAATAAAATCTAAGTGTCATAAGGTTTCTCTCCTTCATGAAAATGATTGTGAGGAAACGCTTTCACTAAGAGAGATTTTGAAGATAGCATTATGTAATTTGGGTTTCTCAAATTCAACTATGATTACAGCATCCCTCTTCATAGTTCGAATTGTGGGAAATGGCAAATGGGTCTGAACATTTTAGACTTATTGTTATAAGTTCTAGGATAGTTTAGACACACACATGAGTTATCTAAGAAAAGGTGTATGAGGTTGAGAAACTTAGATAAAGTCTTATCGAAGCGTTTTAGTATTAGAAATATGAACTTAAGAAACTCAATAAGCATTATTTTCTAGAAGTTCAACTATTTTCTGAATATATGTCAAAGCTAGTGGGAGCATAAGTATTATGCTGGTATGAATATAATCATCATGTTAGTGGGAGCATAATAATTATGGTAAGTTGCAAGTTAGCATTATTAATTATAGAAAACAAGTGTTTTAATTTGCAAAGTTGCAACGGTTGAAAAGTTGTTTTGCTATAATTAAGGGAGAGAATATTGTAGTTCGTTTCGAAATCTAAGATCTTAGATCGAGAAATTTTAATCAAATTTAGTCAAATATATGAATTGCATTCTCAAATTTTGATTATGATTACGACATCCCTTTTCTTAATTTGAGTTTGAGAACATGGCAAATAGAAATATTATGGCAAAAGACTAATAAAGTATCATGTCTTTATGTAAGACATTATGTTTCGTGTTCCATACGCTTCGAATATAGGATCGATCACATATGCTGTAATAATTGATCGTTCTAAAATTTTCCAAATGACTAGAGCATTAAGAGGGAAAAAGGAGTAGAACCGGACAGGACTAAGTTTATTAAACAACTATAAAAGGACAATCTAAGATTCACCAATGATTGGTTGCTTGTGAATAGTTGGAAGTATAGTAGTGGATGGACCGTACTGACATTATTATTACAAGATTTGATAATGAGTTGTCATATGGCAAATGTGGAAATGTTTCCATATTGGGAGTTGGACGTTAAGAATCTATATGTCTAAGATTAGAAACTTTTATGCAGAAGGATATTCAAAGGAATGTACCTTGAATACGAGACTTTGTATCTATGGAATTGTCTTGCAATAATATCCGATAGAGGCTTTGTAATTTCATTGGCAATAGTCTTTGTGACTTTAGTGTAGTGACATTACGAAAGGATCGTTGCATAAAATGTTAGAATATAACATATTCTACAAGTGGAAATAATTTGATATTCTTACACTTGTGATAAGGATTGGGAGTTGTGAAATGAGTATGATTGGAAGTGTGTTCATTTGATCTGTTTCACAAAGTAAGGACCATAGGTAAACATTGTGTGCATGCTAAGAGCATGAGACAATTGTAGTAATAATTCAAGTAATAAGTTAATTAACCGAGACAACAAATAATGAGTAATCGATATGGTGATAATTAAAAGGTGTTTTATTTATACTCAAAGGTTTGGGACCATATAGGTTTAGTATTATTCTTGTGTTTCACTTTGCATGTTTTGACTTCCTGAATAATTAATTATTTAAGAATAATAAAATTATTCAAATGGTCCACAATCGTTCATATGTTGGAAGTAGGTATGAATGAAGACTATCATGAATTGGTTTGCAGATTGTCTAAAGTGTATTAGACATAGTGTGACAACCCGATATTTCGACTCTATGTAATAACCTAAAAAGTCAATTATTGTAACCACTTTTGAAAATAATGAAATTAACTTTGAAAATAAAATATACAAAAGTCTTTATTTGGTTACCTACTATGTTAGATATCATTAAACCGTGAGCGTACATAAGAAGAACGCCCAAATCTGACCTCATATGAGGAAGTTATAAATTTCCGAAGTTTGGTATAGTGGTAGACAGCTAAAAACTCGAAACAGAGATCAAGCGACTTTTGGCCGGAACAACCTAAATGAGAATCGAAGGTCTCGACAATGTTATTACAAAGGTAAAAAGTCTGGCGAAAACAGACATCAGATGAAGAAGTTAGGGATTTCTAACGGACTTTTCCTGCTCCGACCTTTTAAAAATAAATAATAAAAATAATTTCAAAATTTGCCGACGGAGTCTAAACGAAAGTTGTAGAGCGTAGTCTTACCTACGCGTGGATATAAAGAACGATGAAAACGGAGTTCGTATGAAAAAGATATGAATTTTAGAAGTTTACTAAATAATTAAAATATAAATTTAATTAAAAATCCTGTATTATCCAAAGGAGGAGTCACCGGGTCAATTCGAGTTACGCCCAGCGTACCTTCGTATGCCCAACATACTCAAGTGCTAGGCCTCGGAACGTCCACATCGCCCCTCTACGTCTCTATGTCCCGTCCCATCCGAGCTCCGGCAGCCGAGGATGCGGTCATGCATGACGTATGCGTACGCCAGCGTACCCCAGTACGCCCAGCGTACCGAGGTGGTTCCGCCTCCTATAAAAAGGAGGCGAGGGTCCCGAGTAAAATTGCTCAATTCCTATCTTTCTCTTGCGTTTTACCCCGTTTTGCATGCAAGTAATATCCCGAAGCCCCGATTTTCATACCCAAGCCCCGAAGGATGTTTACGCTCCTGAGATTCCCGAGAATCCCGAGAAAATCCATTTTCTCGAGTCAAAGTTCAGCTCAGTATTCATCTCACCTTCTCCAAGCTATCAGGTGAGTTCATACCCCTATAAACTACACTTTCAAATGTTTGATAAATGCTTTTTATACACTTTTACGGGGGGGGGGGGGGGGGGAATACAAGTAAACACACGGTTATTACCATGTGTAACCTAAAGTTTCACTATATACTCTTTTTATCAAGTAAATCATATGTGATTCATAACTACTACATGAGAACTTTCGTATGCGATATATATTCTCGATAACATCTTGTCTTTTGGAAATAAAACATGTTTATATATATATATATATATATATATATATATATATATATATACACACACACACACACACGAATCAAACACTTTATTTATACTTTAAGTATATGTGATCATTTATGTCACTATAAATATTATACTTTACATAACAAGTGAGTATTACACTAGGGTTTACTATACGAACGAAACACACACTTTGAAAAACTATAATAGGTATAGTTTATGAGAAAATTGTGAACATTTACATACTAGAAACACTATATCGAAGAGATATTTTCATACACAAGAACAAATGGACATTTTCATACGTAAATATGTTTTATACTAAGTTTTGTGAGAAGTTTCACGTACTTTCAAGTATGCATTTTAAGTCCTATATTATATACCAAAATCCCTTGTAGGGGGAGCGTGATACTTGTATATAGATCTATACGGGATTAACAATCCCACACCTAAGCTGTTAGCTACAGCTAGGCCTGCAGGCCTGGGGTGACAAACATCATAACTTTCCAACGCCTGAAGAACGTTAATATAGGCATCCTGGTCAAATAGCATGGTTATAAGACTCACATGGAGTATTAAAAATACATTTATTTACGGGAATTTTCAAATGCCTTAGCGATTTATACATAAAACTACTATTTTAAGCATGAAAAACACTATTGGCTTAAAAGTTCTGGAACAATTAAACTACCATCTACTATAGTAGAAAATATGGGATTTCCTAGGAACATTCAAACATGACAAACCATTTTCATTCTATTTCATACAAACCTTTTTACTAAATGCTTATGAACTCATCAACTTAAATGTTGATCTACTCTTTCAAAACTACTTGTATTTCTCAGGAATTCAGTAAAACAGGTAAACAAACAGCTTTTGAAGAAGGGACGTTGTGGCGTCAGTTTAGTTTCATTTTGACATCATATTGTAATTTGTTTTTGAAACAAGTACCTATCAACAATGTTGTAACAACCCGAAATTTGTTCGTCGCCAAAACCCGTTCTACCCGGAAAGTCGCCGTTATCGGATTCGTTCCGATTTCTCTTTGAAATTTATTGTATAAATTTATATGTTTATTTTATCCTAATGAGTGTCTAAATCACTCAGGAACTTGTGTTAGTTGCCCAAAAACAATTAATTCACAAGTTTTAAAAATGTTCCCATCGGGTGACGGAAACTCAATCGGGTGCGACCAAAAGCTGAGGTTAGCGTCGGTATCGGGTAGAATTCCACCGCGTGCAAATTTTGGGGACTATATAAACATGTTTCAGCCTTCATTTGAAGCTTTTTCCCTCTCTCACTACTCTCTCTCTAACCTCTCTCCAAAATCCAAAGATTTAGTGTCCAAAACTTAATTTTAAGGCTTCAAATCCTTAAGGTACCTTCCTAGCCTTAATCTATAGCATGTTTAGCTTCCAAATTAGACACTTAAACATGAAATTGGGCAAAATGCATGAGTTTACGGCCTAAGGAGGTGCTTAGGCCGTGAACACCCAAAATGATGGGTTTTGAGCCTTTAAACCCTTCCTTGACTAGTTTGGACCTTGGATATGGCTATGAGACTTTAAAATATGGATTCTAAACATGTAAAACTTGCATTTTGTGATGTTTAGAGGAGTTTACGGCCAAGGAATATTCTTGGGCCGTAAACTCATATAATGAAGGTTTTTAAGCCCTTAAACCCTTCCAAATCACCCCTATAGCTTAGATATGAATTATGGGACTTTGATTCTTGCATTTGGACACTTGAAACATTAATTTTGAGGGACTTATGTGAGTTTACGGCCAAGGAGAGTTCTTGGGCCGTAAACTCCACTAAACTTGGCATAAATCTCATTCTAAGGTGTTAGAAAGCCATCCAACACCACCAAAAGCCTTGGAATAAATCAAGGGACCAACCAAAAATACTTTGAGGGCCAAAAACACAACATTTGTGAGGTTTCTAAGGGTTTACGGCCAAGACATGTTCTTGGGCCGTAAACTCCAAAATTTTTGGTGTTAGAATGCAAACTACACACCCCTAAGGCCCTTAGATGAATTTTAGAAGTCCATTCATGCATGTTCTAGACCTTGAAACACCTTGGAACACCACACACTAGAGTTTACGGCCATGAAGGGGGTTTCATTGGCCGTAAACTCCACAAACACCTCAAAAATCACATGCAAACTCATGTTAGGCCTTGGATTAATTTTATCAATCACATGTGATTTGTTCTAGCATCATTAAACATCATTTTCTTGGACAAACAAGAGTTTACAGCCATGGAGCTATGCTAGGCCGTAAACTCCCTTAAAGGGGGTCAAATTGATGCTTTGAATCATTCCAAGTCCTTAAACCAAGTCTAGAAATCATTCCCTAAGTGTTGGAAGTCCAAAAGGCACCATAAAACACCCATCATGAGTTTACGGCCGTAAACTCATGGGGAAGGGTGTTTTGGCCGTAAACTCCCTTAAGGGGGTGTTCCTTTGATGTCCCAACTCATTTCCCAAGTCCCTTATGCCATTCATGTCCCTAAACGCCACCCGGATCACTCCAAACACTTGTATCGGAGTGTTATCGCGACCTGAAGCAATTGTCCCTATCCGACAATCAATCTAAGTCCTAATTAGATACAAATGTGTATCTTTACTTCATAATTAGGAACCTCGTGCGTTTACAAGTCCCGGCTCAACTCTTAGCATCCAAACCATCTCGTACCTCGTTCGGTGAGTTCATACCCCTACGGCTTTTTCACTGTTTTCAATGTTTTCAGGGGGGGAATACAAGCAAACCATAATTGTTTTCCAATCGTAACATTGATGTGTTTCAAACAATCTTTGATAAACCTATAAACTCTTTTACTCCTTATGTATTATGCTGAGCATAAGGAATGACTACTCAATTTCAACTAAATGGATTTTAGTTAAGAAACAATCAAAGTAATCAAATTATTATGGGAATAATTTGGGGGTCTTTACTGTGCTTTCTATCGTATACTAATATCTATACTAAATTATTAGATAAACTATGTCTGTCCAGTTTATCTCCGTATCATTTGAATATGTTAACTGATGATTTCATGTATGTATCTACACTTTACTGTACTTTGTTTCATAACTTTCTGTATGTCAATATCTTTCAAGAACCCTGTGAATAGTTTAGTACTAGCTTGTGAGATAGCCACTACCCTTTATGGATGATCAGTAAATCCTCTCCGGAAGTGTAACCAGAGTCTCCTGGAGGGAGAGCGCGGAATTTGTGAATAGATCTATTCGGGACTGACAATCCCACACCTTAACTGCTAGCTACAGTTAGGCGGGCACGCCTAGGGTGACAAATTTCAGGATATCGTTCGACGTCTGACAAACGTCAAGGAGGTCACGTTGTCGTATCAGTATGGTTACCCGACTCATAATATGTATTAATACAGCTTATTCACAGTTTGGGTTCAGGATTTCTATTTCGTTCGGGATAGTGATCCCATGGTTTTGTATCTATATTCTATGTCTCTTTCGGGATTGTGATCCCATGGTATTGTTTCTATGTCTCTTTCGGGATAGTGATCCCATGGTATTATCGAACTATTCTATATCTATGTCCTATACGGGATAATGATCCCATGGTTTATTCTTATATCTCTTTCGGGATAGCGATCCCATGGTATTAACTAAACTAATTGGCATCTAATTCGGGATAGTAATCCCATGGTTTTACGTATACTATCTGTACGGGATGTCCTTCCCCATGATCTTTAACTATATCTTATACGGGATAGTGATCCCATGGTTTTTCTAAATCTATATCTTATACGGGATAGTGATCCCATGGTTTCTAAATCTATGTCGTATACGGGATAGTGATCCCATGGTTTCTAAAACTTATATCTTATTCGGGATAGTGATCCCATGGTTTCAAATCTATATTTACATACATACATTAACTTATCTCATGTTAGTTCGGGATGATAGTCCCATGATCTTGAACCGTACTTTCGAATATCTCAAACTAACTTATATGTCTTTCGGGATAGTGATCCCAAGATTTTCATTATATAGTTTTGTGTGCTAAACTATACTTTGTGATATACCATTGATCTTACAATTAGGAAAATATGGGATTTTCCTGGGGTAAATACAATACATAACCGAATTGGTAACAAACGATAACTTAACCAACTTCACATAAAAAAATATGGGAATTTCTTGGATAAAAAATCTTTTCGGAAACTAAAGGAAACCGATACAGTTTCACAAAACAAAACCGCTTATGAACTCACCAGCTTTATGCTGATTTTCAAACCGCTTGTATTCTCAGGTCCAAGTTAGACAGGTACCCGGTGATCTCTTTTGGCGAAGACGGAGTGCATAGGAGACTCGTCTCAACTTTTGTTAATATGATGCATATGTATATTTGTATAACTTTACTTTTGAAACACATGTAAACTTTCATATATATGTAATGTAATGTTTGTTTACTGTGAATACTATGTACATTGGATTTGATACACAACGTGGTAGTCCACCCCGGAGACGTTTCCGCCTCTGGTTTCCGGGGTGTGAAAGATTGGTATCAGAGCCCTTGTTTATAGTGAACAGAGTATACCAAACCTTACATGGTATAAAACTATAAACACTAAAGGGCCTCAGTGCTCTGAATTAAAAGTATCTTCAAAACTACAAGTATTTTCAAAAGTATACAAGTATACCGAACCGTCGAAATCCGTAACTACAAGTAGAACAAAACATAAGTAAATGGGTGTTGTACACTGCGGTTAAACCTGGGCAGTTATGTAGTTGTGTCTAGGGTCAATATAGCCTGGCCAACTATATTCATTCGAGACACGACCAACATGTGCTTGGGAGTGACTGTGGTACGCAGCATGCCTAAAACTTACCTAATACCTCAAACAACGAATTGCCGCTGCAGCGCAACCATGAAATACTATGGGAGTATTTCTCGAGCCAATCCTTCGTAGAAAATCCTCGTATACGCGATGTTACTTGATCAATCCGTTAGCGATAAAATGTTCTGCCGTGATAACTCCTTCCTGCTTTATCGCTTAGTATGATGCTATATCTGTCTTGATGAGATATCCCTGTTCAATATCTCTTGATTCAATTCAGAGGACTTATAATCCTCTCTTTCCTGATCTTTTTAGATCAAGATGCCTCCGAGAAAGAGACCCAGCTCGAAGAACAACGATAATCCTCCTCCGCTACCACCCTCTCCTTAATTTGATCTCGCATCACTTCAAACAGTTCTGACTGCTGCAATGGTGGCAGCTATGTCTCAAATGAATCCCGGTGGCTCCGGAGGTAGTCCCCAACCTCAAAACCCAGAAGGCAGCCAGGAACACCGAAGAGGGGGTTCCTACAAAGACTTCATGAACGCGAAACCCACAACCTTTGATGGCACTGGAGGTGTCATTTCCCTGACTCGATGGTTTGAGAAAATCGAGTCAATCTTCGAAATATGTGCCTGTTCGGAGTCTGATAAAGTCAAGTTTGTTGCCTGTACTTTCCTCGATAAAGCCTTGACTTGGTGGAACGGCCGAGTCAAATCCTTAACTCTACCTGTAGCGAATGCCATGGGTTGGGAAGCTATGAAGGAGCTTCTTCTCGCAGAGTATTGCCCTCGGGGCGAAATCCAGAAACTGGAACACGAACTCTGGAACCTTAAGATGAAGGGTTCCAACATAGCTGCTTATACTTCAAGATTCGATGACCTGGCGTTACTCTGTCCGGGAATGGTTACCCCGGAGAGTAAAAAGATCGAAAGATTCATCTGGGGATTGACCCAGCCAACCAAGGGGAATGTCTTGGCTGCGAAGCCAGACACGTACGACAGTGCTAAATGCCTTGCGAAAATCTTGATCGATCACGAAGACAACTATGATGAAGAAACTACCACTCCTGAGTCGGACACAAGTGGAGGTGAAAATAGAAAGAAATCTCGGAACAAGCGAAAGGCCCAGAGTACGAGGGGGTCTTCGAAGAAACAACAAACGGTAGCAGTCCATGCTGCTACTACCCCTATTGCTGTCTCAGCTGTCGGTTCTACAGCCCAAACTCCCACCAGTGGATACACTGGCAATCTTCCTTGGTGTGGTAAGTGCAACTACCATCACCGCATCCCTGGTCCATGTCGCGAAAAGAGCTGCGACAACTGTGGCAAGAAAGGCCATCTGTCTCGAACCTGCAGAAAACCGGCCAAGTCAACAAACCAATCATCGGGGGCAGGAATCAGTCCATCCTGCTACAATTGTGGTGAAGCAGGGCACTTCAAAAGGAATTGCCCCAAGGCAACTACCACCACTGATCCCTCTGTCGCCGCAGGTATACTTTTCTTTGATAACTCTTATACCTGCAACTCTTTTCGATTCCCGTATTTGGAGGGAAACCTGTTATCTATTTATTCGGACGTTTTCTAAGCTCGATTCCTCGTGTGTGATCGAGATGTGCATCATCAAGACGACTAACCAATGAGATTGAGAACACTAACTTCGTACCTATAAATTGAATCCTCGGTCCAGAGGACTATTCTGTTCCATTCGGTTAATGGGAAACCTTTCGCGAAAATACGTTGATGCTACGTTTAACATGGAATGATGGAGTCCCATTCATGTTGTCATCTTGGTTTCGAGAGGGTCGCTTGACTATATCTTTTCATCGACCTAACTCTCATGATCTTCGGCATCAACTTTCGTATTGTGTGATGCTTTAAAATCCAAAAGTTTTCCTGGTACGAATTACCGCATTCCTCGTTTCTGTGGTCATTTAGAAACGAGAAGTTAGTAGTCCTTTCTACTAAATATCTGTCCTGAAGTGTTTCCGGGAAACTTCGTTCGAACGTCTAAAGTTTAAATTCCATGTCGTATGTTTCGAAATCTTCGTAGAGACCCGATTCCACTTGAGAAAGTGATGATCCCAAAATATCGAATCCATTCGAGTTCGTTTCAAACTCATGATCGATATCCTATTTTTTGAATTTCGGGACGAAATTCCCTCTAACGGGGGAATAATGTAACAACCCGAAATTTGTTCGTCGCCAAAACCCGTTCTACCCGGAAAGTCGCCGTTATCGGATTCGTTCCGATTTCTCTTTGAAATTTATTGTATAAATTTATATGTTTATTTTATCCTAATGAGTGTCTAAATCACTCAGGAACTTGTTTTAGTTGCCCAAAAACAATTAATTCACAAGTTTTAAAAATGTTCCCGTCGAGTGACGGAAACTCAATCGGGTGCGACCAAAAGCCACGGTTAGCGTCGGTATCGGGTAGAATTCCACCGCGTGCAAATTTTGGGGACTATATAAACATGTTTCAGCCTTCATTTGAAGCTTTTTCCCTCTCTCACTACTCTCTCTCTCTAACCTCTCTCCAAAATCCAAAGATTTAGTGTCCAAAACTTAATTTTAAGGCTTCAAATCCTTAAGGTACCTTCCTAGCCTTAATCTATAGCATGTTTAGCTTCCAAATTAGACACTTAAACATGAAATTGGGCAAAATGCATGAGTTTACGTCCTAAGGAGGTGCTTAGGCCGTGAACACCCAAAATGATGGGTTTTGAGCCTTTAAACCCTTCCTTGACTAGTTTGGACCTTGGATATGGCTATGAGACTTTAAAATATGGATTCTAAACATGTAAAACTTGCATTTTGTGATGTTTAGAGGAGTTTACGGCCAAGGAATATTCTTGGGCCGTAAACTCATATAATGAAGGTTTTTAAGCCCTTAAACCCTTCCAAATCACCCCTATAGCTTAGATATGAATTATGGGACTTTGATTCTTGCATTTGGACACTTGAAACATTAATTTTGAGGGACTTATGTGAGTTTACGGCCAAGGAGAGTTCTTGGGCCGTAAACTCCACTAAACTTGGCATAAATCTCATTCTAAGGTGTTAGAAAGCCATCCAACACCACCAAAAGCCTTGGAATAAATCAAGGGACCAACCAAAAATACTTTGAGGGCCAAAAACACAACATTTGTGAGGTTTCTAAGGGTTTACGGCCAAGACATGTTCTTGGGCCGTAAACTCCAAAATTTTTGGTGTTAGAATGCAAACTACACACCCCTAAGGCCTTTAGATGAATTTTAGAAGTCCATTCATGCATGTTCTAGACCTTGAAACACCTTGGAACACCACACACTAGAGTTTACAGCCATGAAGGGGGTTTCATTGGCCGTAAACTCCACAAACACCTCAAAAATCACATGCAAACTCATGTTAGGCCTTGGATTAATTTTATCAATCACATGTGATTTGTTCTAGCATCATTAAACATCATTTTCTTGGACAAACAAGAGTTTACGGCCATGGAGCTATGCTAGGCCATAAACTCCCTTAAAGGGGGTCAAATTGATTTTTTGAATCATTCCAAGTCCTTAAACCAAGTCTAGAAATCATTCCCTAAGTGTTGGAAGTCCAAAAGGCACCATATGTCACAACTGGAAATTTTGTGTCATGTAATCTATACATTCAACCTAATGTGAATCAAAAACTTCAATCAAATACAATATGCAAGCACTACAAGTAGTCATCAAACAATTGGAGACCCTAGAAGTTCTTGTTAAGTCCATTTGGACTAGGACTTCCTATTTGGATCCAAATGGACCAATAAGCTTCCAATTGGACTATCATGGGCTTAGGACCCTAATTGGGCTCTAATTGGACCCACACTAATTTATTTCAACATTTTAGGTCATATTGGGCCTAGAATGAAATAAATCACAAGCTTTGATCCATAATTTAACCTAACATAGCTTAATAAAGCATAAAAATCACAATTTTATTTTATAAGGCCAATAAATACCCTAAACTACCTCTAATAGTGGGCTTAGGGGCAAAAGCCCAAATTTTTCCTTTTTCCCTTCACATTCTCGGCCCAAGGCCCAAATCCAAGAGAGAATTGACTTGCAAATGACACCTCATCTTTACCCATAGGATATCCATGCATTAATCTCATTTCTCCATGCACATCACCTCAAATATCACCTCTCTTCTCTCCTCTCTCTCACTCTCGGCCATACACACATACACACACCAAAAATATCTCAAATTCTCTCTAGATCACTCAAGAACAACTCTCCCTCTCCACTCAAAAATCTCGAGTTCTAGGAAGCATTCAAGAGGAAATCTCCACAAAATTCTTCATCTAATGTAAGATTATGCATAGATCTATGGTTTAAATTCTTTTGTTATCAAGATCCTTTCCTAATCTATGCAAAAATCGTGATCTTGTATCCTAGAACCATCTCAAAACTCGAGATCTTCATCAAAGGGAGCTAAGGCCAAAAACACTTCATTTTTCCTTCCATTTTTCCTTGCAAAACCGAATCAACACCCCAAGGTGAGCTTCATACCCCCTATTTTCTGTTTTTATGAGTTTTGTGGGGGGGGGGGGGGGGGAATACAAGTGAAAGTGTAGATCTATATGTGTTTTGTATGCCTTGTATGATTTCCATGCTTATATGTATGCTTTTATGTGTTTTTATGTTGGATCTAGCCTTAAAACCCATCAAAACCGAGATATATCTTGTGTTAAATGATTTTAGCTTCAAATATATTTCTAAACACAAAGTATTTCAAGAAAAATGGCTAAGTGGTTTAGTAATAATTTTCTTTGGGTTAAAAACACAAATTTTGGGCCTAAAATGTGAAAAATGCAAAAATAAGGGCCCAAATTGACATTTCACAGATTCTGATGGATGAAGTGTGCCAAAACAGTTTCCATAAATAAATTTCTGGAAATATACTCATTTAGGGGATTAAAAACATAAATTCCAAGCTTAATGGGATAAAAATGAAAATTTCGGCCCAATAAGGCCCATTATGCGAATTTTTCTGTTTTGGAGGGCCAAAACTGTAACATTCTGTAAAACAGCAGACTATAAGTGTTCCAAATCCTTTTCAAAGGTTTAAAATGCTTTTTAAATTTAAAAAGGACCAAAGTTGCAAAAATTTTCCAATTTGGGCCAAAATTGTCAAAGTTGCGAAAAGAAGGGATTAAAACCGAGAAAACTGCATTTTCAAGGACTTAAACTGTTTCTACGAAAAATTTGCTGAAAAATATTAATTTCAATAATTTTTGGTGTTAAAATGTCAAGAAAAATAGTTTAAGGACCAAACCGGGAAGTATTTAATAAAAAGGGTTGAAAATGTAAATTTTACAAATAATGAGGGGCTGAAAACAGGAATATTTCAAGGCTAGTTCAATGTACACAATTTGATCAAATAATTGCACCGCGACTATCGACGAAATACAATACATTACAATACCCAAAAGTCGTTGTTAAACGAATTGGCTCGGTCTCGAGCCAATAGAAATCTACAACTACTAACACTACGACACTACGATTCATACAAGTAACGTTTGGTATTACATATACATGCGAGTGTGCACAGACGTCTACGCACCATCTTTGGGCCCCACAAGTGTAAAATCTTGTTCGTTGAGCCTAGCTAGCCCAATGACCTGATCTTAAGGCCCGAAGACATTTTTTTTACGGTGTGTTGGGTTTTACCGATCCGACACAACGTAAATGGACTTTCAATGGCTTGTATACCACCGGTCCCCAAGGGTCCTTTGGTATTGCTAGTAAAGTCTACATTTCATGCGAGGCGGGTCGGGGACCCCTCGTACATTTTACCCCCAACCGGCTAATGGAGTTACCGGGGTCTTCGTGACCTCTTTCTCTTCGGATGTGGGACTTCACCTAGTCAGGGCGATTGGATAACGCGATTAGTATTGACGACGCCTTCGGAGTCGTTAGTATAACTATAAACTGGGCGTTTGTGTAACGCGGGTTTGTAGTAAATAATCCTGCTCGAAAACCTTCCAACGTCGCCTGGGACTGACACTATACGCTATGCAATGGTTTCAATGTAACATCACGTAATTCAAGGAACTAGGAGAACATCGGGTTTTCCTAGGGTTTTCAATACTTACAAATTTGAAATGCATACATTCTAAACGAACATTTTTTTACAAGTATAGAAACAAACAAGCATACCTATGGATCTTCACAAACGTTTTCGGAAACTTATCTTTTCAGAAAATATCGGATTTTCTGGTGGTTCTTCAAACAATACAAACATTCGATTTCAAACACTACTTATGAACTCACCAACATTTCATATGTTGACGTTTTTTCAAAATACTTGTATTCTCAGGGAGCCAGTGAATCAAGGGAAATCATATCCAGTGACGGTTGCGGTTTATTTTTGTATGAATTGAACAACTTAATTTTTGGGGAATGTAATGTTTAAACAATGTACGATATGTAAACACTACTGGTTGTACTATGTTGATGAATGGTGACGAATGTTGTTATGTTTCATATATATTCAATGTTATGGTATTCAATTGAGTCACGACAGCCCCCGAACGTTTCCGCCGTCTGGTTCGGGGGTGTGACAGGTTGGTATCAGAGCTTTGTTTATAGTGAACTAGCATGTCGAGCCATACATTGATATGCAACTATAAACCAAAAAGAGGGACTAACATAACTCTGAACAACACAAGTAAATAAAACACACTTGCTTGCATTAGGGATAAGAACCTAACGCTGAATCAAACACAATAATACTGGTATCTCGGTTAATTCGGGACTGTTCTTAGTGATACCAAGGAGTGAATGTAGCCTGATCAACTACATTCTCTCCAAGGTAAAACTAACACACGTCTTGATGAGATCGGAATAGCCAGGGAACCTAAAACTATACCCTTTATCACCCAAAAAGAGAATGTTTGCTTAGTCTGTACCATAGTCATAGCATCCTAGGATAATGTTAGCATATTTACGTACTTGCGCAGACAGCATGGCTGGCTTTCATCACCCGGGAGACCCCTACTTCCCTAATCAGGGAAACAACGGGTGGCTAGAGGAGGAGGGGGAGCAGCAGGGTATCCAGTATTATCAGGCCTTAGTAGCTCACGGGATGCTTGTGGATGAGCCAGGAGAAAATCCAGGTGAAGCACACGATGTCGGACCCGATGAATACGTAGACACTGACTACGAGTTTGGAGGAATCGACAGTGACGACGAGGAAGGTCAGGCTGGGGACCAGGACCCCATCCCGCCATATGAGGACGTAGCACAACACGATCACCCCGCTCCACCAGTGAACCCCCCAAGAGAGAACCGTTCCCTCGAAGCTGAGGTCGTCGCACTGCGACAACAGCTGTATGCTATGGAAGCTCGGGCGGTGCGAACAGAGCATGAGAGGGATTAGGTTATTGGAGACATGGCAGAGATGGCGCAGTTACTGGCGCAACATTTCGGCATGTGACTTCGGCACCACCTCCGGACACAGCTCATCGCGGTTAGGGGTAGACTTATCATAATAGATCATTAGGAACTATGTTACGTACTCCGGCTCTATGTTTAAGTGACTACACTACTCATGGAGCCGTTATGCTGTCGGATTAGCGTTACTTATGTATGCTCCTACGAGCAAATTTTCTTGTACTAAATGCGGATAATATTAATAAACTTTTGTGTGTTTTGCTATGATATTCTCAGTTGTTATGTGTTGAGACGTTATGATTGTATGCTTGATGATAGTAACGTTTAGGTTCGTACCATACACCTAGTTAGTAGAGTCGCCACCTCACGGAAACCACGTACACTCAACATCTTTCCGTTTCGTGACAGAAAGATGCCTCGCCCAGCTACTCGCGGAAATCCCGAACCAACCCCGCCGGAAGTTGACTCCACTGCTTTCCAGGCAGCCGTGTCTGCTGCAGTCACAGCGGCTATGGCACAACTTCACCGAGGGAACAACGGAGGAGGTAACGGGCAAGGATCCGGAAGTTCGAACAACGGGACGAACCAAGGACTCACTAAAACGTGCACCTACAAGGACTTTGCGAACGCTAAACCCCGAACTTTCAACGGTACCGGAGGAGTGATCGCCCTGAAGCGATGGATCGAGAAGGTAGAGTCGGTATTCGAGATATGCGAGTGCCCCGAGCAGATGAAAGTGAAGTTCGCGGCCTGCACTTTCGTGGACCAAGCACTCACTTGGTGGAATGGTCATGTAGAAGCTATGACACTTCCTGTCGCCAACTCTATTCCCTGGACAGAAATGAAAGAGATGTTGACGGCCGAGTACTGCCCCCGAGGCGAAATACAGAAGATGGAGCAGGAACTATGGAATCTCACGGTGCAGAATGGGAACATCGATGCTTACATATCGAGATTCAGCGAACTATCTCTGTTGTGCCCGGGTATGATCACATCAGAGGGAAAGAAGATTGAACGATTCATTTGGGGACTGACATCCCCCATTCAAGGGAACGTGATAGCTGCGAACCCTGAAACTTTTGACAGTGCGAAGAGATTGGCAAAGAGGCTATACGATCATAACCACAAAAAGGGCGAGAAACCGGTAGAGACTGAGAAGAAGAAGGAGAGTGATGGTAAGAAAGGATGGAACAACAAGAGGAAGGGGCGTCAGGGTCCCGAGACCTCTAAAAAGCAGCAAACGGTGGCAGTTCACGCTGTCACTGCGCCGGTACCAGTCACATCACATGCTCCAGCCTCAGCTGCTTCAAATACTTCAAAACCCTATTCCGGTAATCATCCCAAATGCAACAAGTGCGGTTTCCATCACCAAGGAGAATGTAGGGAGTTCCATTGCACCGGTTGCAACCGAAGGGGACACACTGCAAGGTTCTGCAGGACTTATCCTTCTCAGAACCAGAGTCAGGGAAACAACCAGAACAACAACAACAACCACCGCAATACCAACAACACCAATGCCGGCGGCAACAACGCAGGGCCTAGCCACACCTGTTTCGGGTGTGGAAGGACGGGACATTTCCGTCGAGACTGCCCTAACAACAACAACAACTCAGGAAGCAGAGGAGCAGGAAGAATGCTGACTATGGGTCAGAGTGATGCAGTCCAGGACCCCGCAGTTGTGACCGGTACGTTCCTCCTAAACCACGCTTATGCATGCATCTTATTTGATACCGGAGCGGAGCGAAGTTTCGTAAGCGAGAAGTTTAAACATTTATTAAAACAACAACCCCAGAAGCTAAATGAAACCTATACGGTGGAAATGGCCAATGGGAAAACCGAATCCACTAGGGAGATCTACATCGGATGTACCCTAACCCTTAACCAACACGTCTTACGAATAGATCTGATGCCAGTGTCAATTAGGAGTTTCGATGTGATTATCGGCATGGATTGGTTAAGCCCCCACCATGCTGAGATTATGTGCCACGAGAAGGCCGTTCGCCTTCGTCTCCCGAATCACGAAACCCTAGTAATTTACGGAGACAAACCTAGCACGAGTCTTCGTCTTATCTCATGCATCAAAGCACAAAAACATCTGCGAAAGAACAACTTAGCGTTCTTGGCCCACATAGTGGACAAGGCTAAAGAAGAAATTAACATCCAAGACATTCCGGTAGCGTGTGAATTCCCGGACGTGTTTCCTGAAGATCTTCCAGGAGTACCCCCAGAGAGACAGGTTGAGTTCCGAATCGACCTCGTCCCAGGAGCAACTCCCCTCGCTAAATCACCATATAGATTGGCACCTGCTGAAATGCAGGAATTGTCCAGCCAACTCAGTGAGCTTCTGAACAAGGGATTTATCCGACCTAGCTACTCGCCGTGGGGAGCTCCGGTGCTCTTTGTCAAAAAGAAGGACGGATCTTTCAGAATGTGCATCGATTACAGAGAGTTGAATAAACTCACTGTTAAAAACCGCTACCCACTCCCACGAATCGATGATCTATTCGACCAGCTCCAAGGAGCTAGCTATTTTTCTAAAATAGACCTACGGTCCGGATACCATCAACTCAAGGTCCGAGAAGAAGATATTCCTAAAACCGCTTTCCGAACCCGCTATGGACATTATGAATTCGTCGTAATGCCCTTCGGTCTAACAAATGCACCCGCCGCATTTATGGACCTAATGAACCGAATCTGTCGACCGTTCTTGGACAACTTCGTCATTGTGTTTATCGATGACATCCTCGTCTATTCTCGAAGCAAAGAGGAGCATGGCCAACATCTCCGAAAAGTCCTAGAGACGCTGCGATCGGAAAGGCTTTACGCCAAACTCTCTAAGTGTGAGTTTTGGCTACGGAGCGTGAATTTTCTCGGTCACGTAGTTAGCCAAGATGGAATTCATGTGGATCCCTCTAAGGTCAAAGCTGTGGAAGGATGGGCAACTCCGACTACGCCCACAGAAATTCGTCAGTTCTTAGGCCTAGCAGGCTACTATAGGAGATTCATCCAAAACTTCTCAAAGATCGCCAAGCCACTTACCTTGCTTACGCAAAAGAGTGTGCCATTCAAGTGGACAGACCGACAAGAGATTGCGTTTCGAGCCTTGAAGCAAGCTCTTTGTAGCGCTCCTGTACTATCTCTACCCGAAGGAACGGAAGATTTTGTAGTTTACTGTGACGCGTCAAATCAAGGTTTAGGTTGCGTTCTCATGCAACGTGGAAGAGTGATAGCATATGCGTCCCGTCAACTAAAGACGCACGAAGTAAATTACACAACCCATGACCTAGAACTGGGAGCCGTGGTCTTCGCCCTAAAAATTTGGAGGCACTACCTGTACGGTACAAAGTGCACCATCTTCACAGACCACAAGAGCCTCCAGCACATCTTGAATCAGAAGGAGCTGAACATGAGACAACGAAGATGGGTGGAGTTGTTAAACGACTACGAATGCGAGATCAAGTACCATCCAGGCAAGGCCAACGTGGTAGCTGACGCATTAAGTCGGAAGGAGTACACAAATCGCCGTGCGAAAACACACTCGATAACCATTCATTCTCATCTGACCGCTCAAATTGCATCAGTCCAGGCAGAGGCTATGAAAACGGAAAATAGAGTTAGCGAGGCATTACGCGGAATGGAGAAGAACCTGGAAGTCAAAGAGAATGGGGTATACTACTTCATGAACCGCATTTGGGTTCCAAAGATCGGAGGATTCAGGGAGATCGTTATGAAGGAAGCCCACAAGACACGATACTCCATCCATCCTGGTTCGGACAAGATGTATTTGGACATTAAGCAGCACTATTGGTGGCCTAACATGAAGGCGGAAATCGCAACTTATGTTAGTAAGTGCCTTACGTGTGCCAAGGTAAAAGTGGAATACCAGAAACCTTCCGGATTGTTACAGCAACCGGCAATCCCTG
This sequence comes from Lactuca saligna, assembly GCF_052625555.1. NCBI lineage: Eukaryota > Viridiplantae > Streptophyta > Magnoliopsida > Asterales > Asteraceae > Lactuca > Lactuca saligna. The sequence continues at coordinate 57,828,156 of NC_136424.1, forward strand.
AGTGGAAATGGGAGGGGATTTCTATGGACTTCGTGACCAAGCTGCCCAAGACGCCGGACGGTTTGGACACCATATGGGTAATCATCGATCGACTGACGAAATCTGCCCATTTCCTGCCCATCAAAGAGTCCTACAAGATGGAGAGGCTGACGCGTTTGTACCTACGAGAGATTGTAAGACTTCATGGAGTGCCAAAATCTATCATCTCGGATAGGGACAGTAGGTTCAAGTCACGCTTTTGGCAGTCGCTCCACAAGGCCATGGGAACTCATCTTGATATGAGCACCGCGTATCACCCACAAACGGACGGTCAAAGCGAACGAACCATTCAGACGCTTGAGGACATGCTTCGTGCATGTGTGATAGACTTCGGAAAGTCTTGGGATACCCACCTACTGTTGATCGAGTTTTCATATAACAATAGTTATCATTCGAGCATTAAGGTGGCCCCTTTCGAAGCACTGTACGGGCGTAAATGTAGATCACCGTTATGTTGGGCTGAAGTAGGTGACACCCAGCTAGCAAGAACACATGCGCCAAACAAGGCATTAACGGGACCGGAAATCATTCGCGAGACCACAGAAAAGATTGTCCAGATCAAAGCTCGATTACAGGCATCGCGTGACCGGCAAAAGAGCTACGCTGATAAACGGCGAAAGCCCTTAGAATTCCAGGACGGTGATCGAGTATTATTGAAGGTCTCACCCTGGAAAGGGGTTATACGTTTCGGAAAACGGGGAAAGCTGAACCCGCGATACATTGGACCTTTCGAAATCGTCGCCCGAATAGGTCCAGTAGCATACAGACTACAACTACCTGCAGAGCTAAACGGTGTACACCCCGTGTTCCATGTTTCTAATCTGAAAAAGTGCCTGTCAGATGAAACCCTAGTCATTCCTCTTGACGAAATCGAAATCAATGAGAATCTCCTGTTCGTCGAAGAGCCAATCGAAATCATGGACAGGGAGGTGAAGCGTACTAAGCAGAGTCGCATCCCGATCGTGAAGGTACGGTGGAACGCAAAGCGTGGTCCAGAATTCACGTGGGAACGCGAAGATCAAATGAAGCAGAAGTACCCTCACCTATTCTAGCATTCTCAAATCTAGTTTTCAAACAGAATTTCGGGACGAAATTCCCTCTAACGGGGGGATGATGTCACAACTGGAAATTTTGTGTCATGTAATCTATACATTCAACCTAATGTGAATCAAAAACTTCAATCAAATACAATATGCAAGCACTACAAGTAGTCATCAAACAATTGGAGACCCTAGAAGTTCTTGTTAAGTCCATTTGGACTAGGACTTCCTATTTGGATCCAAATGGACCAATAAGCTTCCAATTGGACTATCATGGGCTTAGGACCCTAATTGGGCTCTAATTGGACCCACACTAATTTATTTCAACATTTTAGGTCATATTGGGCCTAGAATGAAATAAATCACAAGCTTTGATCCATAATTTAACCTAACATAGCTTAATAAAGCATAAAAATCACAATTTTATTTTATAAGGCCAATAAATACCCTAAACTACCTCTAATAGTGGGCTTAGGGGCAAAAGCCCAAATTTTTCCTTTTTCCCTTCACATTCTCGGCCCAAGGCCCAAATCCAAGAGAGAATTGACTTGCAAATGACACCTCATCTTTACCCATAGGATATCCATGCATTAATCTCATTTCTCCATGCACATCACCTCAAATATCACCTCTCTTCTCTCCTCTCTCTCACTCTCGGCCATACACACATACACACACCAAAAATATCTCAAATTCTCTCTAGATCACTCAAGAACAACTCTCCCTCTCCACTCAAAAATCTCGAGTTCTAGGAAGCATTCAAGAGGAAATCTCCACAAAATTCTTCATCTAAGGTAAGATTATGCATAGATCTATGGTTTAAATTCTTTTGTTATCAAGATCCTTTCCTAATCTATGCAAAAATCGTGATCTTGTATCCTAGAACCATCTCAAAACTCGAGATCTTCATCAAAGGGAGCTAAGGCCAAAAACACTTCATTTTTCCTTCCATTTTTCCTTGCAAAACCGAATCAACACCCCAAGGTGAGCTTCATACCCCCTATTTTCTGTTTTTATGAGTTTTGTGGGGGGGGGGGGGGGGGAATACAAGTGAAAGTGTAATATGTGTTTTGTATGCCTTGTATGATTTCCATGCTTATATGTATGCTTTTATGTGTTTTTATGTTGGATCTAGCCTTAAAACCCATCAAAACCGAGATATATCTTGTGTTAAATGATTTTAGCTTCAAATCTATTTCTAAACACAAATTATTTCAAGAAAAATGGCTAAGTGGTTTAGTAATAATTTTCTTTGGGTTAAAAACACAAATTTTGGGCCTAAAATGTGAAAAATGCAAAAATAAGGGCCCAAATTGACATTTCACAGATTCTGATGGATGAAGTGTGCCAAAACAGTTTCCATAAATAAATTTCTGGAAATATACTCATTTAGGGGATTAAAAACATAAATTCCAAGCTTAATGGGCTAAAAATGAAAATTTCGGCCCAATAAGACCCATTATGCGAATTTTTCTGTTTTGGAGGGCCAAAACTGTAACATTCTGTAAAACAGCAGACTATAAGTGTTCCAAATCCTTTTCAAAGGTTTAAAATGCTTTTTAAATTTAAAAAGGACCAAAGTTGCAAAAATTTTCCAATTTGGGCCAAAATTGTCAAAGTTGCGAAAAGAAGGGATTAAAACCGAGAAAACTGCATTTTCAAGGACTTAAACTGTTTCTACGAAAAATTTGCTGAAAAATATTAATTTCAATAATTTTTGGTGTTAAAATGTCAAGAAAAATAGTTTAAGGACCAAACCGGGAAGTATTTAATAAAAAGGGTTGAAAATGTAAATTTTACAAATAATGAGGGGCTGAAAACAGGAATATTTCAAGGCTAGTTCAATGTACACAATTTGATCAAATAATTGCACCGCGACTATCGACGAAATACAATACATTACAATACCCAAAAGTCGTTGTTAAACGAATTGGCTCGGTCTCGAGCCAATAGAAATCTACAACTACTAACACTACGACACTACGATTCATACAAGTAACGTTTGGTATTACATATACATGCGAGTGTGCACAGACGTCTACGCACCATCTTTGGGCCCCACAAGTGTAAAATCTTGTTCGTTGAGCCTAGCTAGCCCAATGACCTGATCTTAAGGCCCGAAGACATTTTTTTTACGGTGTGTTGGGTTTTACCGATCCGACACAACGTAAATGGACTTTCAATGGCTTGTATACCACCGGTCCCCAAGGGTCCTTTGGTATTGCTAGTAAAGTCTACATTTCATGCGAGGCGGGTCGGGGACCCCTCGTACATTTTACCCCCAACCGGCTAATGGAGTTACCGGGGTCTTCGTGACCTCTTTCTCTTCGGATGTGGGACTTCACCTAGTCAGGGCGATTGGATAACGCGATTAGTATTGACGACGCCTTCGGAGTCGTTAGTATAACTATAAACTGGGTGTTTGTGTAACGCGGGTTTGTAGTAAATAATCCTGCTCGAAAACCTTCCAACGTCGCCTGGGACTGACACTATACGCTATGCAATGGTTTCAATGTAACATCACGTAATTCAAGGAACTAGGAGAACATCGGGTTTTCCTAGGGTTTTCAATACTTACAAATTTGAAATGCATACATTCTAAACGAACATTTTTTTACAAGTATAGAAACAAACAAGCATACCTATGGATCTTCACAAACGTTTTCGGAAACTTATCTTTTCAGAAAATATCGGATTTTCTGGTGGTTCTTCAAACAATACAAACATTCGATTTCAAACACTACTTATGAACTCACCAACATTTCATATGTTGACGTTTTTTCAAAATACTTGTATTCTCAGGGAGCCAGTGAATCAAGGGAAATCATATCCAGTGACGGTTGCGGTTTATTTTTGTATGAATTGAACAACTTAATTTTTGGGGAATGTAATGTTTAAACAATGTACGATATGTAAACACTACTGGTTGTACTATGTTGATGAATGGTGACGAATGTTGTTATGTTTCATATATATTCAATGTTATGGTATTCAATTGAGTCACGACAGCCCCCGAACGTTTCCGCCGTCTGGTTCGGGGGTGTGACACCATAAAACACCCATCATGAGTTTACGGCCGTAAACTCATGGGGAAGGGTGTTTTGGCTGTAAACTCCCTTAAGGGGGGTGTTCCTTTGATGTCCCAACTCATTTCCCAAGTCCCTTATGCCATTCATGTCCCTAAACGCCACCCGGATCACTCCAAACACTTGTATCGGAGTGTTATCGCGACCTGAAGCAATTGTCCCTATCCGACAATCAATCTAAGTCCTAATTAGATACAAATGTGTATCTTTACTTCATAATTAGGAACCTAGTGCGTTTACAAGTCCCGGCTCAACTCTTAGCATCCAAATCGTCTCGTACCTCGTTCGGTGAGTTCATACCCCTACGGCTTTTTCACTGTTTTCAATGTTTTCAGGGGGGAATACAAGCAAACCATAACTGTTTTCCAATCGTAACATTGATGTGTTTCAAACAATCTTTGATAAACCTATAAACTCTTTTACTCCTTATGTATTATGCTGAGCATAAGGAATGACTACTCAATTTCAACTAAATGGATTTTAGTTAAGAAACAATCAAAGTAATCAAATTATTATGGGAATAATTTGGGGGTCTTTACTGTGCTTTCTATCGTATACTAATATCTATACTAAATTATTAGATAAACTATGTCTGTCCAGTTTATCTCCGTATCATTTGAATATGTTAACTGATGATTTCATGTATGTATCTACACTTTACTGTACTTTGTTTCATAACTTTCTGTATGTCAATATCTTTCAAGAACCCTGTGAATAGTTTAGTACTAGCTTGTGAGATAGTCACTACCCTTTATGGATGATCAGTAAATCCTCTCCGGAAGTGTAACCAGAGTCTCCTGGAGGGAGAGCGCGGAATTTGTGAATAGATCTATTCGGGACTGACAATCCCACACCTTAACTGCTAGCTACAGTTAGGCGGGCACGCCTAGGGTGACAAATTTCAAGATATCGTTCGACGTCTGACAAACGTCAAGGAGGTCACGTTGTCGTATCAGTATGGTTACCCGACTCACAATATGTATTAATACAGCTTATTCACAGTTTGGGTTCAGGATAGTGATCCCATGGTTTTGTATCTATATTCTATGTCTCTTTCGGGATTGTGATCCCATGGTATTGTTTCTATGTCTCTTTCGGGATAGTGATCCCATGGTATTATCGAACTATTCTATATCTATGTCCTATACGGGATAATGATCCCATGGTTTATTCTTATATCTCTTTCGGGATAGCGATCCCATGGTATTAACTAAACTAATTGGTATCTAATTCGGGATAGTAATCCCATGGTTTTACGTCTACTATCTGTACGGGATGTCCTTCCCCATGATCTTTAACTATATCTTATACGGGATAGTGATCCCATGGTTTTTCTAAATCTATATCTTATACGGGATAGTGATCCCATGGTTTCTAAATCTATGTCGTATACGGGATAGTGATCCCATGGTTTCTAAAACTTATATCTTATTCGGGATAGTGATCCCATGGTTTCAAATCTATATTTACATACATACATTAAGTTATCTCATGTTAGTTCGGGATGATAGTCCCATGATCTTGAACCGTACTTTCGAATATCTCAAACTAACTTATATGTCTTTCGGGATAGTGATCCCAAGATTTTCATTATATAGTTTTGTGTGCTAAACTATACTTTGTGATATACCATTGATCTTACAATTAGGAAAATATGGGATTTTCCTGGGGTAAATACAATACATAACCGAATTGGTAACAAACGATAACTTAACCAACTTCACATAAGAAAATATGGGATTTTCTTGGATAACAAATCTTTTCGGAAACTAAAGGAAACCGATACAGTTTCACAAAACAAAACCGCTTATGAACTCACCAGCTTTATGCTGATTTTCAAACCGCTTGTATTCTCAGGTCCAAGTTAGACAGGTACCCGGTGATCTCTTTTGGCGAAAACGGAGTGCGTAGGAGACTCGTCTCAACTTTTGTTAATATGATGCATATGTATATTTGTATAACTTTACTTTTGAAACACATGTAAACTTTCATATATATGTAATGTAATGTTTGTTTACTGTGAATACTATGTACATTAGATTTGATACACAACGTGGTAGTCCACCCCGGAGACGTTTCCGCCTATGGTTTCCGGGGTGTGAAAAATGTAAACTTTTAAATTATATATATGATGGTTGTATTACTTTCTTTACTATGTATTCAATTTTTGCGATACTACATGAAGTCATCCACCCTTGAACGATTCCACCGTTCTAGTTTGGGGGTGTGACACATAGCAAAGGTTTGCTGCAACGTTCATGAGTGCTTATGAATATGATTTTGAGCATTGGATTAAACCCACACTCACTTGGATCGCTTCATGGATTTTATCACGAGCAATTGGTGAGACGATAATATCTTGTATTCTTGAAACCGAGATGTGTGAGTATTATCTTGCAAATCAGTTACACATTGATAATATGTAAACGCACCAGTAACTTGGTGTTATAAAGCATATTGTTGTGTGTGATTTGGTGAGTGAGTGAAAGAATGCATTGAGTTGAAGTTTATCCGTTCCTTTTACCCAAAGTGGGATAAAAGTGATATTTGTAGGCCCGTGATGATTTAGTGATGACAAACGTAATTGCTCGGCTGGGCTAGGGCTAATTTGATTTGTCCAATTAGTCAGTCGTCGTAAATCGAAAATCAGGAAACAACACATAGACTGAGAGAATAATTTGAATCCATGTCTCACGTCTGTACAATATATAGAATGGAGGAATATATGATCCATTTTCTAAAGGACAGGTTACTGATAAGATCAAAGTTCGACAGCGTCTTTGAGAGCCACGATTGCCAAACAGGTTGTACTTGAATTTATGGTTACCAGAATTATCCAAGTGGGAGACTGTTGGATTAGTGTCTAAGCCCGTAACCCTATTTTGTAAATACTTGACCCGGCTGTGCATGGTCCTTTTGGGTTGCCTTCAAACCTGGCAATGGAATAGGATAATTGTTGGAGAGAGAAGAATGATTTATTAATTTATTACTTGTTTAATAAATTAATTTGAAATCAGGATAAATGATTTATTGATGTATTATGGATATAATATATTGATTAGAAATCATATTTTTTTAATTAATATTTAATCAGAAATTAATTTGGAATTAATTTTAGGATTAAAGGAATTAATTGAAACTGCAGGGACTAAAGGTGACAATGTTCAAAAGTTGAACATTGAAGCATTCTAGAACCTCCCTTAGAGCTGGGGAACGAAATCTAGAGTGTCCTAGGGTTTTCTTGGGCTCTAAGGGTGCCTTGGAAGCCTTAGGGAGGAAGTTAAGGGATTAGGGTTATCTAAGATACACCTGCCTTATCGTAAACCTTCCTTATCACCTATATAAACCCTATAGGGTTGGATTTCGTCTAAGGCACTCCAAGAGAGACTTAGAGCCGAATTTTTGCACTTCCCTTCTCTCTCCATAGTGATCCTTGGTTGCTAGGTTTGTTTGTGAGCCATTAGATGCGCGACACTTGTGGCGTTTGCTTTCAAAGAAAAGAAGATTCAAGATTTAAGTTGTTATTACAATATAACAACAAGAGGTATGTATTTCATCTTTCTTTGTTTCGAAATCCCTAGAAGCTTGTTAGGGTTCTTCACATGTTCATAATGTTGTATAACTAATAGTGATAACATAGATCCAACTCTAGGGTTGCATGCACACATAGGATTATTTGTATAAAACCCATCACAATTGTCCTTTCATGGTTTGAATATGCTTGACAGTCACCACAGTTTGTCTAAGTAGTTGTTAAGGCTGCGAAAATTACATGTTTAAATAAATTATTGCTTAATAGAAATTAAGGTAATGATAGCTATCCCTGACATACTGGCAAACACAATAAAGTTGCTCAACTCCCAGACTAACCTTGAACCCATCCACTGACACATTGGCTCAATCATGCTAGAGCTGATACCAAGAACCACCTGTCCAATACTTATTATGGTCAGAGAAATGATTATAAATATGAATTTAGTGATTATTTAGAATTTAGAAAAGGAAATAAAAATGCAAAACTCTTGTTCTTACTAAATTCAATAGCAAACCAAAAGCACCTTCTCTAACACCTTCATCATAAGCTTGAACTTTGGCAACATCTCCTTTTGGGTCCCCATGATAAACCACTCTCACCATCCAATTCATATCAAAAATAAAAAAGGGAACCATGACAACTGCACATGTGATGTGCATATATAAAAAAGTAAATAAAAGCAAAATGACCTTTTTACCCTTAGTTTCATTTTTAAAACTTACCCATGTGAGAGCTATGACAATAGGTACTGAATGCATCCCTACTGGTAAATCGCGTAATCTAGTCAACAAGTTGACCAAAACTGCCCCTGGATTATCATTAAAAGTTTCAACTTGATCTTTGTCTTCAACCTCAGATGATTTACCAAAATTTGTCAGGGGTTTTGAGTCTAAATTTTTAGACCCAGTCTGCTGATGATTGTTAAGAAGAGGAGCAGAATCTGATAAATTTTAATGCTGTTTTGGTGCTAAAGGGATCTTTTTTGCAAAGTAGAGTGTCACCAGTGTGCAATATGTAAGAAAAATCTGCAAACATACCAACATGTTTTATATTATTTAATATTCCAAATTTCCTTTTGTCAGTTACAAACATCATAAGGCTTTTTGTTTGTCAATTTAACAATTTTAAGATTTCCACAACAACGAGGAGAGAAGGAGGAGAGTAAGGAGCCACAAAACTCTTAGTTGACGATGTTGTGAGTGAGAGGAGTCATTGGATCTCTCTGAACAATTTTTTGAGGTGTAGAAACCTAAATTAGAAACACAAAAACCACAAATCTTTACAAACACAATCAACAAAAGAGTTGGCGATGGAAAAACGAGTTGACAAACATATCTTACTAAGATGCAAACTGAAGACAGAAGGGTTGGCAATGGTCTATGTTAGCAGCAGAAGAGTAGAAAATGGATGCTGACTGACGGTGGAAGAGTTGACGATGGAAGATATCAACGACGAAGGATGGGGTTGACAATGGATGATATTCAATGGCGTAAGGGTGAGTATCGATATGGTATTTACGTTTTGAATGGTTCTTGAAAAAAATCCCTAGAATCGTCCCTTCAATTTTGTGTGTGTGTGAGAGAGAGAGAGAGAGAGAGAGAAAAAAATAGAGAAAGAGATAGCCATAAGTGTGTGTTCTTGAAAAAATCCCTAGACTTGTCCCTTCAATTTCATGTTTTCAGATTCTTTATGCTGATCAGGGCGGCATCGGTTGGTGAGACAGTGGTTCTCATGGAGAAATTTTATTTCGAAAACAAGTTGAAGGTGGTGGAGAAATATAAGGTTACGTACATGCCTTGAAGCAGAGATGGTATGTTGATTAGGGTTTGTACAGAGAAGGGAAGAAGAGAGTGAAGGGATATCTTGAAGCGGGGTATTTCAAAATTAGAATTTTAAAGGATTTCATTTCAGAATACGCGTTTTGAGTAAAAGTTTATAAAGCGACATTCACAGAGGTGCCCTTTGTGTTTGTAATTTTTTTATGGGATAATAATTTTAGGGCTCACACAAATGTGTGTCCTCTATCCTTCAAATTTTGCAAAAGTGACATTATTTTTCAGGGCACGCACAAATGCGCGTCCTCTATCAGAGCGTCATTGTTTACGCGTCATTAAAGGGATGTTTTCTAGTAGTGGTTAAAATCAAATGATTAGTTATCTAGAACTCGAGCTAGTCATTTTAGGAAACGGTGAACAAGAATAAATAAATCTATGTGTGCAATTGTAACATCCCAAAATTCAAGAGCAAAAATTTCATTTTAATTAAGTTATTATATAAACCAACAGTATAAAAACATTCATAATAATATATCATGTCAAAACCAAAGTGTCAATAAGCAAATTATATTATCATAAAACAATATCAGAGTGTAATCCCAAGGATCTCATGTGCGCAAAACATAGTGTGATGCGTTGCGATCGCCGACTCCTTTCCTTTGAAAACGAAGTACCTGAAACCAAAACCGCAAACAGTAAGCACGAAGCTTAGTGAGTTCCCATATCATACCACATACCATACAATCACATACTGTTAGGCATACCGGGGTGCCCGACCTACCCCATGTCAGGTATATCTTGGTGCCCGAACTAGCTTGCTGAGCATATCGAGGTGCTCAACCTACCCCTGCTAGGCATACCAAGGTGCCTAACCTACCCTTGTCAGACATACCAGGGTGTCCGACCTACCCCTCCGGTTTATCTCAACCGGTTACGAGACTATTTCACCCCCTACTACTACCACATAGAAACATACATAATCATACTGTCAGACATACCAGGGTGTTCGACCTACCCCTTAGCCCTATCGACCAGATATGGGGACTATTCCCACTACTACCACTATCACATAACATCATATCATAAACATACTGCTAGGCATGCATAGGTACTGACTACCCCTTCGGTATCTTTCAATCGGTATCTGGAGACTATTTCACCCCTACTACTACTAACATATATATCAAAGCATCCTAGCACATAGAGGATATCAGATAGTTACAAACCAGAAAATTATCACAAAGGCAATCATCTCATACATAATCACCTACTGGTGGGTTGGCATTGGTGCCTTAGACCCACCTCTACTGGAAGGTAACTTACCTCACACTGATGAAGTCCCGTAGACACAATCCCAGCTGCTGGATGATAGATTCCCGAACTGTCAATATCAAAACATCACCCAATTAATAATTGGATCCCAACACATAACCATTAGTTCTTGGAGTAGCATGCTATATTACCCATCTTGGCTTGATTCAAGCCCAAGGCCCAAAAGCCAACTATGAGTCAAAGCCCAACACATGGCCTAATTTTCCAAATTGGGCCCAAACCTTTTTGAAAGGTCTTACCATAAGGCCCAACCATTTAGTCCAGTCCAAACATTCAACATTCTAATGGCTCAATATTATATAATCATTGAGGCCCAAACTATGGCCCATCTATGGTCCAATTTTCTAAATTGGGCCCAAACCCTCATATAGGCCTTACCTTAAAGCCCATCCAATTATTCTAGTCCATATAATTGTTCTTGGATGGCCCATTATTGGCCCAAAACACCAAAGCTGAATAGAAAAGACCAACACAAAGCCCAAGTGAAACTAGGGTTTTCACATAAAATGACGATTAGGGTTAAGTGTTTCTCACTTAACTCATTAATGACTTAATTCATTAAGTCTATCAATCCATTGGGTAAATCACATAGTATGCTCGAGTATGATTAATAATTCAATTCCAATGGCCCAAACGTGGGTCCCGATAAGTCCAAGCCCATGATTCCAAAATCAAGGTTTTCTAAACCCTAATTAGGGTTTCCAACCAAAGCCCAACCTAATAGGTCCAAAAGCTAAATCCTTAGATCCATTATGGTTTCATTAGGCCCATTAGGGTTTCACTAAGCCCATTAGGGTTTCGCTAGTTGGGCACCACCCACTACCACCTCGGGTAGTGGTGGTCAACGGCGGTTCACGGTGGTGGTTAGGGTTTCTAGTCTATTTTGTACAAGCATCCAAAAATCAACTACATGTGAGCAAAAGCACACCGCCACCCAACACGGCGGTTGGTGGTGGTTAGAGTTTCTTATCCTTATTCAAATTTCTAATTACATTTTACAATGCTAAGTCTCAAATAAACACATACACTCACTAAGATACACACACACACACAAAAGATGGTACATGGTGGCAGCCACCACCACATGGTGGTGTTGGTGATTGTTCTTGGTTTTCCGGCCAACAAACCCTTACATAACAAAACACATACACCTACACGATTTTGATTTGCTCAAAAGTTCCAGCCACCCACCTGGTGGCTCACGGCGGCGGAAACAACTATTTCATGATGGCAGCCACCACCTCACGGTGGTGGCGGTGGTTTCTTCATCCTCGAGTATTCCCGATTGTTCATGACCACACATCAGCGAATCCATTCATTCGTCGGCCCTCAGTGGTCGTCCTGGTTGCTCACATCATCAACGATAATGAAAATGCAGTGGCGGCGGTCATTGGCAAGCAGCGGCGGACGAGGGTGTTTCCATCTTCTCGTCGAAAATGACAGCAGCGGCAAGGGTTTCGGTAGGACTGGATGCTGATGGCGACCGATGAAGCAGTAGCGCCAGGAGACTGCTCGATGGTGCTAGGTGGTTGGAGAATTGACGAGATAAATGGTGGCGGTCTTTCGAAGACGTGACCAGTCGGAGAAACGCAACCAAATAGCGACGACGGCTAGGAAATGACATGCTCGTCGAACTCGTCTGATCAGAACCACGAAGAAGGGTGACGGCTACATCCTTAGGTTAGGGTTGGGGTTACGGGAATGATTTATAACAGACGTCTTCCTAACTTTTCGCCATAATGTCACCTTTGGTCCCTCTCCAGAAATATCTTTTCAAAATAAATCCCATATTTACCATTTGAACCCCGTCATTAAAAATCCATTACAATCTAGGTACAATATTTACCAATTACACCCCTGCTTCCATATTTCCTCTCAAATCTGATCTCTGATTTACCAAACAGCCCCTTAGCCCCAAAATCTCTTCAAATGAAGTCCCAGAAGTTACCATTTAGTCCATGCCTTGATAAATACTTACAAAACAAATCTGTAACTTACACTTTTAACCTCCAACTTCTAAATTATGCCAGTTAACTCCTCAAAATCACACCTTGCTATATAATTATTGATATTAAGGCTACTATTCATTATTTATTTATTTATTTATTTATCTATTTAATAAACGGGGTGTTACAACAATTATCAATTATTTTAAGATGTAATTTGTCTAAACCAAAGTACCTAAAGAGATTTGTATTTCATATCACTGATATGTTTTCGATTTGTCCAAGCAAACAAAATATAAACTTAATCTTTATGTAGTGCAAATATAAACAAGCAAGACTTTCATATCACTGATATGTTTTCTATATACTTCCTAGATTAATTGCATGGTAGCGGAAACATACAATATTAAAACAAATTCTAATACTTATGAGGATCCTAACTTAAATGATATTAACAAATGCAAGAGATATAGAAGTTTACTAACCTTTAGCAAAACCAATTTGCTTGTAGACCTTTGATATATATATATATATATATATATATATATATATATATATATATATATATATATATATATATATATATATATATATATATATATATATATATATATATATATATATATATATATATATATATATATATATATATATATATCAAATTCAACAAGCCAGAGAAGAGTAACCAAAGTAGGTTATCTCTAATAGTTTACACATAATAATTCAAAACTATTTTTTTGAACCGGCAAATAGAGGGTGATCAGGAATGCCTGGCGGGCCACCAAGACGGGCACCACTCACCACCAAGGGAATGAAGAATCGAACCCATGCTAATCCAAGGAAAATCCCTCAAATGTGCTCAGCCAAAAGTAGAACTCTTAACCTCACCCACTGAGGCCTATAACCCAGGATGCATCACAACCAGCTAGGCTGGTGATCACTTGCATTCCAAACTATTTGATGTTAGAGAATTACCATCGAAACAATAGATATTGAACAAGGAATTAAAGAGAGAAGAGAAACTCTAAGAATAATAGAGTGGGGTGGAATTATGAGTGCATAGGAGGGGGTAATTATGCCTTCCAATTACTTGCACAGAAAGCAAATTTGAATAGTTAAATAATCAAATTTAATTCAAATTCAAATCATTTCCTTATTTATAGCCGTGGCCGAAATTTCAAGGCTTATCCCTTAGAAATTTCGTTCATCCCTCTAAGGGATCCAAAATATTTTAATTATTCAATTATTAAACAATTAACATTCGGTCCATGTACCTTTTAAATTATTCAACTATTTCAATTATAAACTATTTGTATCTCTCTTTTATAACATTTAAATACTATTTGCTTCATTGATGGTAACCCAAAAATGACTCTACTATTAATAGATAGTTTTTTATTATGACATTAGAAACCATTCCAACATTTATATGATTAAGCATGAAATGAGTAAATAAACGAATATTTTATGTTATTTTTTTGTTGTGTCCTTGTATTTGTTTTTTTTTATCATTTTTTAAATGTGTCGTGTTCATGTTAGTAAAAAAAACACAATGTCGTGTTTTTGCATGTTCTGATTATGAAAAAAAATAGTGTCGCATCGCGTTGGATAAAAACATGAAACAATTGTTCGTTTTTTCATCTGTAACCTTATTCCAACACTCTATATGGATACATGATTGATAAAAAAAAAAATTCTTCACTTTAAGAAGATGTGGAAGAATGATGGGTTGGAAGATATGTTTATGAGAACGCCTCGTTTCAAATTTTCCAAATAATGATAGTTTTACTTAATTATTTATTTTTATATAATGTACTTGAAATTATTGGATTATAAATTTTAGGATTTAAAATATTAATTACAGTAACAAAAGGGAATTAATAAATAAAAAGAAATAATTAAATATCTAAAACTATTAATAATATTTTTCTAAAACTTAATAGAGGAATTAAATAAATACAAATGATTTTATAAATGTTAAAAATATTAATAAAGAGAATTAATGAATTAATAAGGATAGAAAACATCGTATCAAATTGAAAAGAAAACAAATAGGGAACGTTTAGAATGTCCAAGGGCTGATATGCCATTTCTTGAAATATCACAAATGTGAAGGGCCCGGGTTTTGGGTAGGCAACGCCTACAATCCAAAATTTAGGAACCATTTTGCAAAATGAAATTAAATATTTTTCTATATTTTCTTCATACTCATCTTCCTATCCGTATTAAATTGCAACATAAGAGCACATAAGTGTAAATCCAATATGAGCAATGATTTCCTAAATATTAAGAGACATAATGAATATTTGCATGATATTACATAATATGATTTTAGAATAATATGATTTTAGAAGATTATCTTAGGTACTATAGCTATAATGAATGAGAAGATGAAGATGATCAAGATTCCAAAGAAATTGATTAAGAAGCGTGCAAAGAAGTTCATTACAACCTTTACTTTGACTTGGTAGAATATATTTACCGAAATCGTTCCACGTAGTCTTATGCAAATGATTACGAAGTGACGATTGAAGTTATGACTACAAGAGAATGTTGATAAGGTGTGGGAAAGAAGCAAGTGAAGAAGAAGACACACTAGCCAAACATACCGGACAAACAAGCACCTTTTCATAATATAAATACATATATAACCATACAAAGAAATATCTCTATACCACTTCCTAAGAAAGAAAAGGAAGTTACAACTTAGTGCAATGAATACAAGCACTAAATTTTCTACCAACTCTTATTTTACAAGCATCAATTTTAATATCAAATTTACAAATATTCTTATATGCTTCGTGCATTTATACCTTAAAATTTTTTTTGATCATACAATCACTTAAAACTTCTAAAATCTAGTTTAACATTTTTGTCTTTTGATCATCCTAATTTTTGCGGTGGCCAGATGAGGCCATTAGAACTCCAACAGCCACAATAAACATGGACAACATGCCTACAAGAAGCACATATGTTCTCCTTGATGATTTTCTGTATTCACCAAAAAACAACACACCCCAAAAGGTACTCACAAGTGGAAGTGCCTGAAATCATTTCACAACAACCTCATAAGGTAAACATCTTCATCCAATGCATTAACTACTTGTACAATAAAGTACAACAAGAACTAACCTGAACTGCATCAGCTGCAGCATAACCAGCAGCTTGGCCTCCCATAAACTGGAGACCATTCCCAAAACCACACAGAAAGCCAGCCAGAAATGCCCAACCACGTCCTTCCCAGTCATTCAAATAGGCTTTGATTGAAGATTTAGGCAAGTTGAAAGCCGGGTGATAAAGGAATGTAATGTTTAAAATTATGGCAATCACAAAACAAGAGCATGAAAAGTAGAAAAAAGCTGTGTAGACACTTAAGTGAGGAACACCATCATCCAATGTATTCCATTGGTCATTGGTTGCAAGGTTAAATGCTGGTGAGAAGAGAGAAAAACAAATTCCAGCAAACAAACACATGGCTAAACCAATCAAAGTGCTCCTTCCAAATACCTGAAATAATCCAAACAAAATGTAGAAAGTTAGCATTTTTAATGATGGAAACAAAAGAGTAAAGTAATAGATCATGTATCATGTATTGTATCTATCATATAACCTTGATTGATCTTCGGCTCTCGAGTTCAATAAGAAAACTGGCAGTTCCTGCTTTTGCTTTCTCCGGTAATTTACTGCTTCCATACTCGAGATCATTTTCTAATAATTGAAAAGAAAGATTAACCTAATAATCCAAGGTAATAAATTAGTTGAAAGTTTTAAGGGTTCTTACTTGATATCGTTTTTGACCCGTTACTAATTGATCTATAAAAGTATCATGTAATTAGGTCATTAGAATTACAAATTTATGAGTCAATACCTTGATAAAAGATATGTATTCAAATAAATAAGATATATACATACGTGTTTTCACCAACTTGAGAACCTTGTAATTTTTTAAGCTTTTCTTTATTGTCTTTAGCATTGGATGCATGCACTGCTGAACCTAAACAGACAGCGATCAAGAAACACGCAACCCCAGGAAAAAGTATCTCAGCTCTATTGATCTTGTCATCTAAAAAGTAGTTCAAAGTTGTACCTATTGCCCCATGATCCAAAAGATGATTAAAAAATAGTCATATGTATTGATGTTTATGTAAAAATGATGATGATGATACCTATAACAACTGTAATACTTGAGGTGATGACCTCGGTTACTGATAAACCAACAAATGCCCACGCGTATTGTGTTGAAAGATTTCCAAGGCTTAAAACCACGCCACCCACCATTGCAAACAAAACACTTGGCCAATTATTCTGCGAAGAAAGTTGGATTGTAGTTCATGCGTATGTAATATGAATTTTAACAAAATAATGTATTTTGTGGAATGTTTTACGTGCATGAGTATACATATACCTGAGAAAGTTGGATTAGGAAATTGGGTTTTCCATCATTGGTATTGCCAAATTCTCCAAATGTGAAAGCGATTATAACAGCAGCCAAGAGATTGGTGATTGTGTAATCAAGATAAGTGTGTTGAGGAAGTCGGCCACGTCTTTCTAACAGAGTTAGAATGGCGGGCCATGTTCCTAAGAAGAAGAGCGCAAGCAACATGCATGCTATCGCTCCTCCTCTGCTTTCCACTACATACATCTTTAAATCCTAACCGAATCAATTTGATGTAAAAATGGTCAAGAATCGAAACCCGAGAAAACCCTATAACCAAGGTAACAAATATATTAAAAGTTGTTAACATTATCAAGAATGTTGAAATGAATCCAAGATCTTAGGATTATTGAAAAGAATATGCATGTGACAGGGTAAAGTTGGACTTTTTCAACGAGTCAAATGCAACAAAAAGTTCAAAGTTGATGACTAAAATGCAAGAGTGGGACCTTATCTTGAAAAATACACCAACTACCCATTAAAATTTAAGAGTGTTGAATGACTGAAGAGTTTAGGATTGGTGAGATGAACTGCAAGTCTTTCAGAAAGTTGACTTTTTGTAGCAGATCAAATACAACAGAAACTTAGATCATGTCAAAAAAACACCAATAACCCATCAAAATTAAGAAACTTAAAGATTAAAATGATGATACAAGTGAAAAGAAACACATGTTTAATTTATAAATAAAATTCTATGGACAAAAATGGATGTTGAGCATAATGTATAAACAAACCGTAGCATTCGAAGTTTAGAACTTGATTTAAAAAAAAAAAAAAAAAATGAACATAAATAGGATGAATCTTCAAAGAATATATATATACAACTACCTAAGAATCATAAAAACCCCAAAAACTATACAAAAAACTGATATAATATTCCCCAAACAACTTATTCTCACAATAGAATCAAATAAAATATATAATTTAATTAAATCTCGATAATTCTAAGGAAAACATACTAACATGATCACATAGCTTTGATCACAAATAAGATGAATCTCCCAAAGAATAAGATTCAAGAACAAAGTTTGCATCTTTGACCATAAAGTCAAACCCACCTTGGCAGGGAACTCAGTTTTCAAAAAAATCGTCATAAGCAAGATGAATATATAATCTCCAAAAGAATCTAAAGGTACCTAACAATCACCACAACCCAACAAATATACAAAATAAAATGATCTAATATCAACCAATCATGGACCAAAAAAGTAATTTTGCAAAATCATCATATTACATATATTGCAAGGTGTCATTTTCATGTATTGGGACCTCCTGAACATGCAAATTTGGATGATACCTATATAAAGAATATGTAGAGGTGATGTGAGCCTGTAAAGATGAGCCACACCATTAAGGGTTATGCTTGTTTGTGCCGTTATTCAACTTTGGCTCTACAGGGAAGACGAGTTTATGTAATAAGAACTAAAATAATATGCGTTGGGACTAGGGAGAGTTAAAAGGGATGATGCATAAATATCTTTTTTTATATAGCTTAAATTAAAATAAATATCAATAATATTTAATATTAGTATCGTATTATACTTATATTGATGATATAATTTTAACATACAATTATATATTATATTAATTCCCATGACACTTAAAAATAGTGTTTTTTTGAAGATTCACAATTTAGCCACAAAAGTTGTAAGAATTTACCATTTATGTCCTTTGTATTTTATACTTACCATTTTTGATCCCTTGCATTGTATATATATTTTTTGGTACATTGTATTTTATGTTTTCCATTTTTGATCCCTTGTATTATATATATATATATATATATATATATATATATATATATATATATATATATATATATATATATATATATATATATATATATATATATATTCATAATTTAGTCATAAAAGTTTAAAAAAGTTGTCACTTTATATATGTATTTTATGACACTTAGAAATAGTGTCTTTTTGATGATTCACAACTTAGCCACAAAAGATTTAAAAATTTTCCCCTTTTGGCCCCTCGTATTTTATGCTTGCCACTTTTGATCCCTTGCATTATATATAGGGTAAATGGTACAAAAAACACTATTTTTACACAGAAATTCGATTTTGACACCGTGTTTTTTTTTGTGTCAATTTTAACACTGTGTTTTCCAATTTGTTACAATTTTGACCACTTGACCGGTTAACCAGGTTATATAGTGACGTGGCATGATGACGTGTCAGTTTTGATGACGTGGTATGGTGACATGATATGCTGATGTATCAAAATTGAATTTTTTTTTTCACAAAAAACACTAAATTTTCATTTTTTTTCGATTTTGACACTAAGTTTAATTTTTTCTTTCAAATTTGACACTATGTTTTTTTGTTCCACATCGAACATCATTTTTTCCAATTTTGTTCAATATTGACAATTTTCTATTTGAAACAGCATAAATATTTTTTAATACATTTAAACTATATAAATATGTTTTTTTTTTCATTTAAAAACCATAGTTTTATACAAATACAATTTTTTTTACACTCAAACCCTATTTGTATATATAAATATGTATTAGTTATATAAAAATTATATTTTATATTAAATATGCAACTTTAAAATGTGTTTGGAAGTTTGGAGGCGTGTAGTCGATCAAAACTCGGATATCAAGTTTGCAACCCATCAAATTTTTACATCTTATTAGAAGTTTATTGTTAGTTTGATTCTCATGATATAACTAATGATTTAAATGTAAAAAAAAAAAAAAAAAAAAAAAAAAAAAAAAAAAAAAAAAAAAAACCTTGTATTTAAATAAAAATGTGGTTTTTAAACGAAAAAAATATGGTTATACAGTTTAAAATGTAATAATATATATATATATATATATATATATATATATATATATATATATATATATATATACATACGGTTTCAAATGGAAAATAGATAAAATTGAACAAAATTTGATAAATAATGTTTGATTGAAACAAAAAAACATAGTGTCAAAATTGAAATAAAAAATTAAACTTAGTGTCAAAATAAAAAAAAAAAGAGAAAACTTAGTGTTTTTTGTGGAAAAAAAAATCAATTTTCACACGTCAGCATATCATGTCAGCATGCCACGTCATCAAAAACTAACATGTCATCATGCCATGTCAGCATGTAACCTGGATAACCGGTCAAGTGGTCAGAATTGTAACAAATTGGAAAACACAGTGTCAAAACTAACACAAAAAAAAACACGGTGTCAAAATCGAATTTCTGTGTAAAAAGAGTGTTTTTTTTGCCATTTACCCTTATATATATATATATATATATATATATATATATATATATATATATATATATATATATATATATATATATATATATATATATATATATATATATATATATATATATATCTTTTAGCCCCTTGTATTTTATGTTTTCCGATTTTGGTCCCTTGCATTTTATGTATACTATAGCCACAAAAGTTTAAAATTTTTGCCATTTTTGGTCCCTTGTATTTTATGTTTTTCGCTTTTGGTCCCTAGCATTATATATATATATATATATATATATATATATATATATATATATATATATATATATATATATATATATATATATATATATATATATTAAAGACTAGCCGCAAAGGTTTCGAGAGTTTACCACTTGGTTCCTTGCATTTACCAAATGTACCCCCTCAAGATTTTGTCATATTACTTTGTGGAGTTAGCGCTTTTGGTCCCCCATCTTTGATATTCTCTGGAGAAAAAACAAATAAACACTTAAATATTAATACTCATGGTCATTAGAAATAGTGCATTTTGGATGTTTCAAGATTTTGCCACAATACTTTGTATATTATAACAATTCTGGTCCCTAGGCTTTTGTAATTAGAGATTGACCACATGTCTTTTAATATTTTTCACTTTAAGTCACTTTACCATTTTTGCCTTCCTTTTGTCCTCCTCCCCCTTTTTTTGTCTTACTACTTATTTTTCATTATAGATTGGTCACATGTATTTTAATATTTCTCACTTTCAGTCCCTTTGACCATTTTGACATTCCTTTTGTCCCTTTTCCGTCTACCGATTTGTACTTCTGTTTTGGGCTTCATTTTGTCCTTGTTTTCTCATTGTCATCCTTTATGAATAAAATAAGATGCATTTCAGTAATACCGGATTCAATAAGTATGCAACAACAACCATAAGGGAGACCCATGGTTCACGACGGACTCACCCACTAGTTGATATAATTTTAACAAACAATTAATATAATTAATAAATATATATTTGAAATAAATACCTAGTTACTTTAGGATGCTATGTTTGTCAAACAAAATAGTTGGATGCGGATCTAGGATTGTAATAGAGTGGGGTGGGGGGGGACAAAAAATATATAATTTTTTTTTCGAGTTGGGTAAAAACCCATTCAAATAAGAGTAACAAAGTTACATTACAAAAATGTGTTCAAATACATATTATAAGTTTATAATTGTCCTCTACGAGTTGTCATATCTTGGAAACGATCAATTACATTTCACTTGTAACTTTCACCAATTCTTTTTTCTCAATTGAGCAAATAAAAGAAGCATTCAAAAAATATCACTGATCCGGTTTCTTAAATCCGACTTTACAAGTTTCACAACTGAAAAACATCTATCCACTATTGCGGTTGCAACGGGAAAAGCTAATGTCAGCTTTACTAGCTGATACACTAAGTAATATGAAATGTGTTTTCTTGTTTCCACCATGACTCTAGAAAGATCGGTGATTCCATTCAAATTAGAGAAACGAACATCTTCTTTTACAACATCATAATAAAAATCATGTTCTTATGCAAGATTCCTCCTATACACCTCTGTAAAATCCTTTGGATATAACATACTTAATTTCACTAACTTTGATGCGTCAAATTGTGAAAATGAGTAATAAGGACTCAAAGCTGCCATATTTGTAAGCAATTCGGTGCTTATCTCGCTAAAACGATCACGAAACTCTTGAAGTTGCATATCAGAAACCATGGTAAAGATATCAACTTTATAATGATGTTGATTATTGATGTCGGTATGTTCTCTTCGGTTCCTTGCATAATTTTCCGACATGTCCACTTTTTCAATTTCATATTTTTCACAAAAAGCATATACTTCTCTCTTTTTATAACCTTCGCGAATTATATCTTTTCATTGGCAAGAAGCACAAACCACGTTCACAACAAGGGAAAGCATATCGAAAAAGTTCCAACACCAGTGTGATTTCTTGCAACCGCCACAACCACCAATTGAAGTTGGTGAGCAAAACAATGCACATAAAAAGCCAAAACATTATTTTTGTAAAATTAAAGCTTTCAAACCATGAAGTTCACCTTTCATATTGCTTGCCCCATCATAACTTTGTCCTCTTACTTTTTTCATACTCAATCCATGTTGATCAAATAACGAGTCTACGGAACATTTAAGATATTTTGAAGATGTGTCTGTTACATGAACAGCACCTACACATTTCTCCTTAACAAGCCCAAGTTTATCAACATATCGCAAAACCACGACCATTTGTTCTTTCTTTGATACATCACTCGACTCGTCAACTAATAATGAGAAAACATCATCACAGATTTCTAGGAAGATAGCTTTACGTATTTCTTGTGAAAAGCAATGTGCAATATCTTTTTGAATCTTTGGTGAAACCACTTGATTATTCTTTGGAGGATATATGAAATTCATAATGAAGCATTTGAACATCTACCGAAGTACCTATCCACTACGTGATTGATGGCGTGAGCTATCTTGCATAAAAGAAATGTATAGCTCGCACCATTAATCAGATAGTGGATCTGAATTTCTGTTGATGTTTTTCTTTCCGAAAGATCTATTGTTCATGCCATCTTCAACACATTTCAAGATTGAGGAATAGAAAGAACAAATAGAGAACGCATTGTTTGTTATTCAAAGGTTGGATAAGAAAGATTAGTGTTTTATGAATATTAGATAGACCATTGGGTTTAGTGTTTATTTCTTTGAGTTTTAGCTAGATTTAATTTAATTAGCAGTTATCTGCTCCGCACTTGGCTACCCAGTGTTTACCATGGGCACGATAACTGGTACACCAGAGGTGCGTCCTTCCCGGTCCTCTCGTACTTGGGAAAGATCCTCTCAATGCTCTAACACCCACACCGAATATGGACCGAACTGTCTCATGACGTTCTGAACCCAAGTCACATACCGCTTTAATGGGAGAACAACCCAACCCTTGGAACATACTACAACCCCAAACGCTTGGAACATACTACATCCCCAGGTGGCGAAGAGTTGACATCGAGGTGCCAAACATTCCCGCCGATGTGAGCTCTTGGGGAAGATCTGCCAGGAGGAATGTTTTGTTTACCTTTGAATTATTTGAACTTTTACCATTGATTTTTGTATTTCTAATCAAACATAATCACTATTTGTTTATTAATTTTTAGATTTATATTTGTTCAATTTTGGTAAATTGTTAAGGATTTTAGTTCCTTTTAATTTGAAATGGGATTTGATGAAATTAAAAGAGGAGGAAACCATCGGATTTGATGAAATTAAAAGAGGAGGAAATTGATGGTTTGAGGATAAGTTGATTCCATGGAAGGTTTTTGAAGAATATGTGAAGCTGGTCTTTTGATTTGGAGTAAATTACACGATTCGTCCCTCGACTAAGTGTCAAATTGCACGTTTAGTCCCTATTTTCAAAAATTAACTCGGACCATCCCTGTAATATTTTTTTTCTCACTCGGATAGTCCCTGACGAACATAAAATAACTATTTTACCCTTACTGTTTTATTTTTCATATAATTTTTTTTATTTGTTATTAACAATTTAAAAGAAAAAAAAATAAAGAAAAACAAAATTTGGGCCCCACCACCACAAACACTTATCTCCTAACCTAACCCCACTCACACCCACACCCTTCAATTATCTTGTCCAGTTCATAGTCTACCTCCGACAACTGCAAAATACCACCCAACCACCGTACAACACCGTCGGACCACCGCATACCACCATCAACCACCACCACATTTTCTCTCAAAAAAAACGTCGACGAGGATGACACGAGAGAGAAAGAGAGAGAGAGAGAGAGAGAGAGAGAGAGAGAGAGATGGAGCTGCCATCGCTAGCTGTTCGCAAATCTACACTCCATGTGGTGGTTTTCGGAGTTGGCTTCATATTCTCCACCTGAAAGAAATGTCCCCACCCTCATAATTCGTCTCTCTCATGTCAAGAACATCACTCGAAACTATCGTTGGAAAAGAAAAAGAAGATCTGGAGAAAGTTCCCCTTGAAGCAGTCACCATCATCCTTCTCTTTACCCCCATTCACGGTCTCCCCCTTTCTTTCTTCTCTCATCTATGTGAACCCATTAGAAACCGTCACTATCTCTACAAGAAACCACCACCATATACTTCTGAAACCGCCACCATAGATCCAAATTACACTAAGAACCCTAACTTCTAGATTTTCCAGCAAACTCATTTCAGAAATCATCTTTCAAGTTTCTTAACACTCTTGACTTCCAGATTTAGATTCAAGATTTCTAGATTTGAAGTTTCATTCCCCAACTTCTTTGATTTTCCTTCATCCCTAACTTCTTTACAGATTTGGTGTTGATTTTGGTTTCGGATTTTAGGTTGTTTTGGTTTTCAATTTCAAAAAATTGGTGTTGCTTTCATTTAGGTTTGAGTTTTAGATTCTGATTTTAGTATCACGCTTCAAATTATGGTTCGAGAATCAGATTTGGGGGTTACAAGAGTTGTCAGTGGTGGCTACAGGAGGGTCCAATGGTGGTTTCAGGAGGTACCAGTTTGATTTTGCAATTTTCTACTGCTCGATTTCTTCAAGAACCTCTTGAAGTGTTGTATTTTGATTTTCGATTGACTAAAAAAACTATTGATTTTGGTTTGGGTTTGGATACAGGTTTCAAGATAGTGAAGATGGAGGAAACAAGAAGGTGGGTGGGTGGCGGTGGTGGTGGAAGAGGAAGGAGAGGGAATGGTGGATTATTTCTTTAATTATTTTTAATAAATTGTAAAACAAATGATAAGTAAAATAGAAATAAAACAAAAAGGGTAAAATAGTCATTTTATGTTCGTCAGGGACTATCCGAGTGAGAAAAAAATATTACATGGACGATCCGAGTTAATTTTTAAAAATAGAGACTAAACGCGCAATTTGACACTTGATCGAGGGACAAATCGTGTAATTTACTCTTTGATTTGATTTAGAAAACAAGATACAATGATTTTATTAAAGCCTTAAAAAAATAAGTTTTGGAATTTTTATTTGGGACCGTTGAAAACAAACATCATTGGGAGTACATTTTTTAATAGCCATTAGTCTTCATGGTTTGTAAAATATAAATTTTTTTAATTATTACAGCCAAATAATTCTCAATGGCCAATTGTGAAATGTACTTTTTGCAGTGTGAATTTGGACTACAAGTTTATATTGCGGAAACGGAAACAAAATTCTGCAAATGACCAAAATGTAGAGTGGGTTTGAAGAAAATGACCATAAAAATAAACATTTTAGAAAATGACCACAGGTTCCGTAGAGGGGGTTTTGCGGAACCATAAACACCTCTGCGGAATGTGAACACTTCTACGTATCTTGGTTTTTTTCTTTTTTCTATTCGTTTTTTTTATTTTTTTTTTTGTTTTCGTTTATTAATATTTTTTTAATCACATCAGGTATTATGTGACTATTATGTAAAAAAAATTGTTTTCATTTTTTATTTTTCTTATTTATTTATTCATTTTTTTTGTTTTTTTGTTTTCGTTTATTAATATTTTTTTAATCACATAAGATATTATGTGATTATTATGTAAAAAAAAATGTTTTCGTTTTTTTTATTTTTCTTATTTAATTACCCGTTTATAAAAGTTACGTGTTTAATAAAAATTATACAAATATACTATGTTTTTTATAAAATTACACACACCGATATTCTGAATAGTAAACATACTTTAAGTAAGTTACAAAACATACTTTAAAAAACATAAACATACAACCTTCATAATAAACATACTTTGAAATAAACTTCATTGAAGGCTCTGCGGATCCTCTACAGCTCTGTGGAATCTTTGTATTTTGATTTTTAATTTTTTTTTCATTTTTTCATTTTTTGTGCGTTAATTTTCGTTTATTAATATATATATATATATATATATATATATATATATATATATATATATATATATATATATATATATATATATATATATATATATATATATATATATATTAAATACACTAATACCTTATGTGATTATTATGTAAAAAATTCTACAAAAAAATATTAAAAATAATGAAATGTTTTATGTAATACGTTTGCCTCTGAGGAACCGAAACACCTCTGCGGATCTTGAGTTTTTTAATTTTTATTTTTTCGTTTTTTCGTTTTTTCTATTTTTTGTTTTCGTTTATTAATATTAATTTTTTAATGCACTAATACCTTATGTTTTATGTAAAAAAAATTGACAAAAAAATGTTAAAAATAATGAACTTATGTTCAATATCAGTCCACAAAACTATTATCAGCGGATCAGTGTACACCTCTGTGGATCAGTGTACATATCTGCAGATCAGTGTACACCTCTGAGGATCAGTATACACCTTTGCGGATGTATACGGATCTATGTACACCTCTGCGGATCAGTGTACACCTCTGCAGATCAGTATACACCTTTGCGGATCTGTGTACACCTCTGCGGATCAGTGTACACCTATGCGGATCTATATACACCTCTAAGGATTAGTTATAGAAGTTATAGACGTATTTTAATGGGTTTTTGTGAGTTTGTGAGTTTCAATTACCAGTAGAAATTGTTTTTTCATTGTGTTTGTGGAGAGTGATTTGTAAATACAAAACAGTAAAAATAGATGGAAAACATACATCATTAGCAAACGTATTATATAAAACATTTCATTATTTTTAACTTTTTTTGTTAAATTTTTTACATAATAATCACATAAGGTATTAGTGTATTTATAAAAAATAATATTAATAAATGAAAATGAACATGAAAAAATTAAAAAATTAAAAAAAAAAAAAAAATCAAAAAAACAAAGATTCCACAGAGCTGTACAGGATCCGCAGAGACTTTAATGAAGTTTATTTCAAAATATGTTTATTATGAAGGTTGTATATTTATGTTTTCTAAAGTATCTTTTGTAACCTACTTAAAGTATGTTTATTATTTAGAATACTTGTGTGTGTAATTTTATAAAAAAAACATAGAATATTTGTATAATTTTTATTAAACACACAGCTTTATAAACGGGTAATTAAATAAGAAAAAAGGAAAACAAAATTTGTTTTTAGATAATAATCACATAATACCTTATGTGATTAAAAAAAATATTAATAAACGAAAAAAAATGAAAAAAAAAATCAAGATCCATAGAGGTGTTTATGGTTCCGCCTAACCCCCTCTGCAGAACCTGTGATCATTTTCTGAAATCTTCATTTTTGTGGTCATTTTCTTCAAACTCACCCTACATTTTGGTCATTTGCCGAATTTACTCGGAAATGAAATATGTTTGGTTGGGAATTTGTTTGTAATGGAACTTGTTCGTATTGTTACCAAAATTATAATATTTTTCTACCAAAACAATGTTTTTTAAGGGATCTTGAAAAACCATTTTCACATAAATTTCTGTTGTGAAGATGAAGTGTTTGCTTTAGAATGATTTTATAAAAAAAAATGCAAACATGAGTAAAGTCTAAAAATGCCTAGGAGACCATTTTCCGATCAAAAAGTATATTTGGCGAAAGGGTCATTGCGTATGTTTTTTTAAGGGATCTTGAAAAACCATTCTCACATAAGTTTCTGTTGTGAAGATGAAGTGTTTGGTTTAGAATGATTTTGCGTATGTTTTTTTAAGGGATTTTGAAAAACCATTCTCACATAAATTTTTGTTGTGAACATGAAGTCTTTGGTTTATAATGATTTTATAAAAAAATGCAAGAATGAGTAAAGTCAAAAAATGCCTTTAATAGGAGACCATTTTCCGATCAAATAGTATATTTGAGTAACAGGTGAAATTCTAGATATTTTTTTTTTCTTTATGATAAATCATCCACAAATCCACGATAATTACTATTTTATTAACATAGGCTCTTTAAACCTACCATTTTAACTCTTAATAACAAGTTACTATTTTTTTTTCTTGTACATAATTTACAGTTTAATATATTTGTATACGATTTACCATTAAGTTATATTACGGTCATCTTCATGGGCCAACACCATCACCATCCACCATCCACCTTCGACAACAAACACTACCTTCTACAACCACTATTCACCACCAGAACCAACCATCTCCATTATTTATCACCACCACAACCACACATCTTTATCATTCACCACCAACGCAATCAAGAAACTAATTTAAAATCAACTTTACCATGCAGCAAAATCGATTCAAACCTAAAAATCAATTCACTAATCAACTCAAAATCAAATTTTAATAATAAAATTGCATATTTTAACATATATGGTTACTAGTGACACACGATTGAAGAAATGAACGAGAGCAGTGGCGAATACAAGAATTTTCATTGTGGGGGACACTAACGGTTAACCATAAAAACGAGTCAGGCCAATATAATTTTTTGTTACACAAAAACAAAACTTCCATATGAACCAATTAGCGACGGATCAAGAACGAAAAGTCCTATGAGTCCATCATATATAAAAGATTAAACATAAATAAAAGCATTAACGAAATTCTGAAAATTTTGAGATTATTTTTTTCTAACTTTTTTTTTTTTTTTTTTTTTTTTTTTTTTTTTTTTTTTTTTTGCAGATTTTAAGAAAAAATAATTTATAAAATTGAGGATTTTAAGAAAAGATGATGCCAAGAGGGGATTGCAAAATATAAATATTTAGAGGGTTTTTTTTAGTAAATTTGGAAGGTTTTTTTTTTTGTTGTTGTTACTTGTTGTCGAGAACCAAAAACTTTGCCCGTATATTCAATCCTTTGAAAGGTCAGACTAATTATATATTGAGGGTCTACAATTATATTGTTTTTCATTTGAATCATATCCCTATCTTAATAAAAGAAACCATTTCTTCTTATGTGACATGTTCTTGGGCTAATAAAATTTAAAAGTAAAATACCTAATTTGCTCTTCAGCTTCTATAACTTTAAACTCTATCTATTCTGTCCGTTTATTACCTAAAATAAAATCACGCGTTCATTTGCTCCTATTTGACATTCTTGATTTTGGAAACTAGAAACCGATTCAAATTTAAAATAAACCTGTGATTCCCATCTACTTTTTTTCTCCCAAAATCACCGCTCATCTTTCGTTGGGTGGTTTAACCGTCAATTTTGATTTTGGGTGTTTAGAAGATTAATTTCCTATTTACGTTTGTCATTCTTGCAGAATTATCGACTATTTCTAAGCTTGAGGAAGAAAGAGAAGGATTTTTTTCGTTTTCTTCAGTTACACCGTCAACAACATCCTTGGTTCTACTTTCTTAGTAATTGTTACGATCTGTTTACATACATCCTTCTTGATAAAACGATCCTTATAATCAGTTTTTGATTCTGATATATCATCAACCACAATTTTGATAACCAGTTTGGAAGTTGAGACACAAAAACCTAGAGTCCTATGATGCTTCGTTCAAAATTGGAGGAAGAAGAAAAAGAAATGCAAGATTTTGATACTATTTTTGACGATTACACTACCTCATGAATATCGTTCCACCACTATTACCTCTTTGGAGATGAAGCAATAATCATCTTTTGTGTGATGTAAGGATAGTTTAGTTGAAACTAAGTTGTTTTCTCATCTTAAAAGGGTATTATTGATTTCATTTGGGAATTTTGTTATCTTATTTTCTTATTTCAACTTTTTACTACCTTTCTTTACACAATTTTTTACTATTTTTTATTCATTTTTGGCTCATCCTTATTGATGCACAAAAGGTGTTTAACATAATATGTTAGTTCTACAAAACATATCAGACCACTAAGGTGGTTGTAAACCAAGATTGATATTTCTTTGCCTTTTCAGATACACATAGAGAAAGAACAAATAATATCAATTTCTTAATGTATGTTATTTCAATTTTTAAACTTCTATTTACAAATTGCAAAATCATATAGGAGATTTAACCTTAAAATTGTATTACCAATTTACCCTTAACTAATTTAATTTGAATCCCTTCAAATCAGAATTTCATTCAATTTGATATCCCTGGTAACCCTAAATCTCTATAAATGACCACATTCATATCTTATTTGAATCATTGATTTCTTCTATAAACTTGCATCCTCTGATGGGGTTTTGATGGTTGAAGTTCCAGATAGCACTTTGAATCGAGGTAAGCTTTTAAATTTTTTTATATGATGCATAACTCTAATCCATTCTTGGTATGCTTTCAAAAACTGTTATGTTCCGGTAACTTAACCTTGGAGGAACTTGGTGTGGATACAAGTGAAGAAAAAGAAGATTATGGTGAAGTTGACAATCTAAATCCGGAATCAGATGAAATCTCAAATCCACACCCACATATCATTCTTTATGATAACACTGATTCAACAGGTGAGTGCTTTTTCAAAAGCTTCTATGATTGTTTAATTTTAACACAATTATATCAAACCAATGTTGAATTATAAGTTTTTTAGGTGGTGTAGGAGATGATGATGCAGAAGTAGAAGCAACCTAGACAACAGTGAGGTAATTATGGCATTTAGTGATATTTTTTTATGGATTCACCGTGTTATATTCTAGCAATTTTATCAATACATCTTGTGTTTCTCTAGAACAAATCCATTTTCTCTTTTTTTTGTTTGTCTCTCCTCTTCCCAGTTTCTCTCTTTAAGCATTAGAAATCAATGACGACTCCTCTTCGTTTCCTGTTTTAATCCTAATCCAGAAGTTACTCAGTTCTTACTAATTCATCTTTTATTTATCATTTTTTGATTTCTGATGTTGTTTTTCTTGAAATAATTAAATTTTTTGTTGTTGTATAAGAACATGGAGTATCGATTAGACACCCTCCTGTAGAATTCATCATCGTAATTATGAGTTTATAATAAGTATGGACCGATGATGAAGGTAATCAATTTCCAAGACTCCTTTAAAATGTTGATAACCCTTAATTTGATATATAGATGTTGGTGTTGCAATAATTGTTTTTATTAGATGAAACTCTACCTTAATAGTGGATACTGAATACAGGGTAAATTTTTAGTTCACTTTTATGATTCATTGTAAAAGAGTTCACTCAATTCACCAATTTTTGCAACATTAGGGATTATATATTATTGTTGACAATTCTATAATTATTAGGTCATAGAAGATTGTAGCAGATGGGTTGAGCAATTGATAGTATCTTCGGTGTAGGATTCAAAAACATGGAAGGATAATGGATTATAAGAGGATAAGTGACAGACAGAATATAAAGGGTGTAGATCAAAAGGAATGAAACTATTGTTCATATGGGGTAATAGTCAAATGGAAAATCAAAACATCTACCTTCTACATCTTTAAATTTGGAGCAATCGACCTTGAAAAATCTACAAATGCATAGTTCTTTTTGAATATTCTTCATGTGTTTTAACAGAGTTATAAACCATTACCATGGTCTAAACATACCACCTGTTTGATAAAATGCTCAAACCAAAATTTATATCAATATAATCATTAGCTTAGGATTCTTTGTATTTTATATATTTTTTTCTTATATATACTAATCATATGTACAAATAGGAAATCCATGTTACAAGCACACATAATATTATCTTTCTAAAGCTTATTTTTGTAACTATGATGCACTACCATTGAAATGTATAGAATAAGTGACTGAGAAATTAATTAGTGAGTAAATAAATTTATGAGCTAATTTCCCAAAGTATTTGGAAATAAACTATATATATTATTTTTCTTTGATTTTTCATTACCATTTTTAATTATGAATATTTTTCTTTTTTATCCGTAGTTTCCACGGGTCGCAACCTAGTTTACCATATAATTAATAAAAATAATCATACCATCGGGGGCACCTCCCCTTTATTCAGGCTTTAAATCCGCCACTTTAAACGACTATTCGGAATAGTTTTTCAACTAGTAACTTCTAAAGTTTTATTTATTATTCTATTATTTTATTATTTATTTTTTAAATTCTCTCATAAATATACCCTTTATTAATTTTAGTAATATTTTTTATATGTCATTTTACATTTTATGCTAACTTATTCACTAGTTTTTATTTAACATTATTTTTTTATCAGCTAACTTATCAACTACCATCTAACTTTTCGACCCCAAACGGCAAACCGAAAAAAAAAACTGAAAAATCAAGACAAAAATTGTAATCAAACATAATACTGGTAGTTTTGTTTCTACTTTTTCAACAACCAAACTATTCAGGCCGATTTCAGTTTTAGGAATTAGAAAAGGATAATGAAAAACCAAACAACATTGATTTGTATAAATTGCTGATAAATATATTTAATTTGCAGATATTATATACAAATCTACGTAATTTTATAACAATTAGCAACATGACAATTGACGAGTGAGTTAAGGTGGTGAAAATATTAATTTGAGGTATGTGGTTCGAATCCATTTGGCTTATTGTACTTGTACATTGATTGGGATAGTAAAAGTATTTCTTCATCTCTTGTTATGATTGCATTGATCCATTTGAAAACTTCTACACTACATTATATCTAATCTTAGAGTACATTACATCTAATCTTATGTCGATTGAGGGATATAAAAGAATTTAGTTTCTTCATCTATAAAATAACAATAACAACTTATAAACTTTAAGATTTGGAGTTGGATTCCAAATTAATATAGGAGGCCAAGAAATTCTTTTTTTTTTTTTTTTGTATAAAATTTATAGTTTGGTTTAGGTTTAAAAAAAAAACGAACCATGTTGGTTAAAATCGGAAACTAAAAAACTACAATCGATCGGTTTGGTGTGGTTTTGGTTTTGAAAACCTAAAACCCGGTATTTGTGGTTTTTGGTTCGGTTTTGGTCAGAAATCTCACCAAACTGCACCATGTTCACTCCTATTTTCAACCACCAGCTACTTTTTTAGCTAGTCTACAAAACATAGCCTTAATATAAAATTATGAAGCTCAGTTACATTTAAAGAAGATGTTACAATCATATGACGCACATTGTGGATGTTCTTAATGGTTTTTTTTTTCAAATGTGAAAGTCTTATATATGTTATTAATATTGTTGTCCAAAATAAAGTTTTGTTGGACATAAATCGCATGGTGGCAATTTGTCAAGTGGAAATCATGTGGGCTTGAATCAATCAAGTTCAAATCAATCAGTTGGAAATTGGTCTGGTACTCCACTAAGTCAAATGGATAATATGTTGACTATAGTAGTTATGAATGACACACAACCACTTATGGTGAATTCACATGTTGTGTATAATTGTATGAAACAAAATTGT
Organism: Lactuca saligna; assembly: GCF_052625555.1. Lineage (NCBI taxonomy): Eukaryota > Viridiplantae > Streptophyta > Magnoliopsida > Asterales > Asteraceae > Lactuca > Lactuca saligna. The sequence goes on from NC_136424.1 coordinate 57,861,753, forward strand.
AACAGCCGGATTTTTCAGGTATCATATATATTGTGTTTTTGGTGATTTGAGAGGGGACTCGGCGAGTTGGAGCTCAGACTCGTCGAGTAGGGACGCGGATCTGGACGCGGGATCGCGCTTCGACTCGGCGAGTCCAGGATATGGATTCGGCGAGTCAGCGCTGTGTAATGAAACCCTAATTTCTCGGGTTTGAGACCTATTTAAAGGGCCTAATGGCTGTCATTTGTGCTCACCAGTCCCTTGAGTGAAACCCTAATCGAGTGTGAGCATTTGGAGCTAAGTAGGAGCCCATTATTGATCTTGGAGGTGTCATTGTTGCAAGGAAGAAGAAGAACTAGCCAAGGGAAAGCAAGAGGAGCCACTTCTGTGGGTTTGGAGTCCAGAGCATCACTATTCTGGTAATAATTTCGTGTTATCTTCTTCCTTGTTGTTGTTTATCTAGATTTAGGGTTTGTTGAACCCTTTTGTGGCAAGATCTAGTGTCCTCTTGGTCCCTTATGAGGTTTGAACCTTAGATCTGGACCCTTAGAGGTCCAGAGTGTCCCTTTACCCAAGCTTTTTGGGAATCAATGGAGGCTTTGGATTGGAATCCTCATGCCTTAGGTCAAAACTCCATTTATGAGCCATGGGGTGTGTTATGGGCACCAAGATAGAAGCTTTACGTGATGAATCAGTCTAGGGAGGCCAGATCTATAGATTTTGGAAGCATATCTAACCTTAGAAGCAAGTTGGAGTGGTTGCATGGCATGGACTCGCCGAGTCTGTTCATCAGACTCGGTGAGTAGTTTGAAGATTGCCTTGGGATTGCTCGGTGAGTGGTCCAATCGAGTCATGGGTAGACTCAGTGAGTCAGGGTGAGTTGGAGAGGGATGACGAGTGGACTGAGTCAAACTGGGACTCGCCAAGTTGTTCTTGAGATGCGGCGAGTTGAGTCGGGGTGGCCCCGCGATTCTTCCAGGTGAAACTCGTCGAGTAAAGGGGGGAATACTCGACGTGTAGGAAGGGAATTTCGGAGGGTGGTGAAAACGTCTAGACTCGCCGAGTCGCCGTAGCACTCGCCGAGTCCGGTCAAAGTTGACCGTTGACCGTTGACCAGAGTTGACCTGTGTTGACTTCTTAGGGATAGTCAACCTTAGAGATATAAAGTGTTAATTAGAGACACGTGATGTTATAGGAGGATTAGAGCTCGGAGGATCGAGCACGAGGGATTTCCAGGATTCGTGAGATACCGAGATACGCGAGGTGAGTCTTCTCACTATACCTTACCTTGAGTAGGTAACCAGAGTTATGTGATAGAGTATTGTATGCTATGTATGTTATGTGTTGTACTGCATTATTTCTTTGTGATTTATGTGGTGCATGTTTATCAGAGTTAGAACCTGAGGGTTCACAGAGTTTGGGTGCACAGACCCACAGAGTTATAGCCTCAAGTGGCTATTATGTGTTAAACGTGGTATTTTGGGGAACTCACTAAGCTTTGTGCTTACAGTGTTTGATGTTATTGTTTCAGGTACTAGTGACGACCACGGGAAGGCGCCGGCTTGATTCGTACACACACACTCGGAGTTTTTACATTGTGATCTTGGGATTTTGTATTGACCTATATTGGATAATTAATAAGGTTGTTTGATGAATTTATCGAATTATGTTTTATAAGAAAATTGAAAATTTTGTTTTGAAATTTACGGTGTTACAATTTGGTATCAGAGCCTAGGTTTGAGGGATTCGGGTACACCTTCGGGAGTATTTGAACTCAAACTGAGGAATTGGAAAGATATTTTCAAAAGAAAACCTAACTTTTCTAAGAGTAAAAGATTTTCTTGAAAAAGAAACAAATTCCAGGAAGAAACGTGTGTACGATCAGTCAGCGCCCGAACGGTGAATTCCCAAAATACCTTTATATTATGTAATATTGATATTTGATATTGTGTATCTGCATGCTAGAGTAGGCTAGGTATTGCTAATAGGATTAGAGTGGCCTGATTTGTGATGCCTTAGCCTAGGGAGGGGTGAGCTGCTATGAGATGCTGAGAGTGAGTAGGTAGCAGCGAGGGGCTTATGAGAGATCTATTAGAGAGTGGTCTACGCATGATAGAGTACTTAGGAATTGGGATCCGAAGAGGAAGATTTGGGGTGTGTACTAAGATGGTGTGGACAGTAGTATTGGGCCCGTACTACTGAAAGCACTGGGGCAGTGCACAGTCCAAATAAGAATCTTTGGGATACCAAGAATCAAGGAGGGGTGGATTTTCGAGTGTGAGAATGCTTGAGTGAATTCTAATTTATCGCATGTTGTATTTCAGAGGTTGATCATGGTGAGGACACGTCATATGCCGGAGGGTGTCGGAGCTAGTGATGAGGAGATTCGACAGATCATTCATGAGGAGGTGGCTGCGGTCATCAGGGCTGAGATACCAGAGATGTTCGGGTCTATTAAGACCGCGCTGATTGAGACATTTGACGAGCGTTACGCCGCTCTTTCTGAGGCTGCTGTTGCAGCGGCTACCGTAGCGATCGCTGCGACGAGACCCCAGGGAGGTGATGCGTCATTGTTTCGGGACTTCAGCAACACCAAACCACCAGAGTTTGATGGTACACAGGATCCGGTGGCAGCTATGAGGTGGATATTTGATATGGAGGGGTGCTTCTTCACTTGCTCATCTCCTGAGCATCTGAAGGTTCGGTTCGCGCTGAACCAGCTTCGCTTGTGAGCGAAGGACTGGTGGAAGTTTGTGACGGCGCATTTTACGCTTGCTGAGCTTTCGGCAATGACCTGGGAGAGGTTCACTACTATGTTCCGGGATTAGTACGTTCCCCAAGTGGAGAGGGAGCGTTTGGCACAGGAGTTTCTGACCCTCAAGCAGGGTACTGAGTCAGTTACAACGATCACGAGGATGTTCCATAAGAGGGCGATGTTCTGCCCTGAGCACGTGTCCACTGAGCAGGCACGTATGAGCCGCTACCTGAGCATTTTGAGACGGGATATTCGGGAGTTCGCCGCGAACTCCTCATATCGGACATTTGCTGAGCTTCAGGCAAATGCCCGGAAGAGGGAGATTGAGCTTGAGACACAGTCCAGGGAGGAGGCGGAGTCTCTGGGGAGGGATCGGCGGCCGACACAGTCCCAGCCGGCAGCCAAGCGGGCCAAGCCCGCTGATCCCAAATCCGGGAGCCAGAAGGGCCGCACTTGCAGGAATTGCGGCAAGGGTCACGATGGAGTCTGTCGAGCAGGATCTTGCTACAATTGTCGCAAGGAGGGGCATATGGCCAAGGACTGCTCTAAGGGGTTTGTAGTGTGTTTTCACTGCAACCTGACCGGACACCGGAAGGCGGAGTGTCCGCTGCTGCGCGGAGCATCTCAGGGATCTGCCCATGCCGCCATCAGAGCTACAGAGAGTCGGCCCGTGAAGGCCGAGGCACCGAGAGCTCGAGGGAGAGCCTTTCAGCTGACTGCGGAAGAGGTCCGCGCTGCACCCGACGTTGTGGCTGGTACGTTTCCTTCTATATATTTATTTTGGTGTTGAGATATTATGCTTATATTATGTTATACATAGGTACCTTCCTTGTGAACTCTGTGCCTGCTTTAGTGTTATTTGATTCGGGTGCGAGTCGGTCTTTTGTATCTTTGGCCTTTAGTCAGCATATCAGTGTTAGTCGTGAGGCATTGAGTTGGCCTCTGCTTGTTTCCATAGCTACCGACAGAGTGATTTGTGCCACGGAGGTCCTCCGGGGATGTGTGTTAGAGATTTTTGGGGTTGATTTTCCGATCGATCTGGTTCCTATTGCGATGGGTGATGTCTGTGTCATAATGGGCATGGACTGGTTGAGCCGATTCGGCGCGGTTATCGACTGCGAGCGTCAGCTGGTGACCATACGAGATCCTAGTGGGGGAGTTCTTTCGGTATACGGCGAGGGTACACGTTCTGGATCAACCTTTTGTTCGACCGCTAGGGCGAGGCAGTGTTTACAGCAGGGCTGTAAGGGTTTTGTGGCATATGTGATGGATACGCGAGTGATCTCCGAGAGACCGAGTTCAGTGGATGAAGTTCCGGTGGTGTGTGAGTTTCCAGATGTTTTTCCCGAAGAATTACCGGGTGTGCCTCCCGTGAGGCAAGTGGAGTTCAGTATTGATTTGGTTCCGGGAGCCGCGCCTATCGCTAAGGTGCCTTATCGTCTTGCACCTCCAGAGATGCAAGAGTTATCCTCGCAGCTTCAGGAGCTGCTTGGGAAGGGGTTTATTCGGCCGAGTAGCTCGCCGTGGGGAGCACCCATTCTGTTTGTGAAGAAGAAGGACGGCTCGCATCGAATGTGTATTGATTACCGAGAATTGAATAAGCTGACGGTCAAGAACCGTTACCCGTTGCCGAGGATCGACGATTTATTCGATCAGTTACAGGGATCATCTTGGTTCTCCAAGATCGACTTGAGGTCGGGCTATCATCAGGTGAGAGTGCGGGACGAGGACGTCCAGAAGACATCATTCAGGACGCGTTATGGGCATTATGAGTTTGTGGTGATGCCTTTTGGGCTCACCAATGCCCCGGCTGTGTTCATGGACCTCATGAACAGGGTATGCAGGCCGATGTTGGATCGGTCGGTGATTGTATTCATCGATGATATTCTGGTATATTCGAGATCTAGAGAGCAGCATGAGGAGCATTTGAGGGAAGTTCTTGGGGTTTTGAGATCGGAGAAACTTTATGCAAAGTTTTCCAAGTGCGATTTCTGGTTGCGGGAGGTCCAGTTTCTGGGGCACCTCGTTAATCTGGGGCACCTCGTTAATCAGAAAGGGATATTGGTCGATCCGGCCAAGGTTGATGCAGTGATGAGTTGGGAGGTGCCAAAGTCACCCTCTGATATCAGGAGCTTCCTTGGGTTGGCAGGGTACTATCGGAGGTTTATCAAGGATTTCTCCAAGATTGCAGTGCCACTCACCAGATTGACCCGGAAGGGTGTTACATTTTTATGGGGTCCCGAGCAGCAGACCTCCTTTGAGACGCTTCGCCAAAGGTTGTGCGAATCTCCGATATTAGCTCTTCCGGAAGGGATGGAAGATTTTGTGGTATTTTGTGATGCATCGATTTTAGGGCTGGGAGCGGTGCTGATGCAGAAGGGACATGTGATAGCATATGCATCGAGGCAGTTGAAGCCTCATGAGACGAGATATCCCACACATGATCTAGAGTTGGGGGCAGTGGTGTTCGCCCTCAAGATTTGGCGTCACTACTTGTATGGGATTCGCTATACAATATACACAGACCATAAGAGCTTGAAGTACTTGATGGATCAGCCTAACCTAAATATGCGGCAGAGGAGGTGGTTAGATGTGGTCAAGGATTATGATTGTGGGATCCTGTACCACCTGGGAAAGGCTAATGTGGTAGCCGACGCGTTGAGACGCAAGGCGGAGAGTACTCCACTGCGAAATGTATGTTTGAGATTGACCGTGATAGCTCCAGTTCTAGACGCCATTCGTGGGGCACAGGCCGAGGCTGTGCATCCGGAGATGCAGAAGAGAGAACGGGTTGTTGGTTTGGTTTCAGAGTTTGTTTCGGATAGTCGAGGGCTTATGACTTTTCAGGGCCGGATTTGGGTACCGTTTGTAGGTGGTACGCGTACTACACTGATGGAGGAAGCTCATAGATCGAAATTTTTGATCCATCCCGGGGCTACGAAAATGTATTTGGATTTGAGGAAAGTGTATTGGTGGCCTTGTATGAAGAGGGACGTCGCATGGTTTGTCGAGAGGTGTTTGACCTGTCGAAGGGTTAAGGCCGAGCACCAGAGACCGCATGGCAAGTTACAGCCATTGGAGGTTCCCGAGTGGAAGTGGGAACAGATCACTATGGATTTCATCACCAAATTGCCGAGGACTGCCAGAGGAGTTGATGCAATTTGGGTGATTGTGGATAGGTTGACGAAGAGCGCTCACTTTCTTGCCATCAGTGAGAGTTCTTCGGCGGAGAAGTTGGCGGAGGTTTATGTGAGAGAAGTGGTGTCTCGGCATGGGGTGCCGATCTCGATTGTTTCGAACCGTGATGTGCGTTTCACTTCCCGATTCTAGAAGAAATTTCATGAGGAGTTGGGTACTAAACTGCATTTTAGTACCGCATATCATCCCCAGACAGACGGCCAGAGTGAACGGACGATTCAGACGCTTGAGGACATGCTTCGAGCATGTGTATTGGATTTTAGGGGTAGCTAGGATACGTATTTACCCTTGGCGGAGTTTTCCTACAATAACAGCCATCATTCGAGCATCGGTATGTCGCCCTTTGAGCTGTTGTATGGTAGGAGGTGTTGGACTCCCATTTGTTGGGGTGAGGTTGGGCAGAGAGTGATGGGCAGTACAGAGATCATGATTCAGACAGCAGAGTAGATACAGCGGGTCAGACAGAGGTTATTGACCGCCTAGAGCCGACAAAAGAGTTATGCGGACAGGCGCCAGGCCGAGCTTGAATTTCAGGTCGGCGACTTCGTTCTCCTGAAGGTTTCTCCTTGTAAAGGAGTGGTTCGGTTCAGGAAGAGGGGCAAGTTGGGGCCCCGGTTTATAGGTCCATTTCGTGTGATTGCGAGGGTAGGCCGGGTAGCCTATCGGTTGGAGTTGCCAGTAGAGTTGGGACAGATTCACGACACTTTTCATGTGTCGCATTTGAGGAAGTGTATAGCCGATGAATGGGCAGTGGTTCCGTTAGAGGATATTCAGGTGGATGCAAGCCTGAGTTATGCCGAGAGACCAGTGGCCATCAGGGATTGGAAGATCAAGGTTCTGAGAAATAAGGAGGTACCTCTGGTGTTGGTTCAGTGGCAACACCGGAGGAGATCAGAGATGACTTGGGAGCCGGAGCGTATGATGCAGGAGCAGCATCCAGAACTGTTTTTAGAGCGAGACTTTGAGGGCGAAGTCTAGTCCTAGTGGGGGAGAGTTGTAACATCCGGATTTTTCAGGTATCTTATATATTGTGTTTTTGGTGATTTGAGAGGGGACTCGGCGAGTTGGAGCTCAGACTCGCCGAGTAGGGACGCGGATCTGGACGCGGGATCGCGCCTGGACTCGGCGAGTCAGCGCTGTGTAATGAAACCCTAATTTCTCGGGTTTGAGACCTATTTAAAGGGCCTAATGGCCGTCATTTGTGCTCACCAGTCCCTTGAGTGAAACCCTAATCGAGTGTGAGCATTTGGAGCTAAGTAGGAGCCCATTATTGATCTTGGAGGTGTCATTGTTGCAAGGAAGGAGAAGAACTAGCCAAGGGAAAGCAAGAGGAGCCACTTCTGTGGGTTTGGAGTCCAGAGCATCACTATTGTGGTAATAATTTCGTGTTATCTTCTTCCTTGTTGTTGTTTATCTAGATTTAGGGTTTGTTGAACCCTTTTGTGGCAAGATCTAGTGTCCTCTTGGTCCCTTATGAGGTTTGAACCTTAGATCTGGACCCTTAGAGGTCCAGAGTGTCCCTTTACCCAAACTTTTTGGGAATCAATGGAGGCTTTGGATTGGAATCCTCATGCCTTAGGTCAAAACTCCATTTATGAGCCATGGGGTGTGTTATGGGCACCAAGATAGAAGCTTTACGTGATGAATCAGTCTAGGAGGCCAGATCTATAGATTTTGGAAGCAGATCTGACCTTAGAAGCAAGTTGGAGTGGTTGCATGGCATGGACTCGCCGAGTCTGTTCATCAGACTCGGCGAGTAGTTTGAAGATTGCCTTGGGATTGCTCGGTGAGTGGTCCAATCGAGTCATGGGTAGACTTAGTGAGTCAGGGTGAGATGGAGAGGGATGACGAGTGGACTGAGTCAAACTGGGACTCGTCGAGTTATTCTTGAACGCGGCGAGTTGAGTCGGGGTGGCCCCGCAATTCTTCCAGGTGAAACTCGTCGAGTAAAGGGGGGGAATACTCGACGTGTAGGAAGGGAATTTCGGAGGGTGGTGAAAACGTCTAGACTCGCCGAATCGCCGTAGCACTCGCCGAGTCCGGTCAAAGTTGACCGTTGACCAGAGTTTACCTGTGTTGACTTCTTAGGGATAGTCAACCTTAGAGATATAAAGTGTTAATTAGAGACACGTGATGTTATAGGAGGATTAGAGCTCGGAGGATCGAGCACGAGGGATTTCCAGGATTCGTGAGATACCGAGATACGCGAGGTGAGTCTTCTCACTATACCTTACCTTGAGTAGGTAACCAGAGTTATGTGATAGAGTATTGTATGCTATGTATGTTATGTGTTGTACTGCATTATTTCTTTGTGATTTATGTGGTGCATGTTTATCAGAGTTAGAACCTGAGGGTTCACAGAGTTTGGGTGCACAGACCCACAGAGTTATAGCCTCAAGTGGCTATTATGTGTTAAACGTGGTATTTTGGGGAACTCACTAAGCTTTGTGCTTACAGTGTTTGATGTTATTGTTTCAGGTACTAGTGACGACCACGGGAAGGCGCCGGCTTGATTCGTACACACACACTCGGAGTTTTTACATTGTGATCTTGGGAAGGGAATTTCGGAGGGTGGTGAAAACGTCTAGACTCGCCGAGTCGCCGTAGCACTCGCCGAGTCCGGTCAAAGTTGACCGTTGACCGTTGACCAGAGTTGACCTGTGTTGACTTCTTAGGGATAGTCAACCTTAGAGATATAAAGTGTTAATTAGAGACACATGATGTTATAGGAGGATTAGATCTCGGAGGATCGAGCACGAGGGATTTCCAGGATTCGTGAGATACCGATATACGCGAGGTGAGTCTTCTCACTATACCTTACCTTGAGTAGGTAACCAGAGTTATGTGAAAGAGTATTGTATGCTATGTATGTTATGTGTTGTACTGCATTATTTCTTTGTGATTTATGTGGTGCATGTTTATCAGAGTTAGAACCTGAGGGTTCACAGAGTTTGGGTGCACGAACCCATAGAGTTATAGCCTCGAGTGGCTATTATGTGTTAAACGTGGTATTTTGGGGAACTCACTAAGCTTTGTGCTTACAGTGTTTGATGTTATTGTTTCAGGTACTAGTGACGACCGAGGGAAGGCGCCGGCTTGATCCGTACACACACACTCTGTCACACCCCCAAACCAAGGATGGCGGAAACGTCCGGGGGTGGAGGACTTCATGTACAGTATCACAACAATGAAAATAATAGTGCTCAAAGTAAATACAACCATCATAAATATAATTGAAAAAGTTACACCAAAGTATATGTTTACATGATTCAAAGTCAATTACATTATGATGACAAAAATAAATTGTTGACAGTTTAACGTCCCATCCTCAAAGCGATGAAGTTTTCCTGTTTCACTGATTTCCTGAGAATACAAGTAGTTTTGAAAAGTGTCAACAATTAAGTTGGTGAGTTCATAAGAGTTTTGTTTGAAGTAGAAACCGTTTTCCTTGTAAAATCGATATAGTTTGATTTCCAGAAAATCCAATATTTTCTTAGTTAAGTGTGAATAGAAATATTCCTATATGATGCATTAATGAACCCTAGAATGACCCGTAGAGTTCCTCTATAATCGTCCAATGTATATAAGTTATATAAGGTTTAAATTAGATAAAACGTTGAATATAGTGGGTCTGCCCTAGGTCCACAACCCAACGAGGAACAGGAGATGAGGCGGGCACCACCAATTCTAGGCCAATCAAGACTAAATTCTTATATGACTCAAACATATACGCTCAACGACTATAGTTGAAGTCTAACAATTCTAGATGAAATATAGTTTGATTTCCAGAAAATCCAATATTTTCTTAGTTAAGTGTGAATAGAAATATTCCTATATGATGCATTAATGAACCCTAGAGTAACCCGTAGAGTTCCTCTATAATCGTCCAGCATATAAAAGTTATATAAGGTTTAAATTAGATAAAACGTTGAATATAGTGGGTCTGCCCTAGGTCCACAACCCAACGAGGAACAGGAGATGAGGCGGGCGCCACCAATTCTAGGCCAATCAAGACTAAATTCTTATATGACTCAAACATATACGCTCAGCGACTATAGTTGAAGTCTAACAATTCTAGATGAAATATAGTTTGATTTCATGATAACTATCTTAAGTGAACCTGGTACTTTGTATCGGTACCCCCCTTTTTTGTATAGAGACCCGACACTTTGTATTTGTACCCCTTTTTGTATAGAGACCCGACACTTTGTATTTGTACCCCTTTTTGTATAGAGACCCGACACTTTGTATTTGTACCCCTTTTTGTATATAAACCCGGCACTTTGTATTTGTACCCCTTTTTGTACGAGTATGTTATGTAAATGATCATAAACTATACCTATTATAGTTTATTAAAATGTTTGAAATGTATATGTACTCTAACTATACCTATTATAGTTTAGTATATTTATTTGTGGTGTTTAAGAATCCCATTCTATGGAAGTCAAATGTATAGTACATTATAGCTATGTTTAACTTGTTTTGTCTTGTACTAATGGTTATGATGGAGGATTCTTATAAATTCAGCAAGTAATTTCCTATTATATAATTATATCATAACAAGAAATACATGTAATATATGAAGTTATCCAAGTTTTAACACTTTGCTCAACATGTTACAAAGTGTTTTGATAGTTAGAAGCTGTTAATTAATTCTTAGTCTGTTGACTTTGCCTTATCCAATGTCACAAGCAACCACCCCACACCCACTCTTTGACTAACCACACCTCCCCACCTTACCTAGGTCACTTCAATGTCCCTCACACTCAATTTACACTCATTCCCACGTTTTTAGAGCTAGAACAAACATCCTCTCTCCTCATTTCTCTCATTTGCCCTTATTTCACTAAGTATCAAACACCACTTTTCTCTCAAACTTTTCCCACTCCAATTTCAAGATTCAAGGCTGAGGTTCGGTCTTCTGATGCTGAACCGAGAGAGAGGGAGGCAGAAACCGAGAGGGGGGAGGAGAGAACAGAGGGGCGCGAAGAGACAGAGAGGCGGAGTAGAGACCGAGAGGCGGGTAGAGACAGAAAGTAGAGAAGCGACAGAGACCGAGGCTCGGTCCTCGCGTGCATTAACCAATAGAGGCTCGGTCCTCGCGTGTCTTAGCCAACAGAGGCTCGGTCCTCGCGTGCCTTAGCCAACAGAGGCTCGGTCCTTGCGTGCCACAGCCAACAGAGGCTCGGTCCTCGCATGCCACAGCCAATAGAGGCTCGGTCCTCGCCTAAGAAGCCTCTCTTCTTGGTTTCGGTTCCTAAAGCCTATTTTTCTCGTTTTCGCCCCGTTTTGAGCCGTTTTTGACCCGGTTAAGGATCGGAATGACCCGAATGATTCCAAAAAGTTACGGGAAACTTTTGAGAGAGATTTGGGAGAGATTTCTCACACTTGGAGAGATTTGGGAGAGATTTGACATTCTTGGAGAGATTTCTCATACAAAGAGATATTTGCGAGAGTTTTCACATACTTGGAGAGATTTGGGAGAGATTTGACATTCTTGGAGAGATTTCTCATATAGAGAGATATTTGAGAGAGATTTCACATACTTGGAGAGATTTGGAAGAGATTTGATATCCTTGGAGAGATTTCTCATACAAAGAGATATTTGAGAGAGATTTCACATACTTAAAGGGATTTGGGAGAGATTTGACATTCTTGGAGAGATTTCTAATACAGAGAGATATTTGAGAGAGATTTCGCATACTTGGAGAGATTTAGGAGAGGTTTGACATAGAGAGAGATAGAGTGAAAACGATTGAGAGAGGTTCCATGTGGGATAGTTGTGGATTGAGAGAGGTTCCATGTGGGATAGTTGTGAGTGTCCGGCATCGCAATGCATGGTTCGTGAACCCTGTTAAGCCTTGTTTAAGGATCTTACACACTCCCGATGAGTATGCAACATTGTTTTATCGGTTTGGGCCGCCACGTACCACAGTTTTTAGGTTAAAGAGATCTAGTTGTACGTACTTTTCGATTTATGAACTTTTATCAGAATAGCGAGTTGTTTAGTAAATACTTAACGTAAGTCCTAGTACACAAGGGTTAGTTGAGCTGACTGGTTTGACTTGTTGACTTTATTTGACTTTGAATTGACCAGAATTTGACGGTTGTCACACACTCGGAGTTTTTAAATTGTAATCTTGGGATTTTGTATTGACCTATATTGGATAATTAATATGGTTGTTTGATGAATTTATCGAATTATGTTTTATAAGAAAATTGAAAATTTTATTTTGAAATTTACGGTGTTACAAAAAGGAATTTATAACTACTATGTTCCTCTAATGTAGGAAAAGAAACTTATTATGGTGAATAAAGGTTGTTTATGTATGGAACACAAATGGATGAAAGTTAGTATGATCTTTCATCCAATGTATAAAACACAACCTCTTGTGGTGAATAGGAATGTAAGTGATGGGGCTACATATCAAGATGATGAATAAGGAAATGAAATAAAAAAATGTTGTTATAACTTAATGATTAAAAAAATCACATATATAGCCATTGGAATAATAATATTTTTGAGCATTATGATTATGAGGATAGACAAGGCAATACCAGAGGAAATACTTCTTTATACAGTATGCCTACTCTAATGTCAATGGAAATACGAATGCCAATGTCAAACCATGTATAAACATATACACCATCAATCTCAAATGAACCAACATCAAATATCACAAATATGTTTTAACACCTGAATTCCAAGTCTGATTTATATTTCAAATTGTGAAAATTCTGATGGTCACGATGTGACATTTTACCAGAATCGTGTATCTCATTTAAGTGGATGTCACTGTGATTGTAACATCCCCTTCTGGAACATATCATAATATTGTCTGCTTTGGGTCACTCGGCACGAAGACTAACCAGGGGGTCGCCTATCCCGGTACTACTCCCGCATGAGTACGCTTAATTGTAGAGTTCTTATGGGATCTGCTGCCCTCGTGGCTTTAAAACGTGTTGTAATAAGCAAGGTATCCACACCCCTTATAAGGAAATGTTTCGTTCTCCTTGAAAGCAGACGTGGGATCAAATGCAACCCACCTTCACCTCCTATTATAGGGTTCGAAACACATCGACCCGTTCCCTAGCTCTGATACCATTTGTAACATCCCCCTCCGAAACGTATCACAATATTGTCCGCTTTAGGCCACTCAGGACGAGGACTTCGCAGGGGGTCACCCATCTGGTACTACTCCCGCCTGAGCACGCTTAACTGCAGAGTTCTTATGGGGTCTGCTGCCCTCGCGGCTTTAAAACGCGTTTTAAGAAGGAAGTTATCCACACCTCTTATATGGAAATGTTTCCTTCTCCTTCCAAGCCGATGTGGGATCAAGTGCAACCCACACTAGGAAGTTACCCCCAACGTAACCTGAGGCTTCGACCACTATAAAAGGGGTGCGAGACCTCCTGAATTTGTTTAGAAAACTTTACACTCTTTCACCCTTCTACTTTCTTTTTAGATACAATAAATACCCCCGAAGCCTCGGAAACATCCCTAACACCCGAAGAAATCCCTAAGCCTCGAAGTCTCCAAGAAAAAGAGTTTTTCGAGTCGAAACTCTACCCTCGTGAAACCCCTTTTTGAGAAAACATTCATTTTCATCGAAAAAGATTGTTTTAAGGGACGAAGTCTTGTCTAATCGTCGTTAAATTAGGTGAGTGTATAGTCGCTTTCATCTTACACATAGATATGAAGTATTTTATATAACATACATGCTATGTGTATACATGTTCTTTTTTTACTTGAGATGGATGTTGAATGAATGTTTTATACAAGTTTTAAATTGTATATGTATTTTTATCTATAAATATGTTGGGTATAACATGGGTAGATGAAATAGTGGATGTCTGATGAAACAAAATGATGAGAGGTCTCGATGTTGACGATGTTCCAGTCATCTAGCGGAATATAGATGACAGCCACAGACTTTTCTAGACAGTCCAGTGGAACATTAACAGGCTCATAATTTGTAGGTGTTTTTTAACTATGTGTTCATCCGGTGTTTTTGAACTATGTGATCATCAGGTATTTAGTGTTCACTAGGTGTTTTGAATTAGGTATTCATTAACTATTTTTGAACTAAGTGTGTTCACCATATATTTTTGAACTACGTGTTTACCTAATGTTTTAAACTACGTGTTCACTAATTGTAATTTAATAACCCTTGCAGCAATGGACTTCGTGCCTATTTCTTAGGATAATCCTTAGGAATGAATGAATAAAGGGCAGATGATTCTTAAGATCTTCAAGAATAAAGAAGATAATGGGGATGGAAAATTGGGTTGACTGTTTGATGTTTAAACATAATAAATTTATTTATTGTGGGTTGAATACCTTATATGCTCACCAGGCTCTCAAGCCTGCCCACTCAGTTTTCTATATTACAGGTAGAGGAACAAGGGCATAGTTGGATGATGATAAAAGATTTTGGATTATAGGCCAGTAGATGTAAATAACTATTTTAACGCCTATTTTGTACTTTTTATGCTTTTGGTCTATATCGATGTTGACATCCCGAGTTTTTTAAGGACAATAAAAATACATTTCTTTAAGAAATGCTTTGATAAATGTTTATCATATTTTGTTTTGGGGACAAATTCCGCAACACTTTTTGAAAGATTACTCTAATTTTATTTTAAGATAATAAACGAAATCGGTATTTTCTGGCCGTAAAAATAAGGATGTCACAGTGGTTACTCAATTGCCACGGTGTGGCGACCCATGTTTGGAAAATCCTAATTTTCAGGCTCAAGGTACTATTTAAAAGAAGTGATGGCTAGTATATTCTGTTGGATTAATGTCTAAGTCCATAACTATAATTAGTAAGACTTGACCCAACCCGGCATGGTCCATTTGGGTTGCATGGCATCATGCATTTGGATAGACTATAATGACAAAAAATAACACTTAAGGATTATTAATATATTATAAGTTCTAATATATTAATAAGATTATTTAATTAGCGTTGATCAAGAATTAATCTAGAATTAATTAAGTGATCAAAAGAAGACTAATTAAATATATGGGTTGATTGTGTAAATCATTCATACTTATATAGTGGGTTAGTGCTCCATGGATTATCAAGTTGGGCTAAAACCCATAGGATGCTCCATGGTGTATTTGAACCCATGGATCTAAGGAAATGGAAGGCCATGACCATTAGGGTTTACCCTAATTGTAACACTATATACAGATCATATCATTGGGAAAATCGGCACTATGGGTAATAGAAAGGTATAGTCGATTTTCATGAAGTGTGTGTAATTCTCTCAAGTCTTTCCAAGTGCATATGATGTTGTGTGAACCATTTAAGGTGTCACACTTGGGGCACTAGGCACTCAAGCTTCATGAAGACATTCTACATCAAAGAGGTATGTAATTCTAACTTGATATATTCATTTGAACCAATGTTATTATGATAGTTAGGATGAATACCTTGGAAAGTTCATATTTGCATGTATAATAGAGAAAACATAGATCCAAGATATTTAGGGTTGCATGTATACTTAGGAGTGTTAGAATGCTCAAAACCTAACAGTGGTATCAGAGCCTAGGCTTGTTTTCTTGTTATACTTGCAAAATTGGCTGAAAAATCAAAGTTTGGAGCTGTCTGCACTGCAGACTCGCCGAGTCCATGAAGGGACTCGACGAATCCAAGGCAAAAAGCATCCAACTCGCCAAGTTGGTTCATGCACTCGACGAGTTGGACCCCCTGATAGCATTTATTCGATTGTTTTGGCTAGAAATGGACTAGGAACATTACCATAAGCTGTTTTTGGATTTATAAACTTGTTTTTGATGTGGTAATGTTCATGCTAATCCAATTTCAAAGATAATTGTCAATAGAATCATGTTTTGTATTAGTTTAGTGATTAGGCTAATTACATGAAAAGGTTTGATTTGAATTATCTTGTTCTTATGAGTTGCTTAGATTAATAGAAAAGTTAATTGATTATGTGTTTTCAATCCATTTTAATCTAAGAGTTGATTCTAAAATGTGTTTTTGTAACTTGTCCTCAAGTTATATGAAAAGTCACATTTAAGATTCATAAAACTCATAAAGGTTGGCAATGGTTAGAAAAAATGAAGAGTCTTGTCCTCAAGTTATGGAGGTTCAAGAGTCACTTCATTAAGTAATAAAATATGTAACCTTAATTAATTCCATAAGTTACAAAATAAAGGAAAAGTTACATTCTTTTATTATTTTAAAGTCTTCCATAACTTGTCCTCAAGTTATGGAACTTGAATAGTCTTTTAATTAAAACTACTTTAAACACATAAGTTATGGAATTAATTAGTTTTGAATAGTTTCAAAAC
This sequence comes from Lactuca saligna, assembly GCF_052625555.1. NCBI lineage: Eukaryota > Viridiplantae > Streptophyta > Magnoliopsida > Asterales > Asteraceae > Lactuca > Lactuca saligna. The sequence goes on from NC_136424.1 coordinate 57,878,009, forward strand.
TTGCCCTCAAGTTTTGGAATTTGAAAAGTTTTCACTTATTAATACTTTAATTCCAAGTTAGCCATTATAATTTTAAAAGTTAAAATTCAACCTTATACTTTATAATATTATAAGTTAATAATATTTATATTTATGTATAAGAGTAAAGTAAGTCTTACTATTAGTAGGCCTCATTCACGAAGCCGATCTATAAGGAGGGTATAAGGTTATTGCCTATAAAATGGCAGTTTAATGGGTATCCACTCTCACCACCGCTTCCTTGACTGGTGGAGGTTCGTTAGCTGAACGGGTAGGACAAGGACTATAATTATCCCTTCATTAATGTAACACCGAAAATTTAAACCAAAATTTTCAATTTTTATAAAACATAATTCCATCAATATTCCTTAAAACAACCATTTTAATTGTCCAACAAAACAATACAAAATCCCAAGATCATAATGTCAAGCTCCAAACGTGTGTGTGTACGGATCAAGCTGGCGCCTTCCCGCGGTCGTCACTAGTACCTGAAACAAATAACATCAACACTGTAAGCACAAGGCTTAGTGAGTTCCCCAAAATACCACATATAACACATATTAGCCACTCTAGGCTATAACTCTGTGGGTCCGTGCACCCAAACTCTGTGAACCCTCAGGTTCTAGCTCTGATAAACATGTACCACATAAATCACATAGAAATCCTGCAGTACAATACATAACATACATAGCATACAAATACTCTATCACATAACTCTGGTTACCTACTCAAGGTAAAGTATAGTGAGAAGACTCACCTCGCGTGTCTCGGTAAATCGTAAACCTGAAATCGCTAATCACTCGATCTGTCAAGCTGTAGTCCCCCCCCCTATAGCACAATACATTTCTAATTAACACTTTCCCAACTAGGGTTGACCACACTATAACAAGTCAACCTAGGTCAACGCTGGTCAACGGTCAATGGTCAACTTTGACCGGACTCGGCGAGTGCGCTATAGCGACTCGGCGAGTCTGAGCGCATACACCAATTTCCCTGGAACCCTCCCCTGACACGTCGAGCATTCCCTCAACTCGACGAGTTCCACCTGGCACGAGTTGTGGGGCCACCACGACTCAACTCGCCGAGTCTCAAGAACAACTCGGCGAGTCCAGTTTGACTCAGTCCACCTGTCCATTCTAACTCCCCCTTGACTCACTGAGTCCACCCTCCCCAACTCGGCGAGGCCACTCACTGTGTGGTCGGGCAACATTCATGCTACTCGCCGAGTCTGTTCTTCGGACTCGGCGAGTCCGTGCCATGCACTGACTCAATCTTGCTCTAAAGGTCAGATCCAGTCCATTGATCCATAGATCCAGTCCCTCCAAGCTCATTTAGCACGTAAAGTTACAATCTTGATGCACATACAACCTCTATATGACCATATATGATGTTTTTGACTCAAATACTACAACACAAGGTCAAAGACTCCATTGTCACCCATAAAGCTTGATGAGTGAGGCCCTCTGGACCTCTATGGATCCAGATCCATGGCCTCAACTCAAAGAGGGAACCAATGGGCACCAAATCATCCCATAAATGACCACATTAAGCCCTAAATTGCATCAAGCTTCACTAAACAGAAAATGGTCCGAGATAATACCTCTAGAGTGATGATCTAAGCTCCAAATCCACGAAATAGCAACCTCCTTTGCTTCCTCTTGCCTAGGGTCTCCTTCTTCTTGCTAAATAACACTCACAAGATCAAGAATGGCTCTCTTCTCTTCACAAATCGCTCAAGAACACTAGGGACACTCACTGAGGGTTGGGTGAGCACAAATGACGGCCATAAGGCCCTTTAAATAGGCCTCAAACCCGGAGATTTAGGGTTTCATTACACAGCGCAGACTCGCCGAGTCCATATCCTGGACTCGCCGAGTCCAGGCGCGCACCAATGTTCAATCCCGCGTCCCTACTCGGCGAGTCTGAGCTCCAACTCGCCGAGTCCCTCTCACAATATAACAAAATTTAGATTTACAAGATACCTGGTAAAAATCCGGATGTTACAATTAAAAGTATTAATGATAAATACTAAGTAACTAAACCTTTTATAAATACCCAATCTTAGTTACTTAGGAAAAAGTGAATAAGGTGCTAACCCATGAAATTACACTTTGCACTTTGTTTAAGTCAGTTAGTGGAGCGTGTGTGGTTAACCGACACTAACTCGTATTTAACAAGGTAGGCAAAGGGTAACTTAATGTTTATCATAGTATCGATGGAGCGTGTGTGGTTAACCAGTACATCGATTAAGGGGTAAATATTAAGGGTACCAAGTATATTTGCATGGTTACTTCACACCTTGTTTTGTGATCCTCGGCATCCCAGTCACAAAACCTGAAGGGCACACACGAGATTGAAATATGCCATTGAAAATTTCAATGAATCTCAAAAGATCTAGGAGTTTCAAATCAAATTAAAACCTAATAATACATTTCGTTTATCTTGGTGGAAATTGGTGAATCGTCATTCACCTACCTTTAAATATTTTATAGCTTGGATTACGGCATCCCTCTTATAAGTTATAAAATAGTTTGTTGGGTCCGAGCCTTAATATTTCATATTGGGTGTCATATTAAGGACTTTAGATTAACTATCTTGAATATCTCCGAAAAGATGTCTAATTTCAGACATCTATGATATTCCTAAATCTCTTGGAACTTTACTTCTTTCACCTCTTCCAATTATTCTCCCTAACCCACAAGTTCTTGAAAAGTTTAAGGTCACTCAAGCCCTATTGGCAAGTAAAGGTCTAGGTGTGCTCACATCTTGGAGCCATGAGAGTTGGGTATCAATGTCTTGAGAAAGTTGGGTGTCCAATCACTTTCTAAGTCACATAGTGAGCTCCTTTGGGACTCCTATGAAACAGACTATGACAAGAACCTTAATGGTCTTATTTATTTTCTATGATCAACTTCCTAAAACTTGTGGACATTGACAATAATGGCATTGGATATCCAGTAAAGCTCGCTCTTCCTAATGGAAAGGGATCGGCCATAGTCAACCCGGTTGACCAAATGGTAAAGAGAAAGGCGAAGTCTGTGATAGTCCCATGTTCCATTACCAAAGCGTCCATATGTTAAATTGCCAAAGGAAGGGGCTTTGGTTATGAAGCTGCCAAACTTACCTAAGGATGGTAAAGTCAATAAGCTTGACTTTATTTCAAGTAAAGTCCATTATCTAACTCTATTAAGTTCCTACTTGGAGATTCTTATTACATGATGTGACTGGGTCACATATTGATGTTTTAAGAATCAAAGAAAAGTGAAGGAACTTAAAGAAAAAATATGTTAAATCTGATCGCGTAGATGGATTTCTATCGCATAGTTTGAAGATCGGATTCTTGAGCTACTTCTTAGGAGTTATGAGATATTTCTTAGGAATAGATAACAACAAGTTTTCATATGGATTGTAAGGATAAGTTTTTCCTGCAAAGTTTTAAAAATAAAAGTAAATCTTTTGATTTTATTTATTTTAAAAATATCCTTACAATGGCATTTGAGAAAATTTGTGTTGCTTATAAGATTCCATTAAGAGAAAGAGTGGACATATGAATTTGATTCTTTCATTTGTGGTAGTGTCTAAATTTACCAAATAAGGAAAGATTCTCATCACCCAAGTTTCAGTTGGATAGAAACTTGGAATCATGCAAGTTGTATAGCATGATGAATGAGAACTTTCAAACATTGGAAAAATTAAGACTAACTACTTGTTCACATGTATGTGTGAGTCAAGTGAAGCACTAAAGGATCGGGTACACATTCTTGTGCACTGGTCAAAGTCCACCACAAAAGATCGATAATATTATTCGTCATAATTTACTAAAGCTCAGTAAATATGGTTATACTTACAAGCTTAAGTATAAGTTCTGAAACATTGGAAAAGATCCAATGTATGGCAAAGCAAATAAGAAGAATCAAATTAGGCAGAAGGATAAAAGTTTCTCAAATCTGAAAAAGGTAGGAGAGTACTTTAGTATCAGTTGTTGTGATCATCTTAATGATTAAGATACCATATCCCAATTGATCCTCTAAGGTCATCTTAGTGCATTTTTATGACTAAGAAGAGGAGTCATGAATTGTTGAAATGGTTAAATAAAAAAGATGAGTCATACTTCGTTCCAAAACAATTCTTAGAGTCATATTCCAAGATTGTAACTTGAGTGACATGTCTTAAAGAAGGTTTAAAACACTTGTCAAATGTAAGAGTAAAAGTTTTCTACTCTTGTACATTTGAAATTGGTAAGTTGTGATGTTTTTGATAAAACAAAGACCAACTAAGGCCAATTGTGTGAAGTGTTTGTCTTGATTAGAATCCCCACTATCTCTTGAATATCTGGCAAGAAAGTCTTATATGTCAAGAGGACAATGGGAGTCTTAAAGGTCTTGAAATTCTCAAGAGATAATCAAGAATAAAACCTAAAGTTCTTCACTAGCACACGACTTGAGGTTTATAACCTATCGTGTTGACATATTCTATGCCCATTCCAATTAAAGTTGGATTTGCATATGAGTTCTTAGAGTTCTCAATTGGTTGCACAACAACTTGGAAGCAATGGGTGGCCCTTGAGCTGCCATATGGTAAGAAATTAAGATTGAGTTCATTCCATATGAGTTTGGATTTGTCATTATCCTTATCTTGTGACTATGGTTTTGACAATTCACATGGATAAGAACACATACACCATTAAATATAAGTGTCATAAGGTTTCTCTCTGATTCATGAAAAAGATGGTGAGGAAACACTTTCACTAAGTAGATTTTATCTAGATAGTAATTGTAATATTTGCATTCTCAAAGTCGTTAGTGGAGCGTGTGTGGTTTACCGACACACTAACATGGACTTGTGAGAAGTGGAATAGGTCTAAACAATCGAGACTATGATTATGACATCCCTTTTCATAGTTCTTAAAATTGTTTAGACACACTTGTAAGCTATCTAAGATAAGGTGTATGGTATTGATAAAGTTTTATCAAAGCAATCTAGTATCAGGAATCTGAACTTTGGTAAGAAAGTCAATAGAGTATTGATTTCTAGAAGTCCAGCTAATTTCTGAGTACATGTTAAAGCTAGTGGGAACATAAGTGGTTATGCTAATAATCATCATGTTAGTGGGAGCATGATAATTATGATAAAGGTTGCAAGTTAGCAATGTTAATTATAGAAAACAAAAGGTTTCAAATGAAAAAAAAAAGTTGTTTTGCTATAAGTAAGGGAGAGAAAATTATACTTCATCTCAAATCTAAAAGCTTAGATTAAGGTTTTAATCGTATTTAGTCAAGGATATATATATATATATATATATATATATATATATATATATATATATATATATATATATGAATTTCATGTTGGAATGGCTCAACATAAGGAAATTCTTTATATGGGTCCATTATTTGCGTTCTAAAATTCAATTATGATTACGGCATCACTTTTTATAATCTGAATTATTCGAACTTGGCAAATAGAAATGGAAATGTTATAGCAAAAGACTAGTATCATGTCTTTATGTGAGGCATCATGAATAGTGTCCCATATGCTTCGGATATAGGATCGATTACAAGTGCTATAATATTCATCATTTCTAAAATTTTCTAAATGCCTGGGGCATTAAGAAGGGAAAAGGTCTAGAATTGGATATGACTAAAATGATTAAGGAATTGTTGAGGACAATATAAGGTTTACCAAAGATTGGTTGCTCAAGAACAGTTGGAAGTATAGTGTTAATTTTGGAAGGACCATATAGACATAATCTGTAAGGAGGTAACTCTTGTTCAGAAGTGATAGTCAAAATGGAATATGGAAATGTTTCAAAGTTAGAAATTATTCAATTTGTGTAAGATTAGGAAACTTAATGCAAGAAGGATGTTTCCAAGGAGTCGATCTCCTTTGGAATGCTCTGAAATGTTTATTGTCAAGTCTTTGGGACTTTGTGCATAATCATTACAAGAGGATCAATGCATATAAGTTTAGAATCTAACAGATTTCAGTAAATGGCATGAATTTGGAATTCTTGCATTTGCATTAAGGATTTGGGATTGTGAAATGAGAATCATTGGAGTTATGTTCAATTGGTCTCTTTCACAAAGTAAAGATCATAGACAAACATAGTATGCATACTTGGTGTGTAGCATGACTAGTGTTTAGAAAACATAGTGTACATGCTTGGAGCATGGGACAACTATTATTTTAAATTCAAGAATAAAGTTGATAGCTGAAAAAGTATACAATGAATAATGTGTAATCATATGGTGATAAATAAAAGGTGTTTTATTTGTGTTCATAGGTTTTGATACCATATTGGATTCAATTATTATTATGTTTCACTTTGCATTTTTTAACTTCCTGAATAACTAGGTCATTGTTTTGGATGACTAAGTTATTCAAACCATCCACAATCAGTCATTTGTTGGAAGTAGATATGAATTAAGACTGTCATGGGTTGGCTTGTAGAGGTCTAAGATGTTGGACAAATGGCTACAACACTCATGAGTGCTCATAAGTTCTGAGTATTGGATTCAACCCGCGCTCATTGGAATCACTTCATGGATTTTATCACGAGTGATCATGAGATGATAATATCTTATATTCTTCAAACCTAGGGATATGAGTTGTTACTATGAGTTGGTTGTACATTGATTGCCCGAAAACGCATTCGGTAACTCGGTGTTATAAAACGTGCCTTTGTGTATGATTCAACAAGTAGTAGAACAATCCATATGAGTCGAAGTTTATCCATTCCTTTTACCTTCGGGAAAAAGTGATATCTGTGGGCCCCTCGATGATTTGATGATGACAAATGGAAGTTCTTGGCCGGGCTAGGACTGATTTGATTTGTTCAATTAGTCAGTCGTCATAAATCGGAAATCAGGAAACAACAAATGGACAGAGAGAATGATTATAATCCATGTCTCAGTCCATATGATATCTAGAATGGAGGAATATATGATCCCTTATCTAATGGACAAGTCATTGATAAAGGTCAGAGTTCATCTACAAGGTTAGAGTTCGACAGAAGCTTTTGAGAGCTACGATTGCCAGTCGGTTCCTGAAGTCATACGCAATAATAGTTTTAGACTTATCCAAGTAGGAGACTGTTGGATTAATGTCTAAGTCCATAACTATAATTGGTAAGACTTGACCCGACCCGACATGGTCGATTTGGGTTGCATGGCATCATTCATTTGGATAGACTATAATGAGAGAAATAACACTTAAGGATTATTAATATATTATAAGTTCTAATATATTAATAAGATTATTTAATTAGTATTGATCAAGAATTAATCTAGAATTAATTAAGTGATCAAAAGAAGACTAATTAAATATATGGGTTGATTGTGTAAATCATTCATACTTGTATAGTGGGCTAATGCTCCATGGATTATCAAGTTGGGCTAAAACCCATAGGATGCTCCATGGTGTATTTGAACCCATGGATCCAAGGAAATGGAAGGACATTACCATTAGGGTTTACCCTAATTGTGACATTATATAAAGATCATATCATTGGGAAAATCGTCACTATGGGTAATAGAAAGGGCTAGCTAATTTTCATGAAGTGTGTGGAATTCTATCAAGTCTTTCCAAGTGCATATTATGTTATGTGAACCATTTGAGGTGTCACACTTGGGGCACTAGGCACTCAAGCTTCATGAAGACATTCTACATCAAAGAGGTATGTAATCCTAACTTGATATATTCATTTGAACCAATGTTATTATGCTAGTTAGGATGAATACCTTGGAAAGTTCATATTTGCATGTATAATAGAGAAAACATAGATCCAAGGTATTTAGGATTGCATGTACACTTAGGAGTGTTAGAATGCTCAAAACCTAACATATTCCCCATCTTCAACCTCCATTACCTCCTAAAGTGCTATTGAGCAAACCCTAGCTTCCTTGAAAATTTTGTGATCATTTTGGTGTCCTTGGTGCACTTTTGAAGGAAACAGAAGAAGGTTTTAGTGCAAGGATCCAATAAGAAACTCCTCCCCATTCATGGAGTCACTATTTGGACCATTTGTAAGTCCTTAAGCTTCCATCTTGGTGATTCCTTTCTTGTAGATCTAGCATTTTAAGCATGTTTTGGTCCATAAATGAAGTTGGAATGATGAAATAAGATAAATTTTGCAACTTTATGACTCATCAAGGCCCCTTAAGATAAAAACAATCTCAATTTAGAAGTTGGCTGAGTTTTTAGAGCCATGCATGTGGTTTTGGGTCATTCCCTCATTTTTTTTTTGACCTAGTTGAGTGAATGACATGCACGAGTCATGCCTGTCCATAAAGTTCGCATTTTCTGGACCATTAAGGTCCTAAGAAGCCTACTGTAAAGTTAGAGCTAAGGGCTTAGCAAACTCAGGTGGCATGCTAACTCTACTGGAACGCCTAAGAGGTAATGAATTATCAACTGATTCAACTGAAATCTCTTCCTATGGTTGAATCCTAGCATCTTTAGAGGTTCCTTCATCATATGATTCTTGAATCTCTTCAAGATCAATGGTTTTCCTACTATCCTCATTGCATATGATATTTCTCTCTCTCTTTCTCTCTCTCTCTCTCTCTCTCCTTCTCACAAAATACTCCTCTATGTGATAGAAAGAGCACGTTCTCACTTGATCAGTAGAAAAAATATCCAAAAGACTTTTGTGGGTAGCCGATGAAAATACATCTTTCACTTTGAGGTTCAAGCTTTCCATGAGTCTCTCGTCTAAAAAAAGCTTCACAACCCTAAACTTTGATATGTTCTAATGAGGGAACCTTCCCTATCCACATCTCGTGAGGTGTTTTAGCAACCTTCTTAGTTGGGACAAGATATAGAATATGGGCGGCAGTCTCTAAGGCATACTCCCTAGAATGAAATTGAAAGAGAATATCAACTCATCATGGAATAAACCATATCCAACATGGTTCGGTTGTGCCTCTCAGCCACACCATTAAGTTGTGGTGTCCTAGGAGGGGTCAATTGTGAAACTATTCCACATTCTTGGAGGTAGTCGTGGAACTCGATACTAATATACTCTTCGCCTCTATCTGATCGGATCATCTTTATCTTCCTTACCAATCTATTCTCGACTTCATTTTTAAATTCTTTGAGCCTTTCAAAGGTTTCTGAATTATGCTTGATTAAGTAGATATAAACATATCTTCTATAATCATTAGTGAAAGTCACATAGAATTGATTATAATCATTAGTGAAAGTCACATAGAATTGATTATAATCATTAGTGAAAGTCACATAGAATTGATTAGCATCCCTTGTGGATGATTTGAAGGGTCCATACACACATGTGTGTATAAGGTCCAACACACCTTCACCTCTTTCACAAGATCCAATGAAAGGTAATTTTTTCATCTTACCCAAAAGACAAGATTTGCATGCATCATCCGACCTTAGGTCAAATGATTCCAACACTCCATCCTTTTGGAGTTGGTAAATGCGTTTCTTGTTAATGTGTCTAGACAACAATGCCACAAGCATGCTTTGTCTATAACATTAGACGAATCAATTTGAAATACACTATTACCTAAATTGGATACACACATCACAATTTCATACACAATGTCACAAGGTAAAGCTTCAAAATAAAAAAAAATACAATTTTTATAAGCAGAAATTGAACCATTAAAATCGTTAAAAAAATATCTAAAACCTTGTCTGAACAATGCATGAAAAGAAATAATATTTCATGTAATTTATGATGAGTAGCTACAATTTATTAAATCTAAACCAACACCATCATTAAGCACTAGACTATAAAATCTAATCTTGGTAACAGGTGAAGATCTCCTATTCCCCATGATCAAGTTCATTCTACCGTGCTCTACCTCCTCACTTCTTCTTAGCCCTAGCAAATAAGAACAAATGTGAAATCTGCATCGTGTATCAAGGACCCAAGAACAAGAAGATTGTGAGTTATTAGATGAAATAGTGTATATACTTGCAAAATTTGGCTTCATCTTGCCATCTTTGATATCTTGCAGATACTTCGGTCAGTTTTGTTTCCAATTCCTGTTGTCATTGCAGTAAAAACAGATAGCCTCATTGGGATCAGAAGAGGGTGGGTGATAAAAACTAGACTTTCCTTTAGGGCCACTATTGGATGACCCTGTATGAGACTTTCCCTTCCATATTTGCTTGGTAGGAGATTTCCTCTTATTACCCTTTCCATCTCCAATGGCTAGGACGGGAGCACTAGCAGGAGTGGAGGCAATACTCTTTCCTTTCATACCCGCTTCAACTGTCTGCAAGAGGTTGTGAAATTGAGCCAAGGTGGTCTCACTATTGTTCAGATGATAAGTCAATATGAATTGATCATAACAACTTGGTAAGGAGTTCCACACTATGTCAATAGTCAGCTCCTCATCAGAATGCACATTAATTCTTACAAGATGCTCCACGTAATGTAGCATTCTCTATACATGGCCATAGACAAATTCTCCTTTTTTCATTGTGCATGCCATGAGGGACTTTACCACCTTGTATTTCTCTTGACGAGCTCTCTTATGGTACTTCTCCACAAGGTCCTTATTCATCTCATATGGCTAATAATCATCATAGAATCTTTGCAACTCAGGGGTCATCGTGGTGACCATGATGCAAGCAACTTTTGTTGCATCATTGTAGTACCTCTTGTAGGTGGCTAATTCTTCCGGAGTGGACTTCTCTTCGTAAATCTCAATTAGTTCTTTCTCAAGGACATATTCCTTGTCCTCGAAACTAAGGGCCATTTTGATGTTACACATCCATTTGTTGTAATTGGTACCATCAAATGTCACCTTTGAGTAGATGTTCAACAATAAGAAGTTTTGATTGGAGGAGGAGGAACCAGAAGCATAATTTGGAGTAGAAATTTGTACAAGGTAGTTTTAGTTAGATAAGAATAATCCTTAATATAACAACCCAAAAATGAAATATTAAGGCTAGGATCCAACTATATAATTCACAACTTAGAAAAGAGATGTTGTAATCTAATTGTAAATTTATAAACGTAGGTAAATGACAATTTACCAATCCCACCAATAAAAAATGAAATTTTAAAAGGAAATTAAGTTTTGATGAAATTCCTAGATCTTTTGAGATTCATTGAAAGTATTCAATGTCATGTCTAATATCATATTATTCTCTTCTATTTGTGACTGGGATACAGAGGATCACAAACAAGATGTGAATAACCACGCAAATGTGCTTGGTAACCTCATTGTCAATTATCGTCTCCATTGATGTGCTGGTAAACCACACATGCTCCATCAATAATGATAATTTATGAGATACCTATTACAACTCTTTATTAGTCCATATTAGTGTGCTGGTTAACCACACACGCTCCACTAACGACTTATTAAGTGTAATGTGCAATTTCTTGGGTTAGCATACAAATTCATATTTTTCTAAAGTAACTAAGATTTGGGTTCTTTATAAAAAAGGGTTTAGTTACTTTTAATTCATTATACTTATTAATGAGAATTAATTGTCCTATCAAACTCGTTTGGCTAACGACCTTCCACTAATCAAGGAAACGGTGGGTGAGAGTGAACACTCATTCAACTACCATTTTATATGCAGTTTCCTTATACCCCCTTATAGACTAGCTTTGTGAATAAGGCGTACTAGCAGTTCGACTGACTTTGTCATATACATATAGTAATTATTAAACTTTTAATTTTACATATAGTATAAGGTGTATTTTAAACATTTTCAAAATACTAGGTTTATTCCATTTAAAATTTTTGGAATTAATAAACAAATGAATTTAAATTAAAAAATAAACCAATTGATTTAATATTTATCTATTAATTAACATTTAATTAAATAGATTAAATAAAATAAGGATATTTAATTAAATTAATCAAATAATTTAATCTAATCCTTACCGTCTAAATTTTTCGAAAATATAGGGTATAAGATTTATTCCAATTTTAATTATCTTGTTTTAGGCAAGTAAAATGATAATTACCAAAATTAAAAAAAACCCTAACAGCCTATCAAATTTCGAAATTGCTTGGGGAGGAATGTTAGGGTTTTAAAACCCTAACCATAATTTCGAAATTTTAATCCTTTTAGCATTTAATTTCCATAAACCCTAATTTGATCAAATTCAACAGTTATAGCAAATTCAATTGAAAACAAACCAAATGCTCTGATATAACTGATGGGTTTTAGGTATAACAAAAACAAACTTAAAACTCTTAAGTGTGCATGCAACCTAAAACAAGATCTATGTTTTCACTATTGAACCTATAACTAAGAACATCAAAATAAGAACCCTATAAACCCTAGGTAATTTTCGAAAAACACAAGAAAGGGCTTAGGATTATATACATTGTTATTATAGTAAATAACAATTATCCTTGACTTGTAGAACCTTTAGAAGCAAACACCACAAATGTTGTGCCTCTAGTGGTTCACACCCAAGTTAGCAAGAAGGAGATTATGGAGAGAGGAAAGGGGAGAGCAGAATTTCGACCAAGCGTTAGGAAGGAAGTGATGGCCGAAAATCATAGCCTAGGAATCCTTATATAGTGCAACTAGGAAACCTAAGACAACCCTGATTTAAATTAACTAATAATAACTCAAATTTGGTGATTATCCACTTCCTTATTATCCATATGGGATAATCTAGAAACCCTAGATTATCCCCCCTTGAAATCGTCCACCCTCCTGGTGGAAGGTTCTGGAACCTTTTGTTCAACTTTTTTTTTTTGAACAACTTGTTCAACTATTAAACAATTGCATTTTAGACCCTGCACTTTTAATTAATTTCACTAATCCCAAAATTAATTCCAATTAATTCCTGATTACTAATTAATTAAAAATTACTATTTATAATTAATATGTTATTCTCATAATATATTAATAAATTATGTATTTAAATTTATTAATAAAATAATAAATCAACCTCTCTCTCTAAAAAATAATCATGTTCAATTGCTAGGTTCAAGGGCAACCCAAAAGGACTGTGCAACTATTAATTCAAGTTTATACCAATTATAATTATAAGCTTATACACCTAATCCAACAATACCAACGAAGAGCGTTCCAAGTGTGTGTGCAATCAATGCTTCCAATCATACCCGAAAAACTATGTCTTTCTTCATGTAACGCATATAGTTGTTGGATATCATTCAACGGAGGTTTGCGCAAATAAACATCATCGAAGGTTTCGGTAACACCTTTGGCCAATGCATACAAACTTTCTCTTGAAATTCTCTCAAACATTCTCATATAATGGTCAATAGAATCAAGTGACTCCCCAATTGTCATAAACTTAATTGTCGCGACACATTTTTGCAACCCTGTGAATCTTCACTTACCTCTAGCATCATATTTTATTTGGAAAAATTCATACGTAAACGTATATTTAATAGGTAAAAAATATATTTAATTTATGTAAAAGCTACATTTATAAAGTATAAAACTTGAAAGAAACAATACTTGCTTTCCAAAACGTTAACTATCCATATAAACACATTTTTTTGGCAAACAAAACCTTCTATTGAAAACGTTTGGCTAGTAGACATAATTGTGACAAAATAATCCTTAACTAGACGCCAGTGTCCTTCGCGGATTTTGTTTGACATCGCAGGTTCGTACAATATTGCTTCATCATAGCGATGAAGATATTGTCATTGACATCATCGTTGCATAGGTGGAATAGATCAAACGGATTCATTTTTTGGAAGTATTGAAGGTTTATGAAATATAAAGAAATAAAAGCAAGATATGATTAAAAAAAAGGTAGTTCTATGATTTTATAAATAAATAAAAATTATTTTGTAATGAAATTTGACTATTGAGTTTGGGAAAAGTAAAAGAAAAAATGCATTGTAGTTTGTTACTATCGAGACTTTAAAATTTTATACAATGTTATGTCCAAAAATATAAAATTTTACAATCAGTCTATCCTCACCGATTTATATATATATATATATATATATATATATATATATATATATATATATATATATATATATATATATATATATATATATATATATATATAGGGTTAGGTTCATTTGAGACCACCTATATTTTGTGAGACCGTGAGACGCATTTTTTTTATTTTATTTTATTTTTAAAATTTTTTTTAGTTAATTCATGTTCCAAAAATAATATTTAAAAAAAGAATTTTTTAATTTTTCCATTTATTTTGCATTTTAAAATTATTTTTAGAATATGTACAGTGTAATATTCTATTTTGAATATTTCACGTATTTTTAAAAAAAAATAGAATTTTTTTTACTTTTTTTTTAATTTTTTTAGTTAATTCAAGTTCCGAAAATAATATTTAAAAAAAGAATTTTTAGATTTTTCCATTTATTCTGCATTTTAAAATTATTTTTTAGAATATGTCAGTGTAATATTCTATTTAGAATATTTCACGTATTTTTCAAAAAAAAATACGGAATTTTTTTTATTTATTTTTAATTTTTTTTAGTTAATTCAAGTTTCGAAAATAATATTTAAAAAAAGAATTTTTGGATTTTTCCATTTATTTTGAATTTTAAAATTATTTTTAGATTTGGTCTCACGGTCTCACAGAATTAGAATGGTTTCAAATGAACCTGAACTATATATATATATATATATATATATATATATATATATATATATATATATATATATATATATATATATATATATTTTGGGCCCAAAATCAAATGAGGGGATATGTGATCGGTAGAAAACTAAAAAAATAAGAAGCCAGATATCCGCTTTCATTTTTTTGTAGACTAACAGCACTTCACCGCCTCTCCACCTCTCCCAGTCTCAATGCATTTTTCTCTTATTTTATTTCTTAAACTTGCCTTCCCAACAAGAATCAAGTTGGAATCTTTAAGGATCTGAATTAAAAGCATAAATAAAACTCCATTAATGGTGCTGCATCTTTGAAGGCTCGCATCATTTCTTGCTCATCTCCAAAATATCTTGGTACGCAATCATTACTGTTCATGAAAGTGACCTCATTGCTATATGAAATTAAGATTTGCTGGCAATATGTGCTACTTTATTTTGTTTTTTTGTTTGCAGAATTGAATTACCATTTGTTCTATGATTGGTTGGTATTATGTCTTTTTATTTTATATATTTATAGGGTTGTCGTGATTGTTAAGTAGCTTCAGATTCTTTGGAGATTAGCAATTTCTTTTAAACTCAGTTCCCGATTTTTTGTAAACTGCTTTCCTCTGCAATGGTGGGTTTGACTTTTTTTTTTTCTTTCTTTCTTGTCAAAGATGCAAACTACGTCTTATCTTATGCTTACGGAGATTCATTTCTTTATGATTAATTCTGTTTGTTTTCATGTGTGTCATCATCTTAGTATCTTTTCTTTAAGAATTATCGAACTTTTAAACTATAATTTTTTTTTAAATGCATATTGATCTTATGGTTTATGGAAAATGTCAAAAAAACAATACAGTTTGCAAGAACTATCTATTTTAGGCAAATTCTATCATTTCCTTTTGTAAATAGAGTCTTAAAGTTTCTTAGGTTCTTGCATATTCTTTGCAGATTCATCATTCATCTAATACTCATGTTTTTCTTTGGTCAGCATTCGACTCTGTTCTTTAAATTTCATTTATAGATTGAAAGATATGTGTCTTTCGCATTCATATAACCATTTTACCCATTTTACATGTTAACTTTCTTAAGTTTGATCGATGATCTCTCTGCATTTTAATCGGTTGAAAAAAGTCAACTTTTGCACAGTTTCTTTTAGATTCATTTCAAGATTCTTGAAAACGCTAACACCCTCTAACATAAATTCAGTTTTGACATTAGGATTTTTCCGAGTTTCCTTTCTTGACTACTTTTACAACAGAGGGAATCAGTTCGAATTTGAAGATGTACATAGTAGATAGCAGAGGAGGAGCCATAGCATGCATGCTGCTTGCGCTCCTCTTCCTAGGAACATGGCCTGCAATTCTAACTCTGTTAGAACGACGTGGTCGTCTTCCTCAACACACTTATCTTGATTACACAATCACCAATCTTCTGTCAGCTGTCATAATCGCTTTCACATTTGGGGAATTTGGCCATACCAATGATGACAAACCCAATTTCCTAGTCCAGCTTTCTCAGGTATAAATTATAATCACGCACACAAACCATTCGACAAAATGCATCAATGAGTCGCACATTCATAGTCCATATGCATACTTGAGTTGTGAATTACAATCTGCTTTTTTCAGAACAATTGGCCAAGCGTTCTGTTTGCAATGGCAGGTGGGGTGGTTTTAAGCCTTGGAAATCTTTCAACACAATACGCTTGGGCTTTTGTTGGTTTATCTGTAACTGAGGTCATCACTGCAAGTATTACAGTTGTTATAGGTATCATCATAATCATATGACTATTTTGAAAAATATTTGGGATCATGATTTTGAGTTTGTGAATGGGTGATAGGTACAACTTTGAACTACTTTTTAGACGATAAAATCAACAGAGCTGAGATACTTTTCCCCGGGGTTGCCTGTTTCTTGATTGCTGTTTGTCTTGGTTCTGTTGTGCATGCATCTAATGCCAAAGATAATCAAGCAAAGCTTGATGGATTAAAAGGTTCTCAAATTGACAAAAAAGGGTATACCTTTTTTTTAGTGTCATCATATATGAAAATATTGACTTGTATATTTGGAATTCTAATAATTGATACGTGACAGATCAATTAGCAACGAGTCATACGCGATATCAAGTAAGACTACTTGGATTTTTCACTAACCTTTTTAAGTTAGATTATTAGTTGAATATTTCTTTTTTTTTTTTTATTATCAGAAAAGGATCTGGAGGATGGAGGTGGTAAAGGAGAGAAAGCAAAAGCAGGGACTGCAAGTTTTCTTATTGAACTCGAGAGCCAAAGAGCAATCAAGGTTATATTGTACATAAACTGATAAACCACATTCACCCAGTTTCACATAGAACAAGTTGAAATTTAATCATCTAATTTGTGTAAAACCGACCATATAAAATAAGAACACAAAAACATATACAAAAAAAAAACTTCAAAACCGGAGAAAAACCACAGGCCTCCAAAGAAAAAGATTCAACATAACATTAACTCTGTTCAATCATGACACATGAAAACCAAAGCCTTGAACTCATTTTATAGGCATAGAGACCACTCCAGTTTTTTCCTTTTTCATCTATGTGGGACAAATTTTCTCCTTTTATGCTACCCAACAAATCTCAACATCTAACACCGATCTTCTACAAGTGTCATGATAAACTTGTGCATTTGTGGGGATTTCAGGTATTTGGAAAAAGCACATTCATCGGTTTAGCCATATGTTTGTTTGCTGGAATATGTTTTTCTCTCTTCTCACCAGCATTTAACCTTGCAACCAATGACCAATGGAACACATTGGATGATGGTGTTCCTCACTTAAGTGTCTACACAGCTTTTTTCTACTTTTCTTGCTCTTGTTTTGTGATTGCCATAATTTTAAACATTACATTCCTTTATCACCCGGCTTTCAACTTGCCTAAATCTTCAATCAAAGCATATTTAAATGATTGGGAAGGGCGTGGTTGGGCTTTTTTGGCTGGTTTTCTTTGTGGTTTTGGAAATGGTCTCCAGTTTATGGGAGGACAAGCTGCGGGTTATGCTGCGGCTGATGCAGTTCAGGTTAGTTCTTGTTGTACCTTATGGTACAAGTAGTTAATGCATTTGGATGAAGATGTTTACCTTATGAGGTTGTTGTGATTTGTGAAATGATTTCAGGCACTTCCACTTGTGAGTACCTTTTGGGGTGTGCTTATTTTTGGTGAATACAGAAAGTCTTCGAGGAGAACGTATGTATTCCTTATAGGCATGTTGTCTATGTTTATTGTGGCTGTTGGAGTTTTAATGGCTTCATCTGGTCATCGGAAACGTTAAGATGATTTAAAGGGTAAAATTGTAACACGGGATTTAAAACACTGCAAAGTTTAGTTATTGTATAAATAACATTGTACACACGATAACCCTATGTGATTTATTTTTTCGTTCCTTGATTTGCTTCATCTTACAGTTAACGTTGATTTAAGAAAAAAACTGCAAAAATGGTCTTAAAAATGTGTAATAGTCATTTTGAATTTACAACATATCAAACCACAACAAACTTTGTTAAAGGGATCGATGACATTTGCATTTAAAAATCTTTTCAACTCCATTAGGAAAAAAAAAAAAAAAAAAAAAGGAAACCACACGGGGTATATTTTAGTTTCTCTTGCTTTTATGGTTTCTATAATATTTTTTTTTTATGCATTATATATTTTCAATGACGAATAATTTTAAATCTAATAAGGATCTAGAAGAAAAAAGAAAAATTACATAGTTAGAATCGGGTTTTGAAACCACCGACTCCACCTGATCTTACATTTATTGTAGAATCATTGTATGTGCCAATTAAACAGCGAAATTACTATACAATAGTGTCGAAAATGACATCATTTCTTAATTTTTCAGAGGCAAAAACCAATAATTTTTATACTTCCGCAACCACCGTTACGTTGTCATTAAATTCACATATAAAGACTCTTTTACAATTCAACGAAGCAACATATCAATCCAATCTAGCAATTCTCGAACATGATCCATAAACATAATGGTAATGTCATACCATTTGCACATAAAGTTGTAAAATATGGACCACGACCTCACATTCCAAAAACCTATGATCAACCTCATTTGAGACATTTTCAAAAGCCTATGGTCAACCTCATTAAATCTTTCACAACTGCATTAAAATAAGCTGGCCACATGGGCCATTTTTCACATTCCCGATAATTACCCTACTATATATCTCATGGTAATGTGACTCAAAGGATTCTCCATATTAAAATATTGATTTCCTTGGAATAGAACTGTTCCATCTAGTGCCAAACAACCTAGCTACTACACAAATTGATATGATCGATATAGTATCGAGCTAAACTCATAGAAAAAACTTTAAAACTGTCTAAAATCCCAAGACAAACAAGATCCAACACCAACATTAACACCAAGAATTGCTCATAATCGACTCCCCACCCCTAGGTTACCTTCACCATTAACACCACCAATTTTTGTTTAATTTTCAATAAGCAACGGTACAATCTTTTAACAATTTTAACCCATAAAATCTCAAAAAATTAAGACTTACATTTCAATACCGATTCACAAATCCTTCCAAAAAGGATATTCAACTGGTCCCCCACCTTTATATGGAATGTCGAATGAGGTACTATACCTAGATTGTGAATTGCTTGGATTCTCTGAAAGTCGTGATTCACTATCAAATTGAAGTATTTCGATGGTACAGATCGAATATTCAATTGGATGAAATTCAGGGATACGAAATCAGAGAATGTATCTGAAAATGTTCTTCAAGATGTACCAGAAAATTGACCAAAAACGACTATATGATTCATGTCTAAAAACTGTCACTAGACAGTTACAAACTGTTATAAAAAACTACCAAACATGTCATTAAACGTATCTTAGGTAAAAAAGGGTTAACTCGATCCCAGCTAGGGGCTACCCCCCTGGGGATCCCACTCCCAGGGGCGCTGCCCCCGGACGCCCGTTTGTTTAGGGGATTCACCCCTAATAACAGTGTACTTTGAATCTTGAAAAACTTGAACAAATGTACACTCCTACACCATCCTAACTTGTTCAATATTCAACCATATCACTTTTGGTTAATAAATTTAATCATATTACACTTAAATGATATTTATGATATAAAATCATCAACAAACGTCCTCCATTTAAGTGTTATACTGATTAAACTTAAAGCAAAACATAAACAAGAACAAACTGATGCATAAAGGAAATGTCGTGACGATTGAATTTCACATTAGTGTATTACTCAATCCAAATATTTGAATATCAGGGTGTCACTAAGGATTGAACCCTTTCTATTCAAAATGAATATATGAAGATAATACACATACCAGTTTACATTCTCATAATTTCTAACTTTACACTATATTTTACTAGCTTGTGTCGCATCCTTCAATAAGCATATCAATGTCAAGTCCCAACTTCTTGAAGCAGCTAAACTTCATGTTGAAATCTTTGCAAGTACAACCCATTTCAGTCACTTCTTCCTCCTCATAAGAATTGGTTCCCATGGCTTCTTCTTTTTCCACATTATGGTATGAGTTGTCATACTCTCTTTCATTCTCTCTTTCATTCACCCCTAAGTCATTCTGAGTTGAACTTTCTTTTAACATCTTCCTTAATATTCTCTTCTTGCGTTGAAAACATTCTTTAAATTTGATTCATGGTCTTTTTTTCTTGACTTCCCATAACTTTATCAATGATGGATCAAATTTTGTTTAGCATAGATGGAGTTGCTTTTCTTTCCACATTGAGGTTTTCACCACATTTGATTCTAAGTGGATTATGGTTTCCACTAGTGTTAACTATTTTGAGAAATTAACATTGTTAATTCGAAATTATATTACATACAGTCCCTTATTAAAATACATAAGCCTTACTTACCATGAGAATTTACATGCTAGTTCTAATATATTAAGTACACATTCAGAAGCCTAAACATATAAAATCATATTGCTTATGATTGTTTTTTTTTTTTTTTTTTTTTTTTTTTTAGGGAGGGGGAGGGGGGGTGTTGAAAATATAATATGTCTAAATACTGGTGAGCGGGGGACCATAACCAAAATTTTATTTTTTGGGCCAAATATTTGTAAAATTAAAGTATAGGGATTACTTCTAACCAAAAAATCAGGGGGACCTACAACCCCCTTCCGGCCCCTAACAAAGCTCTGCCCCTGAGTTCGAATACCTTAAAATTTCCAAATACATCAAGAGTACATATAGTTTAAGTCTAAGTACTAATCCTAGTAACTAATTCCAAGGTTGTTAAGATCGGGATCCTACATATGATCGTTTTTGAGTTTGCACGATCGGGATCGAGATCCTAAGATCTCACAAAATAAAACATAATTTTAATTTATAATTTTAAAACATGAAAACTATTTCAAACATTCAACTTTTCATTCAAAAGTTATAAAAACGTCAAAATATTAGTCATAAGTCACAACACACAATGATAAACGATAAATTGGTAAGGAGTAAAAAAACATAAAATGGTAAAAAAAAATCTATTTGCAAAACAAAAAAAAAAAAAAAAATCAAGGGAAGCTAAAATCGGAACGGATCCCGATCCTACTTGCGATCCTACCACAAATACGATCCGTTTACGATCCGGATCGTTTTTCATATCTAGGATCGTACGATCCTAGGGTCAGGATCGCGATTTTGACAACCATGCTTAATTCACTTAAACTTATGCTCGAATGCCTAACTCGTTTTTTCTAAAATCGGTTCGTTTTTTCGAAGGTTAAAAAAATGGTTGAATATGCACCTTTCCTGGTTATATTACTGACTATGTGTGAAAGCCGTGTACTACACGCGTTAATTAAAAAAATTATACATGAAGATATAAACATTAAGTATTTTTTAAAGAAAACATTAAATATTAATTGTGTAAACATAAAGTATTTTTTAAAATAAAATTTCAAAATATATACAAACAAAATGATGAATAAATAAATAATTCAATTTATACCAATAAATTAAAGTATAGAAAAATAATTATATTTTGACCATATAAGTTTTTTTAGTATGTCAAGAAAAAACAATAAAGTTTGATTATTTTTTCTATATAAACTATTTTGCATAAAATGACAATGAACTTTGAAAGAAACATGTCAATTTTGAATTAGGAAACAAATTAATGACGTATTAATTACTTTCTATAACCTAAAAATTAGATAGTTAATTAAGAAAAATAAAAAATTACCACAAAATGACAAGTATAAATTAATTTTTAAGAATTAACCATAAAATTACATGTGTCAAAATGCGTGAAAGTATGACATGTGGTAAAAGGATTTTTATTTATTAGTATGAACTATGTGTAAAACCCGTGTATTACATGGGTTGATTAAAAAAGAAATTAAATATTAAAGTGTAAAAAATAAATAATTTTTTAAAAAAAAATTGAAATAAGAAAAAAAATATATTAATTGCAATTTAATATCATATTTATGACATTTAATACTTTATATATATAAAAACATAAATATTATGTGCCTTTTTAATTTTAAATTTTGAAAAACCTAAGAATTTGAAATGTGAATATTATTTATTTCAAAAGAGAAATTAAATTGCTTCCTACTTTTTATGCCTACAAATGTTTCTACCCAATAAAATTATGATAAGTGTCATCATTCCATATTTTTTTAACTAACTCATTAAGGCTATATTATAAATATACCAATTACAATTAAATTGAATGATGATTTGTCATAATTTTAATGGGTAGGAATAATTGTAGGCATAAAAGTTAGAAGGTAATTTAATTTCTCATTTCAAAAATATCATAAAATGACAAGTGTCAAAATTTATTAGAGATTACATGTGAAAAAATAGATCTTCATTTATTATAATTGATAATTTCTAGAAAGTCAGGAAAGATATCCAAAAAATGTGGATCTATCCAAAATGAAATGAAATGGAAAACATATTTTTCCATATGATTTCGAATAATCTTTACCAAAGTATCAAAGTTTTTGGTCGGAAGTTATTGGATTATGGGTAATCCGTCAAATTAGATTAGTTCGGATTTTTGATAGAGATTCTACGATTTTGTTTTCAGCTAAAGATCGTTTCAATTTTTTTTTTTTGGGTTTTGTTATCTCGATATCCAATGATGAATTCTAACATTTGTGCCTTTTGTTTTGGATTTCACATATCTCCACAATCATGATAATGTTACGTAAATTACTTTTAATATGTGTGTATGTTAACCGATTCATGATGATGTTGTTGAATTTATGATAATGTTTGCACATAAAAATAAATATTTTTATACTTTTTTTTGAACGGCAGACATATATTAAGAACTAGCCAGAGGCTAGAGGAAAACACAAAAGTTCAGAACAAAAGATACAAACAAAAACAACATGAAAGAAGTAAAATCAAAACCTAACATAACACTCTAGAATTGGGTCACAACACCAATTTAACCACCTCAATTGCAGCCCTCTCCGATGACGAGCGTTGATCCATAGATGTGAGAGAGTTTGCACCTCATATGCCAGAACCAATTTTGATATTGAGTTGAGGGAATGAGCTTTGCCATTACTAAATCTCCAAATTACCCACATGAAAAGTAGTATTATAGCTTCATGGGATTCCCTCAACCTTTGATGACCATCAAGCCTGTTTTTGCAATCTAACAAATCTCGACAGGAACTAGGACAGCGCTCCATTATTTGCCACCAACTGCACACTTGTGCCCAAACTTCTTTTGATACCGACCCTCCACGAAAATATGATCTTTTGTTTCCAGGGCTGCATTGCACATTTTGCACAAATTTGTAGAGCTGATGCTGAGGTTGAAGAGGTTCTCCATACATGGAAGTTTTCCATGCCTAACACACCATGCTAGAATGTTTAACTTCCCCAGAACCAGCGGGTTCCATAACCATGTATCATTCCTGTGCTGAAGGACAAGATTATCAATATGGGATCTCAAGGACGACACAAAGTATACCCCTGACGAATCGAGCGACCAAATCCATTTTAAAGAGTCGTCCCCGTTTGATACCTGTTGAAAGTAGTTCAAAAATGGCACTTGATCTTTCCCAAGCGATATTGGCAGACAAACTATTGACCCCCAACAATTACTTCTCCTTTTTGCAATCGTAGGACGGGAAAAGCCACCGTCAGGTCCGTGAATGGACTTTATCACCGTGGCCCATATGCTGTCAGGTTGTGTTTTGAATCTCCACCACCATTTCCCTAACAGAGCCAAATTCTGAGCCTTTAAACTACCAATTCCTAGACCGCCCCTATCTTTAGCTGCTAGTGTCCTTCCCCAAGCAATCCATGCCATTTTCCTTGATTCGAGACAACCGCCCCAAAAGAATCTCATCCGAATCCTTTCAAGCATTTTAATAGCCTTTACAGGAGCCTTGTATATAGAAAAGTAGTAAGAGCCAAGACTGCTTAGAACTGCTTTACATAAGGTCAAACGGCCTCCAAACGACAAGGTGGAAGCTTTCCATCTAGATAACTTCGCCTGAAACTTCTCGATTATAGGTTTCCAATGCTTGTCTCTTGCTATAGAAGCACCCATTGGAAGCCCTAAATAAATAAGGGGGAGAGAACCAACTGAACAGTTGAGACTCCGGGCCACCAGGTCCAACTCATAGCTCTGGACACCAAACCCATATACTTTGCATTTTGACATATTTATTTTAAGACCTGAGGACAGTTCAAAGCATCTAAGAATTCTAATCAGTTTTTTGTTTTTTTCCAAAGTCCACGTGCCCATAAAAATTACATCATCGGCCTATTGTAGATGGGAAATTTCAGGACCATGCCGAGGAAGCCGGATACCTACAAATATGCCTTTTTCTTTCGATGTTTCCATGGTGATGTGTAGCCCTTCTGCTGCAATGATGAACAAAAATAGGGATAATGGATCGCCCTGTCTAACCCCACGCTCCATATCAAATTCTGATGTTGCTGACCCGTTAATAATTACCGAAACTCTAGTAGACGATAAGCAACCTAGAATCCATGAACGCCATTTGACCCCAAATTCCATTTGTTGCATGATTGAATCTAGATAATCCCAGCTAAGACTATCGAAAGCCTTTTCAAAGTCTACTTTAAAAGTAAAAGATTTCTTTTTGTTTTTCTTTATCCATCCGATAACTTCATTTAAAATAAGAGGCCCATCAAGTGTATTCCTGTTTTTAATGAAAGCAGTCTGAGTTTTGCTAACCACCAAATGTACCACCTTTTTTAGTCGTTCGGCTAGGACCTTTGAGATTGTTTTGTACAAACATCCGATGAGACTGATTGGGCGGAAATCATTCATTGTGATCGGGTCTTGAACCTTCGGGATGAGAGTGATAAAGGAGGAGTTGCAGCCTTTGTCAATGTGCCCCGTGGTTTCGAAGTGTTTCACTGCAAGGTATATATCGCTTCCAACCTCCTCCCAATGTTTTTTTTAGAAAGGCGAAAGAGAAACCATCAGGACCTGGGGCCCTATCCGAGCCACAAGCCCATATGGCAGATTTGATTTCTTCAAATGAAAAAGGCTCTTCCAGGAACGTGATCGCGTGGGGGGGGGGGGGGGGGGCAGTTTTTTAAAGTTTGGATTAAGGAACTTAGGACATCTTCAAAACCACGCTTTCTTTGTGGGGATCCATGAAACAAAATCCATGGAGGTTAAAAATAAACTAGACATGTATATTTGGGGTTCTCCAAATTTTCAATGTGAGGTAGTTGATCCATACGGGCTCTCTGGTGGAATTGCTTCCATATGGGATCCCTACCTCTTAAAGGTCTCAGACTCAATAAAAGGTATTGGCTCAAGTCGAGAAAAAAATGTTGTTTTGTGAATGTGTATGCCCCACAAAATCTAGGGAGGAAAAGGACAATGTGGTCAAATCTGTCCGATCTTATTAATTCCGACCCTAAGATATTGTTCATTTAGTTTACGAACAGATAAATGACACATTAGTTCTACAATGTTTTTGAAATTTGTCGAAAAAGTCTCGTAACTTTTTTTGATGATTTATGAGGGTAGGACGTTTTTGGGTCTAATTAGTCGCTTTGGGCAATTGAAAGGTTAACTTGCTTACCCATTTGTCCATGAACACTTGTTGATTGTAATTCAAAGTAAAATAACCAATGGTGAAACGAGAGTCGCACATAGGGCTGTAAACGAACCGAAAGAATACGAACAACGGTTTGTTTATGTTGATTTATTTAAGTTAGCCGAACAAATTGACGAACATGAACGGATAAACAAACGAGTTTTCTTGTTCATGTTTATTTGTTTAGCAAATTATATTGTCCATGTTTGTTCGTAACAAGCTAAATGAACATAAAAAAACAAAGATAAACAAATACAATTGCACATATATGAACATAAAAGAATACATAATAATATAGTAGTGTAACAAATTATTTTATTCATGTTCGTTCATTTAAGTTCACTAAACATTCGGTTTATTTACGACCATAGCCGCACATAAGGACCATCTGAAAAAAAAAAAAAAGATTTTTGTAAAGACCGTTTTGGAAACAAATTTTAAAACATTATATCAATTTATGAAAATTTATCAGGTTAATATTTAATAACTAAAACTTGGATACAATAAAATTCATTTAAAGATATATAAATAAATGAAAACTATTATTTATTATTTGTTTTAATTTAATGAAATATATGGGATATGCATCGTATAACATTGAATAATTCTTTTTATGTTAATTTATATTTCCTATCTAATTTTTATCAAATATTATTTTCTACCAACTAGTAAATATTTTTTATTCTATCAGCTAGTCGACCGCTAAAGATTAGTTTCGGTAAATCTACCAAACATAACATTTGGATGGTTTATAAGGAATGTATTTAAATTACAATATTGTTAGTCTATTGAAAAAGTGATTTAAACATAGGAAAAATAACATATGTTAAACCTTTACTCAGTTGTCATATATAATACACATGCTCATGATCTCATATTTCTCTTAACTAAAAGGATTGGTGTTCAACTAGCCACAAGATAAGAAAATATGGCCAAAAAAAGAAAAAAAAAATATCAACCTTGGTAGTTGAGGTCATTATTAACCTAATTCTCCAAAACCAAAGGTCTTGTAACTTCTTGTAGATCGTATGATAGTTTTGGATGGTTGCGTATCACTAAAAGCATTCTAGATTTAACTTAATCCGGCGACATAATAATTAAAACGTAAATATAAAACTTCAAGGTAACATCATATAATTATGTTGTTCGACCCCATATACCTCGTTACGTTAACTTTTATCCTTGAAAGACATAATCAGTCTCATGTTGTGTTTTTATATGTTTTTCCTTAATGCACCGGTAAGTAATAAGATGAGTTAGTTATTTAAAGGCCAACCAACGCATATGATATGGTCCATAGAAGATAGAACTAGGGACATGTCCCTAAGTTCAACCATTTGTCCACCAACAATTTTATTGTTCATTAGCTAAGAACGAAAACATAGGTGAAAATGTTTTTTTTTTAAGTGCTAATTTTTATTAAAAATTACTAGCAAGAAGTCAGAAAGTAATCAATTAATATGACCGTTGAACTACTTTGATAATGATTTTATGTGTTGGGTATAATTACGTTTTTTATTATAATATTTGTCGCAATGATGATTTTTCATGTGGTATCAGAGCATAAGAGCATGTTCAACTTCAGTTTTTCTAAGGGTGGTTTTTGTATGTATGGACCCTAATACAAATTAAATTTTATCAATTATGTTTTGGATTAGATTCTTGATGATCCATGAGTTTTAAAATCAAAATTTGCTATATGAATAACATTTTTTTTAACGGCAGACATATATTAAGAAAAAGCTAGCCAGAGGGTTAAGAAGTACACAAGTGTTCTACTACAAAGGAAACAAAAACAAAACAACAAATCAAATAAAATTACTGCCTACAATATCATTCAAAGTTCTTTAGAGGATTGGGAACCAAGCTTACAAGCTAGAGTTACCGGAAGAACTAGATGGTATTCATAACACTTTCCATGTGTATTACTTGAGGAAGTTTACGGGAGAAATTCCCGATATAATTCCAATTTCAGAGTTAAGGATGGATGAAAATAAGAGGCTAATTGAAGAGCCTGAGACGATTGTTGACCGTAAGACTAAGAAGTTGCGTCGCAAGATGGTTGACTTAGTGCTTGTGCGCTGGAAATATACGAATGGGCCGAACCTTACCTGGGAAACAGAGAGTGACATGATGAGTCACTACCCACATCTGTTTGTTGATGCATGATTCCGAGACGGAATCATCCTAAGGATGAGAGAATTGTAACGCTTGTGTTTCTAGGCTAAGCATTAATTTAATGGTCTAATAGTTAGGGTCAACACTTATAACCTACTTTGAAATAATATATATGAATTATTTGAATATTATGTGATTTTATGTGCCTTATACTTAATTATAAGATATAATAAGTTAAGAATAAAAATAAGCGTCAAAAATAAAATAATAAATATGTCCAATATCTATGAAGAAAGTTGTAGTGGTCGGGACAAGGATTTCGGAGATATAAAGAACGCCGAAATTCGAGTTATAGCGAAGAAGATATGACCTGTCGAAGTTTCGTGTCAAAACCGACACGATGCTGGGAAACATAAAATTTAGTTTATGATAAACTACTTTTTATCATTAGGAGTCTAAATGAAAGTTGTAGAGTACATCTCCACCTACGCGTGGATATAAAGAACGTTAAAAATGGAGTTCGTATGCAAAAGTTATGACCTTCCGAAGATACAGCTGTCTAAGAGCATGACACGTGTCAGAAACCCTTAATTGACTGGACTCACGATGTGAGCCTCTTTTCTCACGACGTGAGGAGTCAAAAAGTCACATTTCGAAGCTAGAAGTCTACGGGAACGATAACTCAAAAGCTCACGGCATGAGTAATGAATTCTCACGACGTGAGGAGTTACACAGACACTATTCAAGCCTAGAATGCAGATGTCGAAGCTACGAGGTGATTCATCCATGGCTTATGATGTGAGCAATGACTTCTCACGACGTGAATGGGCCGAAATCAGCCTATAAATAGCAAGTTCGACCTCATTCACTTCTTACACCAAATCTTCCTTCTCTCTCTCGTTTTCTGAAGTCGTTCTGCGTCCCGAGTCCAACGACCACGAGCCGTTGATCGTTTTTAGATTCTATCTACTTCCGCTACTAAAGTGAGTGCATATTTATTTTCATCTTACGCATAGATATGAAGTATTTTATATAAATTACATGTTATGTGTGCATATTGTCTGTATACTTTTTATCTATGTTAGACGAACACTATTATACATGTTTTAAATGATTTAAACTATATATGTATTTTATATCTACAAATATGTTGGGGGTAAAACATGGGTAGATGAAATAGTTGGTGTGTGATGAAATAAAATGATGAGAGGCCTCGATGTTGTTGTTGATCCAGTCATCTAGCAGAGTATATATGACAACCACAGACTATTCTAGACAGTCAAATGGAACGCTAGCAGGCCCGCAACCTGTAGGTATTTGTGAACGATGTGTTCACTGGTGTACTCTATCCCCCTCATGGTTGCCTTACAAACATTTATTGTTGAGGAAACCCCTTAGCAATAGTGTCCATCCCGATGATAATCCTTAGGCTAGATCCCTTACAATAGGTGTTTTAGGGACGTAAAGTGAGGATAATAGGAATGGGTAATCGGATTATTGTTGGTTGATGAAATTAATAAACTTATTTATTGCGGGTTGAAAACCCTATGTGCTCACCAGGCTCCCAAGCCTAACCCACTCAGTTTTCTCATATATAGGTAGTGGAAAGAGAGCACAGGAGTGATGATCTGAGGAGAGATCAATGGATTATAGGCTACTAGAATAAATAGACATTACAATGCCTATGTTTTTTATGTTTATGCTTTTGATCTGTATTAACAATGATTCCCAAAGTTTATAATATAATACATTTCTACGGAAATGCTTTGATAAATTCTTTTTCATATTTTTTAGGAACAAATTCCGCATTATATTTCTTTAAAAATATTCTCTGATTTTCAAATAAAGCATAAACAAATCGGTCTTTTCTAGCCGTGAATTCGGGGATGTCACAGTTGGTATCAGAGCACTAGTTTAAGCGAACTAGGAAATTGTAGGATTTCTAGACTTAAACTTAGAATGCTAAGTGATGATTGTGAGATGAGTGCCTGCTAAATGTTAAACACGAGCACTATTTATTTTAGGAAAGATGCCTAAAATGCTTTTATGTGCTAAATGCTTTGTGTTATAGCTATAACTATAAAGATGCCTTATATGCTATTATTTGTTCGAATCTATGGTCTGTTGCCGACCGAATCTAAAAACTTTATGTGTTTAGGATTCTAAACGTTTGACTATGATATTAGAACTAGCATGTAAACGTTTTGGAGTAATAAGGAGGATTTAATTCGTCTATCGTAGATAAAGTTTTCCTATCTTAATTCTCGTCACTACACACTGAACGTCTGATTTTGTGTATAGAACATCATGACAAGAACCCGAACTGGAGTCAAAAATGCCAATGTAAATGACAATCATCAGCCTCAACCCCAAGTGATTGAACAAGTACCAGTTGTAGCAGCTGCACCTGAGCTAATGATGATGAATGGGGTACAAGCTATGATCCAGATGATGTTGGATCGCCAGATGGAGGATACAAGGCGTTTACTTCGACAGAATAGGGATGAACCTACGATACCTGTTGAACAGCCTGAGCTGAATGACGAACAGTCAGAATAAGGGAATTACCATAGGACTGGTAGTCAAGCTGAACCGCCAATGATTAGGAGGAACAACCAAGATGAAAGAGACGAGAGGAATGGATGCAAGTATAAGGACTTCACAACTTGCAAGCCATCGACTTTCACTGGGAAAGAAGATCCAATTGGAGTTATGGATTGGATCTCGGAGATGGAGTTGGCTTTCATAACATGTGATTGCAAGGGAAACTACAAACCACATATGCAATACGTCAGTTTAGAGGTGGCGCTGTTCGCTGGTGGAACACTCTGGGGAAGACCATAAGCCCCAACGAGCCACTACAACTGACATGGGCAGAGTTCTTAGTATACTTCAAAAGCAAGTTCTGCTCGGCCCAAAATCTGCTAGAGCTGGAAAACCAATTCCTGGCGTTAAAGAAGGACAACATGTCCATTGATGAATACACCAATGCCTTCACAGACAAAATGGAGTTTGCTTTGCGCATCGTCCCAAATGAATTGACAAAAGTCAACAAGTACACAAAGGGACTTCCATGGGAGTACGTCGTGCCAGTACGTCAGGCACCTACTCTGGAGGCAGCTATCTGGACTGCTAAGTCTGTTGAGGAGATGATCAAGGGAAGAGCCGCCAACAAGGTTGAAGTTGGTGATAAATGGAAGTTGGATGGATATTTAGGGTCCAACAAGAAAAGTAAATTTTCGAAGTCTGATTCGAAGAATTTTGGAGGAAGAGGAGGTGAAGCAAAATGGTGTGAGAAGTGCAAGAAGAAGAACTTAAGGAAATGTGACGGAGGAGTCACTTGTTTTAAGTGTGGAAAGACTGGGCACTATGGTGATGAATGCACCCTCGACAAGAAATTTTGTTATGGGTGTAATGAAGAAGGGATCATCTTGAAAGACTGTTTGAAGAAGAAGGAGGTGGCAAGGCCCAATGTGCCACCGAAACCGAAAGACAGAGCTTTCTAGATGACACTGGAAGCAACAAGAGATGAAGTAGATGTCGCTTCAAGTACCTTTCTCGTAAATGGATTGCCTGCCAATATATTACTTGATTCAGGAGCAAACTACTCATTTATATCACATAATTTTGGTAGAAGACTAGCATTGCCTATAGATAAACTTAATAATACTATAGTTGTAGAAGTTGCCAGTGGCAAGTTCATACTTGTTAGTAATTGCATTAAAAATATTGTCATCGACTTGAACGGGAATAAATTCCACGAGGAATTACTGCCCATTGAGTTGAATGGTTTCGATATCGTACTAGGAATGGATCGGCTTAGTACGTACGATGCTGAGATACTATGCAACAAGAAGATGATAAGAGTAAACACATCTGGAAAAGAGTCATTTATGGTGTACGGGGACAAACACACAGTAAATTCTAGAATCATTTTCTTGATGAAAGCCAGAAAATGTTTGTCCAAAGGATGCACATCATACTTGGCATTTGTGATTGATACTAAGAAGGAGAAGAAGGTGATACAAAGTATACCCGTGGTGTGTGACTATCCGGAAGTGTTTCCCGAAGATCTTCCTGGATTGCCCCCTGATAGACAAGTGGAGTTTCGAATA
This sequence comes from Lactuca saligna, assembly GCF_052625555.1. Lineage (NCBI taxonomy): Eukaryota > Viridiplantae > Streptophyta > Magnoliopsida > Asterales > Asteraceae > Lactuca > Lactuca saligna. Next base: position 57,909,926 of record NC_136424.1, read on the forward strand.
GACTTGTCGCCAGGATCAACACCAATAACGAAAGCACCATACCGACTAGCACCGATGGAGATGAAGGAGCTTATGGCACAACTTCAGGAGTTATTGAACTAAGGTTTTATTAGACCTAGTTCATCACCCTGGGGAGCTCCGGTGCTATTTGTAAAGAAGAAGGACGGAAGCATGAGGATGTGTATAGACTACCGAGAGCTGAACAAGGCAACGATGAAGAACAAATATCCATTGCCAAGTATTGATGACCTATTCGATCAGTTGCAAGGTTCGAACTATTTCTCAAAGATCGATCTTTGGTCAAGATATCATCAACTGAAGGTGAGAGAGCCATATATTGAGAAGTCTGCATTCAGAACAAGATATGGACACTACGAGTTCTTAGTTATGTCATTTGGACTGATCAATGCACCAACAACATTTATGGATTTGATGAATAGGGTTTGTAAACCATTCCTCGATAAATCTGTAATAGTGTTCATAGATGACATTCTAATATATTCAAAGAGTCAGCAGGAGCATGGTAAGCACCTTAGAGAAATATTAGAAGTTCTGAAGAAGGAGAAGCTGTATGCTAAGTTCTCCAAATGTGATTTCTGGATTCGAGAAGTCCAATTTTTGGGTCATGTGGTTAACCAAGAGGGAATAATGGTTGACCCAGCAAAGATAGAAGCTGTAATGAAGTGGGAACAACCAAAAACTCCCACGAAGATTCGAAGCTTTCTGGGATTAGCTGGATTTTACCGAAGATTTATCCAAGGCTTTTCTTCAATAGCTGCTCCATTGACAGCTTTGACCCATAAAGGAGCCACATATGCATGGAGTGAGAAACACGATGACGCATTCGAGAAGCTAAAGAAGAAATTGTGTGAAGCACCAATTCTTTCTCTACCCGATGGAGTTGAAGATTTCGCAGTGTATAGCGATGCGTCGGGAGCTGGGTTAGGATGTGTTCTAACTCAAAGAGAAAAGGTGATAGCATATGCATCTCGAAAATTAAAGGAGCATGAAAAGAACTACCCCACTCATGATTTGGAGTTGGCAGCAGTAGTTTTTGCCCTAAAGATATGGAGGCATTACCTCTATGGCACGAAGTGCAAGCTTTTCACTAATCATAAGAGTCTCCAGCATCTCTTTAATCATAAGGAATTGAACATGAGACAAGGACGTTGGCTAGAGTTACTCAAAGATTTTGACTGTGAGATACTTTACCACCCTGGTAAAGAAAATATACAACTGATGCTCTAAGTCGAAAAGTAAACTTTGAAAGAAAAAGGCCAAGATTGTTACGAATTGAAGTTGTCTCGACGATTGTGGAAAGTATCAAGAAAACCCAGGAAGAAGCTTTGGAGAAAAATGACCGAAAGGAAGAACGTTTAGGCAAAATGTTGGTATTCGGTACAAATAAACAAGGATTGAAGGTATTCCAGGATAGAATTTGGTTACCTAAGATGGGAGGAATAAGGAATCTTCTGATGGAACAATCTCGCAAAACCATGTACGCGATTCATCCAGGTAGCACTAAAATGTATAGGGATTTGAAACCCTACTACTGGTGGCCGACGATGAAGCTCGATATTGCAAAGTATGTGGCTGAATGTGTAACATGTGCAAGGGTTAAGGCACAACATCAGAAACCCTATGGGAGTTTAGAACCTTTACCTATACCCATGGGTAAATGGGAAGATATCACTATGGATTTTGTGACTAAACTGCCCAGAACGAAGAACGGTCACGACATGATTTGGGTAGTTGTGGATCATTTCACAAAGAGTGCACACTTCATAGCAGCCAATGAGAAATGGTCTATGGATATGCTTGCAAATGCTTACGTGAAGGAAGTGGTAAGACTTCATGGTGTACCATTAACAATTGTATCAGATCGTGATATTCGTTTCACATCAAGGTTTTGGAAAAGTATACAGGAAGAAATGGATACGAAGTTGTGTTTAAGTACAACTTACCATCCACATACTGATGGTCAGAGCGAAAGAACGATTCAAACACTAGAAGATAGGCTGAGAGCATGTACCCTAGAATTCCAAGGTAACTGGGATGAGCACTTACCTCTGGTAGAGTTTTCCTACAACAACAATAATCATTTGAGCATTAAGATGACACCTTATGATGCGTTGTATGGACATAAGTGTCGTACGCCATCTTGTTTGCTTGAAGCTGGAGAAAAGTAGTTTATGGGCCCTGAGATAGTCCATCAGACTGCTGAAAAGCTGAAAGTGATCAAGGAAAGGATGTTAGCAGCTTAGGATCGTCAAAAGAGTTATGCTGACAAGAAATGACGACCGCTGACATTTGAAGTTGGAGATTCGGTTTTGCTCAAAGTCTCACCATGGAGGGGACTTATACGATTTGGAAAGAGAGGAAAGTTGAGTCTAGGGTTTATAGGACCATTCAAAGTTCTTCAGAGGATTGGGAACCAAGCTTACAAGCTAGAGTTACCGAAAGAACTAGATGGTATTCATAACATTTTCCATGTGTATTACTTGAGGAAGTTTATGGGAGAAATTCCCGATATAGTTCCAATTTCAGAGTTAAGGATGGATGAAAATAAGAGGCTAATTGAAGAGCCTGAGGCGATTGTTGACCGTAAGACTACGAAGTTGCGCCGCAAGATGACTGACTTAGTTCTTGTGCGCTGGAAACATACGAATGGGCCGAACCTCACCTGGGAAACAGAGAGTGACATGATGAGTTGTTACCCACATCTGTTTGTTGATGCATGATTCCGAGACGAAATCATCCTAAGGAGGAGAGAATTGTAATGCTCGTGTTTCTAGGCTAAGCATTAATTTAATGGTGTAGTAGTTAGGGTCAACACTTATAACCCACTTTGAAATAATAAATATGAATTATTTGAATATTATGTGATTTTATGTGCCTTATACTTAATTATAAGATATAATAAGTTAAGAATAAAAATAAGCGTCAAAAATAAAATAATAAATATGTCCAATATATATGAAGAAATTTTTAGTGGTCGGGACAAGGATTTCAGAGATATAAAGAATGCCGAAATCCAAGTTATAACGAAGAAGATATGACCTGTCGAAGTTTCGCGTCAAAACCAACACGACACTAGGAAAGATAAATTTTAGTTTATGATAAACTACTTTTTATCCTTAGGAGTCTAAATGAAAGTTGTAGAGTAGATCTCCACCTGCGCGTGGATATAAACAACGTTAAAAACGAAGTTCCTATGCAAAAGTTGTGACCTTACGAAGATACAGCTGTCTAAGAGCATGAAACGTGTCAGAAAACCTAAATTGATTGGACTCACGACGTGAGCCTCTTTTCTCTCGACGCAAGGAGTCAAAAATTCACATTTCGAAGCTAGAAGTCTACGGGAACGATAACTCAAAAGCTCACGGCGTGAGTAATGAATTCTCACGACGTGAGGAGTTAAACAGACTCTATTCAGGCCTAGAACGCAGATGTCGAAGCTACGAGGTGATTCATCCATGGCTCACGACGTGAGCAATGACTTCTCACGATGTGAATGGGCCGAAATCAGCCTATAAATAGAAATTTCGACCTCATTCAGTTCTTACACCAAATCTTCATTCTCTCTCTCGTTTTCTGAAGCCGCTCCGTGTCCCGAGTCCAACGATGACGAGCCGTCGACCGTTTTTAGATTCTATCTACTTCCGCTACTAAAGTGAGTGCATATTTATTTTCATCTTACGCATAGATATGAAGTATTTATATAAATTACATGTTATGTGTACATATTGTCTATATACTTGTGATCGATGTTAGACAAAAACTATTATACATGTTTTAAATGATTTAAATTGTATATGTATTTTCTATCTACAAATATGTTAGGGGTAAAACATGGGTAGATGATATAGTTGGTGTGTGATGAAATAAAATGATGAGAGGCCTCGATGTTGTTGTTGATCCAGTCATCTAGCAGAGTATAGATGACAACCACTAACTATTCTAGACAGTCAAATGGAACGCTAGCAGACCCGCAACCTGTAGGTGTTTGTGAACGATGTGTTCACTGGTGTACTCTATCCCCCTCATGGTTTCCTTACGGTCATTTATTGTTGAGGAAACCCCTTAGCAATAGTGTCCATCCCGATGATAATCCTTAGGCTAGATCCCTTACTACAGGTGTTTTATGAATGTAAAGTGAGGATAACGGGAATGGGTAATCGGGTTATTGTTGGTTGATGAAATTAATAAACTTATTTATTGCGGGTTGAAAACCCTATGTGCTCACCAGGCTCCCAAGCCTAACCCACTCAGTTTTCTCATATACAGGTAGTGGAAAGAGAGTACATGAGTGATGATCTGATGAGAGATCGATGGATTATAGGCTACTAGAATAAATAGATATTATAATGCCTATGTTTTTTATGTTTATGCTTTTGATCTGTATTAACAATGATATCCCAAAGTTTATAATATAATACATTTCTACGGAAATGCTTTGATAAATTCTTTTTCATATTTTTTGGGAACAAATTCCGCATTATATTTCTTTAAAAATATTCTCTGATTTTCAAATAAAGCATAAACAAATCGGTCTTTTCTGACCGTGAATTCGGGGATGTCACATCAGGATAGAATGTTTAGCTTACCCGGTAGTAGTGGGTTCCATATCCATGTATCATCACTATGTGGAAGAACCATATTGTTAATATGAATTCTCAATGGTGAAACAATATATACCCCAGATGAATAGAGTGACCGTGTCCATTTTGATGAGTCGTCCACATTTGATACTTGCTGGAAGTAATTCAAGAATGACACTTGATCTTTTTCTAACGATATTTGGAGACAAACAGTTGGACTCCAACAACTACTTCTCTTTTTTGCAGCCAAAGGAGGAGAAAAGCCACCATCAGGTCCATGAGTGGATTTAATCTCCATAGCCCATATGCTCTCAGGGTATTTCTTGAACCTCCACCACCATTTCCTCAACAAAGCTATGTTATGCGCCTTTAAACTACGAATTCCGAGCCCACCTCTTTCTTTAGCTGCTAGGATCTTTTCCAAAACAATCCAAGCCATTTTCCTTGATTCATGGCAGCCGCCCCAAAAAAAGCTCATCCGAATCCTTTCAAGACTTTTAATTACCTTTACAAGTGCCTTATATATAGAGAAGTAGAAATAACTAAGGCTGCTTTGCATTAAAATTGTCTCCTGCTTGGTGGGAAAAGCATAGACCTTTTGTGTTGTTGTTTGTAACGTCCGCAAGTTTAGGATATACATTAAAATATAATATATTAATTAATAAATTGCGTAATCGAAAGTAATTAATAATCCTTCATATGCTCTGCGAGTTATATAAATAAAATATATTTATTGTGTACATGTTTATGGGCATATATTATGGGTTTATAATATTTGAATAAAACATTATTATTGTAAAATTTAATGAATTATGTCAAATCGTGTTCAATAATAAAATATTATTTATGATAAATAATCTTGATGAAAGTTGTAGTGCTTGGAAATACCTATGTGTGGATATAAATAACGTCGAAAACAGAGCCCACATAAGAGAGATACGACTTTTCGAAGTTTGATGATTTTTGCTTGTCATTGCGATGTTGGAACAAAAATATCACACCACATGTCAATATTCTGGAGGAACCCTTGCTGACCAAGCCAGGGTGTGGCACACACCTTGTCTAGGCGCAACACGCCTTGCCCAAAAACTTCCTATAAATATCAGTTGCAAGAACCTCCTCCCTCACACCTTTAACCTTTTTCTCTGCAATTCTCCGAGTTCTTAACCTCGAATTTCTTTAGATTTTAGAAATAGTTGGCGAAGCCTCGAGCATTAGAGAGCTTGAAAAAAGGAAGCTTTTGGGTTGATGTTTTGCCTCTGAACTTTCCAAAATTATTTCAGGAAACTCTGTAAGTTAAGTTACACTTATTTTCCTTTAATTGTAACTTATATTTAAGTTCATTATAGTTATTATGAACCTATAAATAAGTTTTATCTGTGATTCCATATCATAATACTAATATATCTACTTACGGGGGTGATTTATCCAACTGCTAGACATCGTCTGTCAGTAGGAACTAAGAGCTTAATTACGAGACAAAATTCTTTCAACATGGGGAAAATGTGATAATTGCTAAAATCGTTGCCGGTTGAATATAAAAGTAACTATAAGGTCAATCCTTAGACTTTGATGACGTAAAACAACCACACCGACTCAAGCAGTGCCAACGTTTCCCAAGAGTTAGCATGAACTTCAGTTTAGAAAGCCATATCAGCGTGATATGAATATTTCATGTAATCTTTTGTAATTATAAAAATACATGTAGTTAGTTAGCAGATCCGATATCTTAATGACATAGGATAGACTTGTTAGGTGCAATTTGTGCACTTTTTTGCACACCTTTTAGTCCCATTTCATGCATCTATTTAGCATAATTGTCCTTCATTTGTCTTGCATTTTATCATATTTCATGTTAGTCTCTAGAACAACCTTATTTGCATATTTTCATGTCTTTTTCAAGTAAACCGGAGGTTGGAACGCGCTTTGGGAGGTGTCGGGAAGCATTGGTGAAGATTTTGGGATGATCGGGCGAAGAACGAAAAAGTTGGAAAAATCAAGTTTGGATTCGGATTCAGAGAGCTACACGGGGCATGATGGGTTTGGCCTAGAAATCCAACACGAGGTGTGCTTGACCATTCTAGGCACTTTGACTTCACTGAACACGCCCCGTGTTCATTTAGTCTATTTGGACACGGGGTGTGTTGGTCCAGATGAACACTTTTGAGCATCATACTTTAGAGTTGGAATCGAGGATTGAAGGGTGTGTTTTCACTCAACACGACCCATGTTGATTTACTCTATATCTACACGAGCCGTGTTCGACTTAAAAACTGCTTTTTGGCAGTTTTTCCTATTTTCCTTATCTCGAGAATTGGGTCATTTTGGGGGGATATCAGAGCATAGAAGAGCACCTTTGGAGGGGAGAATTCGAACGTTTTAGCAAGGGTTTGTCTGTTAATCATTTGGAAACATTTTAAATTCTTCTTTGTAAGCACTTTAGCACTTAATTTCATCTTTTAAACTTGTTAATCTTGTTCTAGCCATGTGTGGCTAGAACCCTAACTTCTCCAATTTCATGTTTTGACTTTTTGGTTGTGAATCAAATCATATTACCTGATGTTTGTGTTTAATTTCTATCTAGTGAAACTGATTTTACTTCAATCTAATGTTTGATTCTAATAATGATTCTTATTGGCCATTTGAATTAGGGTTAGGTCATTCAAGTTATTCATTTTGCAAAATCCATAATTGTTTTGTGAATTAAACTAAGTAACAAGCATTAAATTGATTTCTTATGAATGAATTTAGTGTAAATCTTTTCACACATTCTTACACCCCCGAAATTGTGAGGAGTATTGGGTGTTGTTGGGAACATTCATAATAAGCTTAATGCAATCTTATAATATAATTCTATGAGCTTGTTTTTATTAGGTTGGTAAGGTTAGGATTAACCAAAGAGCTTGTTTTGATTAATTAATGTGGTGAATGGAAAGTGTTAGAGCTTGTTAACACTTTCAAGTACCAACTTAGATAGAGTGAAACAAATGCCTTGTCATCTTTGATTCAAATTGTTGATTACATGTGTTTTTATTTTGTTTGTTTAGTCATTGCATTCTAAACTCCCCTCTTTACTATTGGTGACCATAGTACCTTATGCAAAGAGGTATATACTAATTATCCTGTGTCTCTGTGGATCGACCCTACTTGCCTTGTACTACCTTTTAGTGAAATATAGTGGAATTCTTTTGTAGTATATCGTACCCCTTTATTTGTTGGGTTTGACACGTCTAACAAAATGGCGCCGTTTGCGGGGACACGGTGTTACTAATTGTTTATGCCTAGATCTTTTTGTACAAGTACACCATTGCCAATTGAATCGGAGATAGAAAGGATTGCAAAGAAGTTAAGGAAGCAAGCCAAGCTTTGTAAGAGGCAACCGATTTTTGGTACTTCTTCATCATCTACTCCCCCGATCATCAACATTTGGGAGGACATACCCTTCTCAAGTGTATCATACTCAGAAACAGAAAGTCCATCACTCTCACCACAACCATCCTCACCCATAAATACCACTCCACCCTCTTCACCTGTTCATAATATCCTAAACATTTCACCTACATAAGCATCACCCACTTCTCAAGCCATGGTAGACAACCCTGGAGGGAATCAAGGTCCTCCAAACCCACCACCCTAACAAACTCTCCATCAATGGTCAAGACAAGAGGTTACTCAACAACCTATTTGCATCACATACCCAACCGCCACCAACTTGGAACTAAAATCCGGGCTCATTCACTTACTCCCAATATTTAGGGGCCTGGAAAATGAAGTTCCTCACAAGTTTCTCACCGAGTTTCCATGTAGTATGTGTGGGTATGAAACCACACAATGTCATGGAGGATCAGATCAAGCTTAGGGCATTCCCCTTCGCAGTGCAAGACTGGCTCTATGACCTTCCACCGGGGATAGTGACTACTTGGGTAGACCTTGCAAGGTTGTTCGTGGATAAGTACTTTCCCGAAATGAAAGCTTCAGCCCTACGGAGGGAAATTATCGAAATCAAGCAACACAAAAGAGAAGCTTTCCACACATATTGGGAAAGATTTAAGAAACTTTGTACCCGTTGTCCAAAGCACGGAATTACCGCGTATCAGCTCCTACAGTACTTCATTGAAGGCATGACCCCAAAGGAAAGAAGACTTCTCAATGCTTCTAGTGGTGGATCCTTACCCAATAAGACACCAACCAAAATCCGCAATCTAATCAAGAACATGGTTGAAGATTCCAAACATTCAAGCCATGATGAAGAATGGTACACGAATGCACCCCGAGGTGTAAAGGAAGTTCAAACTCCTCAGATTGAAGCTCAATTGTCCGAGCTCGCAAAAGTAGTAATGATGCTGGCCAAAGACAAAGGTGTGCAACCCACACCCCGCCCATGCCGTATTTGCACTCAAGTGGGGGCATCCAACTAATATGTGCCCACAACTTCAGGAGGAAGATTATGAAGAAGAAAAAGTCATGGGAGGCTATTCCGGGTCAAATCAGAGAGGTTATGAGCAACCACGAGGTGATCAGAGATGGAACAATAATCAAGGTTGGGGAGGAAATCAACAAGGAAATTATCAGTCAAATCAATCACATCAATACTAGCTAAGACCACCATTTCCTTAAAATCAACAAACACCACCCTTCCAACCTCAAAATTTCCAACCAAGGCATCCACCACAACCACCTCCACAAGCGGGTATCAAGCATGTCATTAGAAGATATCGTCAAGAGCCTTTTTACTAGCACTCAAAGCTTCCAACAAGAAATGAAAGCAAGCATAAAAATCTTGGAGCAACAAGTTTCAAAACTTGCTCAGTCCGTTAGTAAGATGAAATCACAAGGCAAGCTACCATCTCAAACCGAGAAGAACCCAAAACACAATGCATGTGCCATTACCTTAAGAGGTGGGAAAAGCTATGAAGGTCCAAAGATGTCAGATGAAGAAGAGGAAGAGAAAGAGATTGAGGTGGAAGAAGCTGTCAAAGAAGAGGAAAGGAAAAATACTTTCAAGTCAAAGAAACCAATAGAAACCAAAGTGAAATTCACACCAGCTCCATTTCCTTCAAGGCTAACAAGTATAAAGAGAGAACGGGAAGATGACGAAATCATGGCAGTGTTTCGAAATGTTGAAATCAATATTCCCCTTTTAGATGCTATTACACAGATTCCTAGATATGCTAAGTTTCTTAAGGAACTTTGCACATGCAAGAAAAAGATTAAAGGAAATCGAACTGCAAAAGTTGGGGAAAACGTTTCAGTCGTGTTACAAAAACGACTACCAAAAAAATGCAAGGACCCGGGTGTTTTCACGGTTCCTTGTAAAATGGGTAACCTTTTTGTACCACGCACCATGCTAGACCTTAGAGTATCAATTAATGTCTTACCCTATTAAAGCTATAAGACAATTAGAATTGGACCTTTATAAAAAACCAGAGTTATTATTCAACTTGCCGACCGGTCTTTGGTACACCCAAAAGGTGTATTAGAGGACGTGTTAATGCAAGTCAATGAAGTTGTATTTCCTGCTGACTTTTATATTTTGGATATGGGTGATGACAACACCCCACAATCGAGCTCCATCCTTTTGGGGGAACCTTTCATGAGTACCGCAAAAACATTAATTGATGTAGCAAATGGTACTTTGTCTATGGAGATCGATGGTGAGGTGATCAACTTTAATATCTTTCAAGCTATGCGTTATCCTAATGATATTCATTCTTTAAAGTTCATAGATGTTATTGATTCATGTACTAATGATTGTTTCAACTTTTCAAGCCAAGATGTGCTAACCACCATCTTGAGCAAGCATTTTGATGAAACAGGGATCAAGAATCTGGCTGATAAGTACACCTTGGAGGATGATTTGATGGAAGCAATCAACTCCTTGGAGAAAGCATAGCCTATGAGGGTTGAACCACCCCGCATGAAGCTCAAGAACTTCGATCCGAAACTCCTTCCATCCATAGTACACCCACCAAGTCTTGAGTTGAAAACTCTTCCCGACCATCTCAAGTATGCCTATCTCGGAGAGGAAGAGACATTACCGACAATAATTTCAACCAAGCTAGCAAAAGAAGAAGAAAAATAATTGGTTGAAATTTTGAAAAAGTACAAGGAGGCTAATGGTTGGACCATTGCGGACATAAAAAGGTTGATTCCATCATTATGCATGCACAAAATACGGATGGAAGAGGATTTCAAGCCAACCTGTGAAGCCCAAAGGAGATTGAATCCACCTATCATGGAGGTAGTGAAAAAACAGATCATGAAGCTCTTGAATGTAGGTGTAATCTATCCCATTTCTGATACCGGTGATACTTTCAACCAAGCTAGCAAAAGAAGAAGAAAAATAATTGGTTGAAATTTTGAAAAAGTACAAGGAGGCTATTGGTTGGACCATTACGGACATAAAAGGGTTGAGTCCATCATTTTCATGCACAAAATACTGATGGAAGAGGACTTCAAGCCAACTCGTGAAGCCCAAAGGAGATTGAATCCACCTATGATGGAGGTAGTGAAAAAAGAGATCATGAAGCTCTTGAATGCAGGTGTAATCTATCCCATTTCTGATAGTAAGTGGGTAAGTCCCGTGCAAGTTGTCCTGAAAAGGCTGGAGTCACTATTGTTAAAAACTTCGAAGGGGAATTGGTACCCACCCATGTGAAAAACAGGTGGAGGGTTTGTATTGATTATAGGAAGTTGAATGATTCCACACGTAAAGACCACTTCTATTTGCCATTTATTGATCAAATTCTCGAAAGATTAGCTGAGAAATCTCATTATTGCTGCCTTGATGGTTTTTCTGGTTTTCACCAAATTCCGGTTGCCCCGAAAGACCAAGAGAAAACCACATTTACATGTCCCTTTGGCACCTTTGCATATAGACGCATGTCTTTCGGCTAGTGCAATGCACCCGCGACTTTCCAAAGATGTATGGTGAGCATATTTTCAGAATATGTCGAAAATATCATAGAGGTTTTCATGGACGATTTTATTGTTTATGGAAATTCTTTTAAGGAATGTTTGCAAAATCTCACCAAAATCTTACAATGGTGCATTGACACAAATTTAGTCCTCAATTATGAAAAATGTCAATTTATGGTTGACAAGGGCTTGATACTTGGACATGTGGTGTCACAAAAAGGTTTAGAAGTTGACAAGGCCAAAATTGATGTTATTAAGAGCTTACCATACCCGATGAATGTTCAGGAAGTGCATTCTTTTACTGGTCATGCAGGTTTTTATCGGCGATTTATTAAGGATTTTTCCAAAATCACGGTGCCGATGTGTCGACTTCTACAAAAGGAGGCCGATTTTGAGTTTGGTGATGGATGTAAGAAGGCATTTGATTGTTTGAAAGACTTGTTGACATCCGCCCCTATTATTCAACCGCCAAATTGGGATCTTCCATACGAGATAATGTGCGATGCTAGCAATACCACGCTTGGGGCGGTTTTGGGACAAAAGATTGACCGAGCTCATCATATCATCTACCATGCATCGAAGACTTTGGATAGTGCACAAAGAAACTACACCACAACAGAGAAATAGTTGCTTGCTATTGTCTTTGCTCTAGAGAAGTTCTGACAGTACCTCCTTGGAACTAAAGTGATCATATATTCGAACCATACAGCCATAAAGCTGTTAAGTACAAAGAAATATTTGAAGTCGAGGTTAATACGGTGGATGCTGCTTTTTCAAGAGTTCGATATTGAGATCAAGGACAAGAGTAGAAAGGAGACTTTAGTTGTGGATCATCTAAGCCGCACTGTATCACCTGAAGATGGTATACCAATCTTTGACACGTTTCCAGACGAGCATCTATTTGTAGCCAAAGAAGCACCATGGTATGCATATATCGTCAATTATTTGGTCACAAGTCAATTTCCCCCAGATTCACCCCGTTAGCAAAAAGATAAAATCAAGAAGGAGGCCAAGTGACACATATGGGACGAATTGTACCTTTGGAAGTATTGTGCATATCAAATGATCCGAAGGTGTGTTGAGCAAAAAGAGGTACAATCTATCCTTAATTTTTTCCATGCTTATGCTTGTGGTGGTCACTTTGGAACCCAAAGGACACCTAGGAAAGTTTTAGATAGCGTATTCTTTTGGCCTTTTATATTTCATGATTCTTATGTGTTTTGTGCACATTGCGGAAAGTGCCAAAAATCCGGTTCTTTAAGCTTTAGGAATCAAATGCCCCTTACTCCCATTTTAGTATGTGAGATATTTGATGTATGGGATATTGACTTTATGGGACCATTTCCACCCTATTTTGGTTGTTCATACATTTTATTGGCAGTAGACTATGTGTCCAAATGGGTGGAGGCTATGGCTACCCATACTAATGATTCCAAAGTTGTGGTAGATTTTCTTAAGGTACACATTTTCTCACGGTTTGGCACACCAAAGGCGCTCATAAGTGACCGTAGGACCTATTTCTGCAATAGGATGCTCAAAACTGTTTTGAAGAAGTATGGGGTGACATAAAAAGTCTCAACAACTTATCATCCCCAAACCAATGGATAAGCCGAGATCTCAAACATGCAAATCAAAAGCATCTTGGAGAAAACAGTCAACCCAAACTGCAAAGATTGGAGCATAAGGCTAGATGATGCCTTATGAGCATACGATACTGCCTTTAAAACCCCCCATTGGTATGTCCCCATATATGCTAGTGTTTGGAAAAGCATGCCATCTTTAGGTTGAGCTTGAACATAAAGCTTTTTGGGCTGTAAAGAAATTCAATATGAATGAAGATGAGGTGGGAAACAAAAGGAAGCTAGACATTCAAGCGTTAGAGGAGATTAGGAATGATGCGTACGAAAGCAACATGATTTATAAAGAGAAGACAAAAGCATACCATGACAAAATGATCTCCCGTAAGACTTTTGTGCAAGGAAAAAAGGTGATTCTTTACCACTAGGTTCAAGTTAATTTCATAGAAGTTAAGATCAAGATGGGTTGGTCCTTTCATGGTCACAAGGGTATTTGACCACGGTGCGGTGGAAATCACTAGCCAACAAACTGGAAAAACATTCAAAGTCAATGGTCATAGATTGAAGTCCTTCTACAAAGGATTCGAGGTGAAGAATGGTGAGATAGAAGTTGTTGGGAACCTCACATACCAAGACTTTAAGATAATCGGGGGCAAAGTCGAGCTAACGACTTAAAACAAGGGCAGCTTACCGGGAGGCAACCCGGGGGTATTTCTGTATTTTCTTTAAAAACAATTTCCATTTCTTTGAGTTTTTGGTTTTTAATGTTCCAAATGCATTTAAATATGATTTAAAGTCACCAAACGAACCTTGGGATGCAAAAACATTTCATTTGAATGAGAGGGAAATTTTTTGGGTTCAAAAAGTGGAAGTGGCAATCAGAGAGGTACACAACCCGTGTTCCTCTTGCCTTCCAATGAACACGGTCTTGTTTATCAATGACAAGCAATCTCGCAGTCAGAGAGGTACACAGCCCGTGTCATTTTTCCTTTATGACCAACACGGGCCGTGTTTAGCCAAATCTCGCACATTTTATGCCCAACACGGGCCGTGTCAATTTGCCCTTATGCCCAACACGGGTTGTGTTCGCGCATCAGACTTGGTGGGTTTTAATGCTAACAATCGGGTTTTTGCCTCATTCTTACACACACTCATTCCAAAATAGCACCTTTCCCCCAAGAAAACCCCAAGGTCCAATTTTCATCAAAAATCCTTTGATTCTTCACGATTTTGGCTTAAAACTTCAAAAAGGTTTGATTTTCAACTCCCCCAATTCATCTCCTACATCTAATACACAATTTTATTGCATTTTCATGGTGGATTTGGGGGGTTTTGACAAACCCTAGGTCCAGAAATTTCTTAGAATTTTGGTGTTTTTATGCTTATTTCTTCATGTAGGCAAACTTGGGGAGGTTGAAGACGGTCTTTCTCACCAACTAAAACACATTTCCACAAACAATTCAGTTCATTCTTTCCTATTCTTCACTTGTGGAGTTTGTGTTCTTTAGGTCAAATTGCATGTATCTGTGGTCATTTTGGACTTGACAATAACTTGGAAATTATTCAAAACTGAGTTTCCCGCGAATTCTTGGTGGCAAAACTTTAGTTGACCGGACCCGTCAATAATTGACTTTTTGACCCATTGACCGGTTGACTTTTCATCTTTGCCCCATCTTTTTCATATGGAAGGTGAACATTCTAAACGACCGAGGCATACTAAGGCCTCGACCCGTCGTCGTAGAACCCCATCATCGCCATCTAGGTCCCCGTCACCCCCGCCTCAATCCCCACCCAATCCGGCCCATGGTGGTGTGGTTTGTCTTGGCCCTATTCAAGCTGCCAAACTTGAGGCCTTTCTCCAATGCGCACATACAACCCAACAATTTGTGCATGTGCCATTTCTCCGCGAGTTGCACATCTACAACCAAGTCCACACCTTGTTCCGGAACATTTGATGGCAAGGGTTATTAAGGGTCCACAAGCTCAACTATAAAGTTCCAACAACCTAGTTTTTATCTTCAGTCTATTTGGACCACGGTGTCCTTCATTTTTGGCTTATGAATCAAGATCATGCCTTGTCCCTAGATCAAATCAATGACATAGTTGGGGCTCCTACCGAACACACCTTTGGCCCCAATGATCCAATCCCAAGATACAACGATCTTACGTGGTGGACCAATCTTACATGTCAGCTTCCCTATGTCTCAAATTCTCCTAAGGCCTCATTTCTTATCCACCATGTGATGAAAGTGTCCCACAGGATTATCGCTTCACTTGTCATCCCTAGAGAGGAAAGAAGCACCATTAGCTCCCTTGAGCTCAAAATACTCTATGGTATGGCCCACCCGGACGATAATCTCATTCCTCACTATGGCTCATTCCTATGTAATAAACTCACCCACCTCAGCACATCTCGATCTGGCAAAATATCTTGTGGTGGCATTGTCAGTTTATTTGCCAAAAGCGCTCCAGTCTGGGCCCATATCTTGGAATTCACCAACCTCTTCCCGGTGAGGCCTACCTTACCATGTGAATCCTTGAGTCTATGAGAATGTTTTGGGTGGAGGACGGGAACCATTATTGGACTGTGGGTCAAAACCATGATCCACGGCTCCTCATCACCCCGGAAAATCGGGATATCCTTGCCCTCAGGCGACCCAACAATTTTACCGACTGACAAATCACACTATATCTCTTCCCCGATTCCTTCTCCGAGGAGGAAGAGGAGGAAAATGGAAACAGTGACAAGAGTGGCGGGGCGACACTACAAAATTCTCCTCCCAGGGTTGGTGCCAGCTCATCTCATCAGGTTGGTCACCCATCCTATCACTAACAATATATGGATCAATTTCAGTCGATCCATACCCACCTCGAGACTTACAATCAAGATCTCGCGAACCTAACTGAAAGTTTCTCTTCGTTCACCACTGAATACACTTGAGATAAAGAGCGCCAGTGTAAACATGTGGAGGACTTTTGGGCTTGGACCCGAAACTATGATTACTATCCTTATTCTCCTCCTCCTCCGCAATAGGTTGTTCCGCCCTCTCCAAGCATCAGGGACGATGCTTATCTTTAAGATTGGGGAGGGGTAGAGTTGTACATTAGGTGCATTTCATACTCATGCATACGTTTCTTAAAAAAAAATTTTATTTCAAGTTTTTGCATTTAATCTTTTTCATTTTTTAATCATTTTCATGCATCATCATCATGCCTTTAAAAAAAAGAGTACGAGATGATGACATTCTTTACATACAATAGCTCCAAGAAGTGGAAAAACAAAAAATCAAAATGAAAAAATATGGAAGCAACCAGATAGTTACCGGAAGTGTAGAATCAGCTATCATAACTAGGGGACCCAAACACCGTAATTCGAGACCCTAGCCTTAGATAATAAAAAGAATTTATATTGAAACGTTTTTTGGGCGGTAATAACAGCTTTAGGATGATTTGCTTCTAAATGTATAAAAAGAATCTTTATCGACAACTCTGGACCCACAGAACACGGACCTATTTTTTGACACGCGTTACCCCCGCGGTAACAAAGAGCTTAAGTATCAGATCCATAAAGTCAAGAAAGAATGAAGGGTACAACTTTCTTATCTAGCACCCAAATCAAAATTTCAAGTGCCAAAACGAAGAAATCTCAAGAAATCCAAAAATGAAGATTGAAGAATCCAAGTTAAAAACGAAGTACAAATGAAAGTTCAATCAAATGAAAAGCCAATTCAAAGTTAAATCTAGCGAATAAAGAACTGTGTGATATGATACTTGTGGCTCTAAAAAAAGTGAAAGTATAGGAGCTGGGCTCCTTCAGGTGGGCTCGCTATTTCAGCGAAAGCTGACTCGCCGTGACGGGTTCTTAAGGATGCGTCGATTCTGATTCTTGGCCATCTAGTCTTAAGGACAAGAGATCCGAACTATGTTATTTTTTCCCATAAAGCTTAGTAAGGTATAAAGTTTTAATAAAACTAGGGTTGGATCATTGGGTTACACCGTTTTAGGTCTTCCTCACTTTGGGAGTCTGTGATACATGGAAGGAAGAAGGATGATTGCCTAGGTATTAATGATTGGAGCCATATTGATGTAATGTCTGATCGTACTTATATAGATTATTTACTTGTGCTTTGAATTTCTTTTTGATACATTTTGTTTCTTTAGTGCTTCTGTACATATTTTTCTTTTCCTTTTTCATGGTTTTCGTTGCATGCATTCATTCCTAGCCTTTAGGACCCTTTTGTCCCTTTTTGCTCTATGTTTCATTTTGTCATCTAGAAATCGTCCTATTTTGTCTGATTCTTGTTCTTTCTTGGGGACAAGAAAGGTCTAAGCTTGGGGAGATTTGTTAGGTGCAATTTGTGAACCTTTTTGCACACCTTTTAGTCCCATTTCATGCATCTATTTAGCATAATTGTCCTTCATTTGTCTTGCATTTCATTGTATTTCTTGTTATTCTCTAGGACAACCTTATTTGCACATTTTTATGTCTTTTTCAGGTAAACCAGAGGTTGGAATGCGCTTTGTAAGGTGTCGGGAAGCATTGGTGAAGATTTTGGGATGGTCGGGCGAAGAACGAAAAAGTTGGAAAAAGCAAGTTTGGATTCGGATTCAGAGGGCTACACGGCGCATGTTGGGTTTGGCCTAGAAATCCAACACGGGGTGTGTTTGACCATTCTAGGCACTTTAACGACACTGAACACGCCCCATGTTCATTTAGCCTATTTGGACACGGGGTGTGTTGGTCCAGATGAACACTTTTGAGCATCATACTTTAGAGTTTGAATCGAGGATTGAAGGGTGTGTTTTCACTCAACACGACCCATGTTGATTTACTCTATATCTACACGAGCCGTGTTCGACTTAAAAACTGCTTTTTGGCAGTTTTTCCTATTTTCCTTATCTTGAGAATTGGGTCATTTTGAGGGGATATCAGAGCATAGATTGGAGGGTAAAATTTGAAGGTTTTAGAAAGGGTTTGTCCGTTAATCATTTGGAAACATTTTAAATTCTTCTTTGTAAGCACTTTAGCACTTAATTTCATCTTTTAAACTTGTTAATCTTGTTCTAGCCATGTGTGGCTAGAACCCTAACTTCTCCAATTTCATGTTTTGACTTTTTGGTTGTGAATCAAATCATATTACCTTATGTTTGTGTTTAATTTTTATCTAGTGAAACTGATTTTACTTTAATCAAATGTTTGATTCTAATAATGATTCTTATTGGCCATTTGAATTAGGGTTAGGTCATTCAAGTTATTCATTTTGCAAAATCCGTAATTGTTTTGTGAGTTGAACTAAGTAACAAACATTAAATTGATTTCTTATGAATGAATTTGGTGTAAATCTTTTCACACATTCTTACGCTCTCGAGATTGTGAGGAGTATTGGGTGGTGTTGGGAACATTCATAATAAGCTTAATGCAATCTTTTAATCTAATTCTAAGAGCTTGTTTAGATTAGGTTGGTAAGGTTAGGGTTAATCAAAGAGATTGTTTTGATTGATTAATGTGGTGAACGAAAAGTGTTAGAGCTTTTTAACACTTTTAAGTACCAACTTAGATAGAATGAAACAAATGTCTTGTCATCTTTGATTCACATTGCTGGATTGTCATACATGAAGTTGGAGTCCTTACAAAATCTTAACTTAATTCACTAATTTGGCCGATTACGTGTGTTTTTAATTTGTTTGTTTAGTCATTGCATTCTAAACCCCCCACCCCCCCTTTTACTGTTGGTGACCATAGTACCTTGTGCAAAGAGGTATATGCTAATTATCCCGTGTCTCTGTGGATCGACCCTATTTGCCTTGTACTACCTTTTAGTGCAATATAGTGGGATTCTTTTGGATTATATCGCATCCCTTTATTTATTGGGTTTGACATGCCTAACAATACTTTATTATTATCATAGATTAGGTGATGTCTCTTATTTGTAGGGATTCACATCGTATTGCTTTACTATACGTATTAGGGTTCGTATCATTAGTTGTTTATCGAACCCTAGATCTTAGTGCTCATTCTCTTGATGAAAACATTTTCTTAGTGAAAAACCATTATGTTACTCTTCTTTGTTCTTTCATTCATTCTTATTGTTAATCTTCATAGATCAAGGGAACCTATAACTATTATCAGAGCAGGTTCCTTTAATCGATTAACAATGTCTTCATCATCTTCTTCAAATCCTTCCAAAACCACTTGTAGTAATAAAATTCCATAGTTTGATGAAAAGAATTTCACCATATGGAAATCAAAGGTAATGATGGTCCTTGAAACTATAGATTACTTCATGATAGACATTGTCAAAAAGGGTCCTCGTATACTTATGATCCAATCTATGAAGGATAATATTCAAGATGGTGATTATATCCAATAACTTGTCCATGAATTCAGTGATGAAGATGAACTCCTTTATACTCTTGAAGTTAGAGGCCATTTTGCCATAAGAAACTCTCTTCCCTATGATTTCTACCAGTCCGTTCAAAATTGGCAATTTTCTAAGGAGATGATGGATATGCTGATTGTTTCCTATGAAGGTGGTGATGAAGTTAATGATGTTAACATGAATAGTCGAAATCAATGATATGTGCATTTTGATCAGCAAAAGAATGAGTCTCTTACTCAGGTCTTCAATCTTTTTAATTTCTTAATGAATGATTTTAGCTCCCAAGTCGCCGGGTATAAAATTAATCTATTATCCTATTTAATTAAGAAAAAGGTGGTGAAAGGGGTCATGAGTGCGTTGGGTGTATATTAGGTACGCACGACATACTCCTTGCATGCACATCATCAGGCTGATCCTGACGTACGCTAGGCGTACTCAAGCCAGGGGAAAACGTCAATTTTTAGGGTTGTCACATTAATTAAGGTCCTTAAGGTCTTTAAGTGCATAACCCTTTCATCCTCCATTGTGTTTTAGTGCTAATCTTGAAACCCTATCCATCTTGAGTGCATTTTTGAGCTTAAATTGTGTGTTTGGGTTTTCTTTGGTAGTTTTGAAGAAGAAGGAAGTTTGAGAAGAAGAAAAGGAGAAGAAGGCGCTTGTAGATCTAGAGTTTGTGCATCATTTCTAACCTATTGAAGGTATAAAGTCTGAAACTTGTTCATTCTATGCCTAGATCTAGATTTAGTGAAGATTTTAGCATATTTAGTCCCATAACTTGGTTTTTTTGAGTATAGGCTACTCCAGGCTATTTGAGCTGTCCTTTTGGACTATTAGGAGTGTATGGATTCATAAAAATTATATCTTGGAGGTTAAGACTCAATCATGCATGTGCTAGTGACCACATTTAAGAGTTAGAGGGATTAATTCTTGGTTTGAGTCCTATTAAGGCATGTAAGTGCATAAAATTTGCAACTTTATGGCTTAAGACACTATTATAAGCTTGGATCTAAGTTTTAGATGCTAGGGCTTAATGGATTTATACTTGGGTGCAAGTTTGGGCTAACTAGCCAGTACATTGGGCGTATTCTAGATTACTCTGCGTGTACTGGGCCAGTGCCCCGATTCCGGATCGTCATTAATATACGTTGGCCCTATGTATGTTGCATATACGTAGTCTGTGGACTTAGAAGATTTTTGGGCTTGAGTATTGTTGGACTTTTTACTTGTTTAGATTTGGGCCTCAGGCCCACCTATTGTAGTAAGGTATTCGTGGGTTTTAGGTTGTGTTGGGTACTCTTAGGCCATATTGGGCCTTGGAGGCCTTGTAGTTGGGCTTGGATGCCTTTTTAGGCTTGTATGGATTTAGGCCTTGGTGAGAGGAAGGCCTAATGAGGAAAGGGTGAAGAAACCCTTTTTGCCTTAAATTCAAGGATGAGGGTTTGGACTTTCGGGTTAGAATATTGGCCTAATTTCTAATTAGGGTTTTATACTTGTGCCTTGGGGAGAGGATTTCATAAGTCATCCGTCGTGTGTGATTTGATACCTTTAGTCTGAGGTGAGTTTCCTTCACTGTATCTATGGTTCGAAGGTACCAATATCGACCCATTACTTCATTATTTAGTATGATGATTGTCTTCTTGACATAATTCAGTTATGCATGTATTTGCTTGATGACTCTATGATTCTTGTTAACATATGATATGGTTGTGGTAAGGGTAAAATAGAACCGATATTTGGAGGAAATAGACCAAAGGGGATTGCAAGCACCTATATATGCTTGACAGTATACGGTTGAAATAGACCGAAGGGGATTACAATCACCCATATACGCTTGATAATATTCGGTTGAAATAGACAGAAAGGGAGTGCAAGCACCCAGATATACCTGGCTGTATCTTTGTATGTGTTGGATTAATGTCTAAGTCCATAACTATAATTGGTAAGACTTGACCTGACCCGACATGGTCCATTTGGATTGCATGGCATCATGCATTTGGATAGACTAAGTGAGAGAAATAAAACACTTATGGTCATTAATATATTATAAGTTCGAGTATATTAATAATAAGAATAATAATATTTCATTAGTATTGATCAAGAATTAATTTAGAATTAATTATGTGATCAAAAGAAGACTAATTAAATATATGGGTTGATTGTGTAAATCATCCATACTTATATAGTGGGCTAATGCTCCATGGATTATCTAGTTGGGTTGAACCCATAGGATACTCCATAGAGGTTACATAACCCATGGGTCATGGAAATGAAAGGTCATGACAATTAGGGCTTACATGGTGTAACCCTAATTGTAACACACTATATAAGCATCATATTATTCACCAAAATCGGCCACTAGTGTGTGTAAAAGGAAGGCTAGCCGATTTCATGAGTTGTAGAATTCTCTCAAGTTATTCCAAATGTATTTGGTGTTGTGTGAACCATTTGAGGTGTCACACTTGAGGCACTAGGCACTCAAGCTTCATGAAGACATTTTACATTAAAGAGGTATCTATTCTATCTTGTTATATTCATTGTTTTGTATGCTAGATTAGGATAATACCTTGGAAGTTCATATTTGCATGTATAATAGAGAAAACATATATCCAAGGTATTTAGGCTTGCATGTACACTTAGGAGTGTTAGAATGCTCAAAACCCAACAGTGGTATCAGAGCTATGGGTTGTTTTCTATTATATTTGATGCAAATGTTTTTTTCCCAAGTTAAAGGAAAAAAAAAGAAAATGAAAAAAAATTGACGTTTGTCAAATTTTAAGATAATTACTTGTTTTTGTGAAAAACTAATTATTTGTAAAATTTGAATGATTTGCTATATGAGTTAAATTAGGTCAAATTTAGTAAAAGATAAAATGATATGATTATTTTCTTAGTTTTAAAAGTTTGATCTAAAGAGTTTTTTGAAACCTCCATAAGTTATGGATATCAAAAGGTTTAAAAAAGAAATTGATTCAAAGTTTTTTATGGAGTTACAAAAATTGGTGTTAATGTTTTAAAGAATTCCATAACTTGTTCTTAAGTTATGGAACATGAAAAGTTTCATCATTAAACAAACATTAAACTCCATAAGTTATGGGATCCAAAAGTTTTTTTTTTGAATTATTTTGATCTTGTGAGTTGATTTAGATTAATAGAAAATTATGTGATAATATGTTTTCAATCCATTTTAATCTAAGAGTTGATTCTAAAATGTGTTTTTGTAACATGTCCTCATGTTACTTGAAAAATCACATTTAAGTTTCTTAAAACTCATAAAAGTTGTAATAGGTTACAAAATGAAGAGTCTTGTCCTCATTAAATGGTTTTATGACTCCATAACTTGTCCTCAAGTTATGGAGGTTCAAGAGTCTCTTTATTAAATAAAAAAAATGTGTAACCTTAATTAATTCCATATGTTACAAAATACAGAAAAGTTACATTCTTTTATTAGTTTAAAGTCTTCCATAACTTGTCCTCAAGTTATGGAACTTGAAGAGTCTTTTAATTAAAACTACTTTAAACACATAAGTTATGGAATTAATTAGTTTTGAATAGTTTCAAAACTTTCTCTCAAGTTTTGGAATTTGAAAACTTTTCACTTATGAATACTTTAATTCCATATTAGCCCTTAAAATTTTAAAACTTAAAATTCAACCCTTATACTTTATAATATTATAAGTTAATAATATATATATATATATATATATATATATATATATATATATGTATGTATAAGAGTAAAGTCAGTCTTACCGTTAGTAGGCCTCATTCCCGAAGCCGGTCTATAAGGGGGGTATAAGGTTACTGCCTATAAAATGGCAGTTTAATGGGTGTCCACTCTCACCAACCGCTTCCTTGACCGGTGGAGGGTCGTTAGCCAAACGGGTAGGAGAAGCACTATAATTCTCCCTTCATTAAAAGTATTAATGATAAATACTAAGTAACTAAACCTTTTATAAATACCCAATCTTAGTTACTTAGGAAAATGTGAATAAGGTGCTAATCCATGAAATTACACTTTGCACTTTGTTTAAGTCGATTAGTGGAGCGTGTGTGGTTAACTGGCACACTAACTCGTATTTAACAAGGTAGGCAAAGGGTAACTTAATATTTATCATAGTATCGATGGAGCGTATGTGGTTAACTGACACATCGATTAAGGGGTAAACACTTAAGGGTACCAAGTATATTTGCATGGTTATTCACACCTTGTTTTGTGATCCTCGGCATCCCAGTCACAAAACCTGAAGGGCACACTCGAGATTGAAACATGCCATTGAACAGTTCAATGAATCTCAAAATATCTAGGAGTTTCAAATCCAATTAAAACCTAATAATACATTTCATTTATCTTGGTGGAAATTGGTGAATTGTCATTAACCTACATTCAAATATTTTTTAACTTGGATTACGAAATCCCTCTTCCAAGTTTATATAACTATTGTGTTGGGTCCTAGTGTTAATATTTCATATTGGGTGTTATATTAAGGACTTTAAATCAACTATCTTGAATATCTCCCAAAAGATATCTGGTTTAGACACTTATGATCTTCCCAAATCTCTTGAAACAAGCTTTCCTAAATAAAGATGATGTCCCATGGAAATCATACTTCTTTCACCTCCTCCAATTATTCTCCCTAACCCACA
This sequence comes from Lactuca saligna, assembly GCF_052625555.1. Lineage (NCBI taxonomy): Eukaryota > Viridiplantae > Streptophyta > Magnoliopsida > Asterales > Asteraceae > Lactuca > Lactuca saligna. Next base: position 57,934,046 of record NC_136424.1, read on the forward strand.
AGTTCTTGAAAAATTTAAGGTCACTCAAGCCTTGTTGGCAAGGCATGGTCTAGGTGTGATCACATCTTGGAGACGTAGTCACATATTGACAAGTCGGGAGAGTTGGATGTCAAAGTCTTGAGAAAGTTGGTGGCTTAACTACTTTCTAAGTCACGTAGTGAGTTCCTTTGGGACTCATATGAAACAGACTATGACAAGACCCTTAATGATCTTATCTATTTGCTAAGATCAACTTCCTAAAACACTGTGGACATTGACAATGATGACATTGGATATCCAGTAAAGCTCCCTCTTCCCAATAAAAAGGGATCAGTCATAGTCAACTCGGTTGAACAAATGGTAAAAAGAGAGGCTAAGTCTGAGATAGTCCCATTATCAAGGGTCGATAGGTAACTATTGCCAAAGGCAGGGGCATTGGTTGCGAAGCTGCTAAATTTACCTAAGGATGTTAAAGTCAATAAGTTTGGCTCTACTTCAGGTAAAGTCCATTGTCTAACTCTTTTAAGTACATGCTGATTCTGATCGCGAAGATGGATTTCAATTGCATGATTCGGTGATCAGAATTTTGGGCTATTAATTAAGAGTTATGATATTTATATTGCTTAGGAATAGATAACAACAAGGTTTTCATATGGATTGTAAGGATAAGTTTTTCCGCAAAGTTTTAAAATAAAAGAAAAAGGTTTTGATTTTATTTTAAGTATCCTTACAGTGACATTTGTGAAAAGTTGTTGCCTATAAGATTCCACTGATAGGAATATTGGAAAATGAATTTGATTCTTTCATTTGTGGTAGTGTCTAAATTTACCAAATAAGGAAAGATTCTCATCACCCAAGTTTCAAGTGGACCGGAACTTGGAATCATACAAGTTGTACAGTATCATGAATGAGAACTTTCAACTTTGGAAAATTAATACTAGTCCTTGTTCACATGTATATGTGAGTCAAGTGAAGGACTAAGGGATCGAGCACACATTCGTGTGCACTGGTCAAGTCCACCACAAAAGATCGATAAGATTATTCATCATAATTTACTAAAGCTCAGTAAATATGGCTATACGTACAAGCTTAAGTGTAATTCTGAGACAATGGAAAAGGTTCCAATGTATGGCAGAGCGAATAAGAAGAATCAAATTAGGCAGAAGGATAAAAATTTCTCAAATCTGAAAAGATACGAGAGAACTTTAGTATCATGTTATATGATCATTTTAATGATTTAGAGACCTTATCGCAATTCATCCTCTAAGTGCATTCTGGTAGCTAAGAAGAGGAGCTATGAATTGTTGAAGTGGTTAAATCAAGAAGATGATTCATACATCGTTCCAAAACAATTCTTAGAGTTATACTCTAAGAATGTAACTTGAGTGACATGTCTTAAAGAAGGTTTAAAAACACTTGTCAAATGTAAGAGTAAAATTTTTCTACTCTCGTACATTTGAAATTGGTAAGTTGTGATGTTTTGGATAAAACAAATACCAACTAAGGCTAATTGTGTGAAGTGTTTGTCTTGATTAGAATCCACACTATCTCTTTAATATTTGACAAGAGAGTCTTATATGTCAAGAGGACAGTGGGAGTCTTAAAGGTCTTGAAAGTGTCAAGAACTAATCAAGAATAAAACCTGAAGATCTTCACTAGCACACGACTTGAGGTTCATAACCTATCATGTTGACATATTCTATGCCCATTCCAATTAAATTTGGCTTTGCATATGAGTTCTTAGAGTTCTCAATTGGTTGCACAACAACTTGGAAGCAATGGCAGACCCTTGAGCTACCAGGTGGCAAGAAATTAGGATTGAGTTCAGTCCATATGAGTTTGGATTTGTCATTAACCTTTTCTTGTGACTATGATTTTGACAATTCACATGGATAAGAACACATACACCATTAAATCTAAGTGTCATAAGGTTTGTCTCCGGTTCATGAAAATGGTAGTGAGGAAACACTTTCACTAAGTAGAATTTAGCTAGATAGCAATTGTGATATTTGCATTCTCAAAGTCGTTAGTGGAGCGTGTGTGGTTAACCGGTACACTAAAATGGACTTGTGAGAAGTGACAAAGGTCTAAACAATCAAGACTATGATTACGACATCCTTTTTCATAGTTCTTAAAAGTGTTTAGACACACCTGTGAGCTATCTAAGATAAGGTGTATGATATTGATAAAGTTTTATCAAAGCAATCTAGTATCAGAAATCCAAACTTTGGTAAGAAAGTCAATAAAGTATTGATTTCTAGAAGTCCATCTAATTTCTGTGTACATGTCAAAGCTAGTGGGAGCATAAGTGTTATGCTAATAATCATCATGTTAGTAGGAGCATGATAATTATGATAAGTATTGCAAGTTAGCAATGTTAATTATAGAAAACAAAAGGTTTTAATTGGGAAAAAGTTGTTTTGCTATAATTAAGGGAGAGGAAATTACACTTCATCTCAAATCTAAAAGCTTAGATTGAGGTTTTAATCGTATTTAGTTAAGAATATATATGAATGTTATGTTGGAATGGCTGAACATAAGAAAATTCTATATATGGGTCCATTATTTGCGTTCTAAAATTTGATGATGATTAAGGAATCCCTTCTCATAATCTGAATTATGAGAACTTGGCAAATTGAAATGGAAATATTATAGAAAAAGACTGGTTTAGTCTTAATGTGAGACATCATGAATCGTGTCCCATATGCTTTGGATATAGGATCAATTACATGTGCTATATTCATCCTTTCTAAAATTTTCCAAATGCCTGGGGCATTAAGAAGGGAAAAAGGTCTACAATTGGATATGACTAAAAGGATTAAACAATTGTCGAGGACAATCTAAGGTTTACCAAAGATTGGTTGCTCAAGGACAGTTGGAAGTATAGTGATAATTCTGGAAGGACCATATTGACATAATATGTAAGGAGTCAACTCTTGTTCAAAAAGTGATAGTCAAAATGGAATATGGAAATGTTTCAATGTTAGAAATTATTCAATCTGTGTAAGATTAGGAAACTTAATGCAAGAAGGATGTTTCCAAGGAGTTGATCTCCTTTGGAATGCTTTGTAATGTTTTTTGTCAAGTCTTTGTGACTTTGTGCATAATCATTACAAGAGGATCAATGCATATAAGTTTAGAATCTAACAGATTTTAGTAAATGACATGAATTTGGAATTCTTGCATTTGCAGTAAGGATTTGGGATAGTGAAAAGAGGATCATTGGAGTTATGTTCAATTGATCTAATTCACAAAGTAAATATCATATACAAACATAGTATGCATACTTGGTGTATGGCATGACTAGTGTTTAGAAAACATAGTGTACATTCTTGGAGCATGGGACAACTATTGTTTTAAATTCAAGAATAAATTTGATAGCTGAAACAGTATACAATGAATAATGTGTAATCATATGGTGATAAATAAAAGGTGTTTTATTTATGTTAATAGGTTTGGATACCATATTGGATTCAATTATTATTGTGTATCATTTTACATGTTTTAACTTCCAGAATAACTAGGTCATTGTTCTGGACGACTAAGTTATTCAAACCATCCACAATCAGTCATTTGTTGGAAGTAGATATGAATTAATACTATCATGAGTTGGCTTATAGAGGTCTAAGATGTTGGACAAAGGGCTACAACACTCATGAGTGCTCATAAGTTCTGAGTATTGGATTCAAACCGCGCTCATTGGAATGACTTCATGGATTTTATCACGAGTGATCATGAGATGATAATATCTTATATTCTTCAAACCTAGAGATATGAGTTGTTACTATGAGTTGGTTGTACATTGATTGCACGAAAACGCATACGGTAACTCAGTGTTATAAAACGTGCATTTGTGTATGATTCAACAAGTAGTAGAACAAGCCATATGAGTTGAAGTTTATCCATTCCTTTTACCTTTGGGATAAAAGTGATATCTGTGGGCCCCTCGATGATTTGATGATGACAAATGGAAGTGCTCGGTCGGGCCAAGACTGATTTGATTTGTTCAATTAGTCAGTCGTCATAAATCGAAAATCGGGAAACAACAAATGGATAGAGAGAATGATTATAATCCATGTCTCAGTCCATATGATATCTAGAATGGAGGAATATATGATCCCTTATCTAATGGACAAGTCATTGACAAAGGTCAGAGTTCATCTACAAGGTCAGAGTTCGTCGGAAGCTTTTGAGAGCTACGATTTCCAGTCGGTTCTTGAATTCATACGCAATAATAGTTTTAGACTTATCCAAGTGGGAGACTGTTGGATTAATGTCTATATCCATAACTATAATTGGTAAGACTTGACCCGAATCGGCATGGTCCATTTGGGTTGCATGGCATCATGCACTTGGATAGACTAAGTGAGAGAAATAAAACACTTATGGTTATTAATATATTATAAGTTCTAGTATATTAATAATAAGAATAATAATATTTAATTAGTATTGATCAAGAATTAATTTAGAATTAATTATGTGATCAAAAGAAGACTAATTAAATATATGGGTTGATTGTGTAAACCATCCATACTTATATAGTGGGCTAATGCTCCATGGATTATCTAGTTGGGTTGAACCCATAGGATACTCCATGGAGGTTACATAACCCATGGGTCATGGAAATGAAAGGTCATGACAATTAGGGCTTACATGGTGTAACCCTAATTGTAACACACTATATAAGCATCATATTATTCACCAAAATCGGCCACTAGTGTGTGTAAAAGGAGGGTTAGCCGATTTCATGAGTTGTAGAATTCTCTCAAGTTATTCCAAGTGTATTTGGTGTTCTGTGAACCATTTGAGGTGTCATACTTGAGGCACTAGGCACTGAAGCTTCATGAAGACATTCTACATTAAAGAGGTATCTATTCTATCTTGTTATATTCATTGTTTTGTATGCTAGATTAGGATAATACCTAGGAAGTTCATATTTGCATGTATAATAGAGAAAACATAGATCCAAGGTATTTAGGCTTGCATGTACACTTAGGAGTGTTAGAATGCTCAAAACCCAACAGTATGGTCTATGGTATTTTAGGGGAACCCACTAAGCTTTGTTTTTGTAGTTTTTATTTTATGTTTTAGGAACTTCTAGTTAGAAGGGGAAGGGTCTGGCCTGATCGCACTGCATCACCCTATGGCTTCCACATTTTGAGATTTTTGGAATTTGTACTCTGATAACATGTGGCTATGATACACTTTGACTGTTTTGATATGAGTATAGTATGTTTTGAACGAATTTAATATTTATTTTTGTATTTTGGATATGTTACAATAATATATGTCGTCTTAATATGAACAAAACTATAAATTCCTTGGTTCTCAAGTTTCTTGATTCACTGAGCGATAATTGAGAACATCATGTAGATGTTATGAAGAACAGTTAGAAAAGGTAACCATGGATTTGGCCTCTTTATTCGTTAATCTTCATAATCATGAAGAAAAGAAGATCTTACAAAAGTAAATCATGTGTGACACTCACAAGGGCAGATCTAATTCACTCTATTTGAAGAAGTATGATCAAAGCAACAACAATAACTTCTCTAACGAATTTGAAGGTGAAGCCTGATTGTCAAGCACTAAATTATTCAAAATTATAAGAAACCATGTGGATTTAAAAGCTTTCAATCAATGACAGACTAAACTGCATATAAGATTTATGACACTGGAAGAAAATCTGATACTGGAAAGAAAGAGGGACCTAAGTGTTACGATTATGGACGAGTTGATCATTTTTCCAAGGAACGCAAATCCAAGAAGGTAGACACTAATTAAGATTATGAGGTTAAATAGAAGAAGTTGTTGGCCTCTTTAAAGAGATAGATTATTTATGTGAATATCTTGGTTGTTGTAGTTGAGAACTGGGTTTATGATAAAGAGTTATCTGATGAAGATGGAGAAAAAGAAAAATGTTTCATGGATCACACTGATGCTCCAGTTACATATAAAGAAAGCAGAGGATCTGGTACCTTTAAAGCTCATCTAGCGAAAGCCGCTAAGGATTCAAAGAAACAGGATTGGGATTCCTTGTCCTTATATTAGGTAAACAAGTTCATCACTCACTCTGATAATGAAAAGTATATTATGTTTGATTACTCGTTTCATAATTTATCTAAAGTTAACCAAGAAAAACACTCACTTAAGTTAGATATTGACACACTGATAAAAAAATTTGTCCATAATTGTAAATACTCTTTCTTTAACTAACACTAACGTCACCAATATAGCTCTTACCAATATTGATATTAATTCCAAAAAGGATAGATTTAAAATAAGCTTCCAGGTATCATGAATAACTAAGCTCACTCTCACCATAAGTTAAATAATATAGTAGACACCCATATAACTGATCAATGTGAGAAAATCTTGGTGGAAACATTCATGACCTCGTCAACATTTATAAACATATTGAAACTGAACAAAAAATTTCTTCTAGTCATGATCTCAAGGAAGATTTTAAGTCTTTGTTCATTAGTCACTCATTCATAAATCAATCTCTAATTGATAAGCACTGAATGATGAATCCTAATGGTGTCACCGTTTGCACTACCCATCTAACTGCATTGGATCCTACTATTAGAAACCTGCCCTTGACATTCCTACCCCAACCACTGAAATTTATATCAAGTTTCCTATATCTAATGGTGAATTTCACTCTACACATGAGATACTCAATGAGTCCCTTGAATGTATTATTAACTGTCATAACACTGGTAATGCTCATTCCCATGACAATGTTGGTTCTTTGTGTACATCAACGTCTCGGGCCCCCTCCACATCCTATCATTAACAAATCCGTTATATCCACATCTTGTTCCAAAATTCATGAAAAAATCTCAACTCATTAGAAACCTAAGTGTATGAGAAGTTTTAACAAAAAAAAACATGGGACAAGGGTATGTTCTCATTATGGGGATACTTCTCATATGATCAGCGAGTGTACTTTTGGTGAAAATACTAAGAGATCTAACAATGTTCTGTTTAAAAATGAAAGTGTACCAAAAGGGATAAGTCTTTAAATTGCCTTCCTTCTTTTTGTTATGATATATTTAATGTTAAAATATTTATGAAAAGACCCATTGATAAATAGGTCAATGTGTCCTAATTTGTTTCTTATCACTACAGGGTTTAGCAGCGTGTTCGATATCTCTATAGTGGGTGCTTAAGACATATGAAAAGATATAAGTCTCTCCTGAATGATTGTGTTGAGAAGGATGGCCCAGTGGTAACATTTGGAGAGAACAACAAAGGAATAAATAAGGGATTTGTATCGATTCAATGCATGACTATGGATTTCAAGGATGTTTCTTATGTCTTACGACTAAGACATAACCTTTATTTCATAAGACAACTTTGTGACACTGGTTATAAGGTTTTCATCAGCAAAGAGGAGGGAAACATCACAGATTCAAAGAATTCAAACTTACTCACTGCTATTAGGAAAAATAACATTTATGTTCTTACTGTGTTTGCTGTTTTATAGGCATTTATTGCTTTTTTATTTTTAGTAATTTATTGCGTTTCTTTTAAAACTTTAAAACTATAGAAACAAGTCTTTTTCTTTAAGATAATCCTAGATTTCAGTTTTTTTACCAAAGGATTATTGCATACATATATTTTCTTGATTATTAATCACTAGTGTTTTTTTTTCTTTCATTCTTGAAGTTTGAAGATCATCTATATTCTAAATTTAATGTTGACCTATATCTTCCCTTCTAAACGAAAAGACCAGCTCGCCTAACTTTGCACATCATTTATTGCAAGATCTTACCATTAAGATTGGTCTTATAAACCATTCTTAATGGCTGTGCTCTTTTCTTTAGTGCTTGTTTCCTTCAGCATAAAATTGATGATTAGGTTGATTGGTACTGAGTGTCTCATTGTCAACACAAGATAGGAAAGAGTTGTGTCTGTACAGATTGTTTTGATTACTCTCAATTCCTTCTTTTGAACTCTCTACTTGTTGCAACATAGTCAGGTGAAGAGAATGAGTACATCATATCTAATTTCCATAGACGCTCTCACCACTATACCGAGCCCTATCTAAGATCCAAGGAATTCATTATCAAGACAATGATTATTGTCTTTCATATTTTAGCTCTTAATCTTTCATTCCTTCGAGTCTTCTCCTGTTGACTTTCATAACTCAAAGGTTACAAATATTAGAACACTTTAACTTGTTGGTTAAAAAGTTTGTGCTACTTTATATATTCTCTCGTTGTGATGAATATGAAGCTTGGAATCAATCAGAATAATCTCAGAGGATAAGAACATCCCCCTCCCTCTCTCCATACTTTTGTGCTTAATCTGTATATCTTGATGTGTTTGGAAGTGTGAAATGAGTGCTAATTTGTCTCCCTTTTATAGTCGGATGTATGTGTGGCAGGAACCTTGAAAAGAGGAAGTACTTTATGAGCATTCACCTTAAAAGATTCATCATATCAGATCTTTATGTTTTCAAAAAAGCTGAATGTTTCTCTTTTTGACCATTTATTTGAGTGTTTTTTTTAATCTTTATTTATTTTTTCTACATCTATCTTTTCTTGTACCATATCAAAGGAGTTGATAGTGAATCATTGATTCTAGGTTGAAAGTATAAACAAAACTCTATGATGCTAGGGGTTGAACCACTCCTTATTGATGAGCTATCAATTATCTATGATTCATATCGATAACACCTTAGTGTGGTTGATAGATCTTTTTCTCTCACAATAAATATTCTATCCGAAAACTTAATGAGTCACTATACGATACCATACATTGGTAAGAGTTTGAAATTCTATGTCGATGGTTAAGCTATGTATCGTAGTTTATCATACGCACCAACCCCTTCTTGACCTATTTTTTGTTCTATAAAGTTTTATGATTCAACGTATGGTACCAGACACTGATGAGAACTAGAAAAATATATGTCAATAGATATATCATGTGCCCTGATATATTACACGCACCTACCTATTCTTGCCCTACAAAGCTTCTAACAAAGAATTTTATGATTCATTATATCAGCCATATACTGATAAAAATTCGACATTCTATGTCGATGGGTGCATTCCATGCCAAAATTTATTACACACATCATACCACTCTCTCCCAAATTATGATTCTAATAAAAGTGGTAAATGATTCAACATATAGAACTATGATGAAACCTCGCAGCACTTTGTAAGTGATCTACTATTGCAACTATAATAACATGATAAACAAAAATCCCTCCTATCTTTCTGCTACATGTCTCATACACTGATGTTGACCTTATTTTTTGTTGCTGAAGATCTTTGCTCACTAAATGCCATTCATGGGTTAGCCTACTGTCCTCTCGGAAGGTTATCCTAAACGACAACTTTTTAAATTTGGGGATATGCGTCATCCCAAGATAACTACGAGATTTGGGGGAACATTTTCTCTCTCTTATGGTTTCTTCTCAACGGTGTTCTCTGGAGTATAAAAGGGGACTTATACAATCATCAAGACCTTATGCTTCCAATCATCATCAAAAGCTCCTGTTTGTCTTCAATCGCAATAACCCTAATCGGTAGCTTCACGGCTCCTCCATCAGTTCTCTACACATATCCTCCCACACCAAATGCTATAAAAGCTATTGGATCTCCTAATACTCCTATCATTATTATGTCCAATAATGTCTCATTCTCTCCTTAAATCCCTAACAAATACAAGAACAAGGGATATGAAGATTTTGTGACCTTTCTTACAGCAAACCCGCTTCGTTATGCTATTGTTGATGCTGTTGATCCCTTTCTTCCACAACATGTTTGTGAGTTCTACTTAATATGATACTAGAGTGATTGTTGGTGTTGGATATAGTGTCTAAGTCCATAACTTTATTTGGTATGAACTTGACCCGACCCGGCATGGTCCATTTGGGTTGCATGGCATTGCAATACTTGGATAGACTAAATGAGAGAATAAGGTACTTATGATTATTAATATATTATAAGTTCTAATATATTAATAATAGTATTATTTAATTAGTATTTGATCGAGTATTAATCTAGTATTAATTTGGTGATCAAAGTGAGACTAATTAAATATATAAGGGTTGATTATGACAATCATCAATTCTTTTATGGTGGATTAATGATCCATGGTTTATGGGTTATGGATGTAACCATTTGGAGCTCCATGGATAGTCCATGGGAGTTACAAACCCATGGGTCATGAGAAATGAAGAGTCATGATAATTATGGGTCTTCTTAATGAAACCCTAATTGTGACACCACTATAAAAGGAATCCTTTGGCTAGTAAAATCGGACCTAGAGGTTACTAGAGAGGGCATAACCGATTTTGAGTGCTAGAAGTATTCTCTCAAGTTATTCCAAGTTTTGTGGTGTTGTGTGAAGCATTTGAGGCACAACATTTGGGGTGCTAGGCTCCCAAAGTCTTGAAGGAATCCAAGCAACAACAAGGTATGTATTTCTACTAGTTCTTTATGTTTTATGTAAACCCCATGCCATGCTAGTTAGGAAATAACCTTGAAAAAGAAATTTGCATGTATATAGAGAAAACATAGATTCAAGGTTATTAGGGTTGCATGTACACTTAGGAAGTGTTAGAATGCTCAAAACCCATCAGTGGTATCAGAGCCTAGGATTGTTTTCTGTATACTTGATGCAAAACTGCTTGAAAAACGAAAATTCTGCATTCTGACGACTGTACTCGCCGAGTCCATGGGGAGAACTCGCCGAGTACATGAACAAATTCATCCTACTCGCCGATTAGGAAAATGCACTCGCCGAGTAGGATCGAGCTGGGCAGATTTTTCGAGTTTTTGTTGCTGGAAATGGATTAGAATCATTATCCAAATCTGTTTTGGACTTGTAAAATCTGTGTTTCAAAATGATAATGATTATGTTAATCCATTTTACATGACTTTTAACAATATCAAAGTATTATATATGTTTATATGATTTCTTGAAATTGCTTGACATGAATTTGTGTTCTTATGAGTTTTTAGAAGATCATAGGAATTATGTGTAACCACCATGTGTGTTTAATTCTTGATCTTAATTGTATTAATGGTGTCCATGACTTGTCCTCAAGTTATGGATAACCAAAGGTCCCTTCTTTAATTTGTGTTTAAAGAACAAAAGAGGTTTCATAAAATGAAGAGTCTTCATTTTTATGAACCAATAAAAACTCATAAGTTGCAAAATTGAAGAGACTTGGAATAGTTTCAATTCTTGCCCTCATGTTTTGGAATTTGAAAAGTCTTACACTTTAATTCCAAAATTAAACCTTAGATTTTTAAAAGGTTTAAAAATCAACCCTTATACTATTATTATAATTTTATTATATAGATATGTATAAGAATATGTCGTTCTTACCGTTAGTAGGCCTCATTCACGAAGCCAGTCTATAAGGGGGGTATAAGGTTGTTGCCTATAAAATGATGACTTAATGGGTGTCCACTCTCACCCACCGCTTCCTTGATCGGTGGAGGGTCGTTAGCCGAACGGGTAGGATACGACTTTAAATTCTCATTAAAAGTATAATGAATTATAAAGTAACTATACATTATAAATTCCCAATCTTAATTACTTTAGGAAAATGTGAAATTGGTGCTAGCCCATAAAATTACACTTTGTACCTTACCAAGTCGTTAGTGGAGCGTGCGTGGTTAACCGGCACACTAACATGGACTAGTAAGAGTGGCAAAGGGTAACTTGACTTTATTATAGATCGGTGGAGCGTGTGTGGTTAACCGGCACATCGATTAGGTAATATTGTTAAGGGTACCAAGTCCATTTGTATGGTTATTCACACATTGTTTGTGATCCTCGGCATCCCAGTCACAAACTTGAGAGGGCACATTCGAGATTCAAACATGCCATTGAAAAGTTCAATGTATCTGAAAAGATCTAGGAGTTTCAAAAAAAAGAAAACCTAATAATAAAATATTTCGTTCTTATGGTGGAAATTGGTAAATCGTCATTTACCTACCTTCAAATATTTTATAGTGTGGATTACGACATCCCTCTTCCACCTATAAATAGTTTGTTGGATCCTAGCCTTAATATCTCATTTGGGTGACTTATTAAGGACTCTTAATCTAATGAAACTTATCTTCCTTCTATTCCAGATGTATTCGAATAACGTTGCTAGCTCAAACCCTACAGGCTCCTTTTCCCTAATGAACTTGTGTGGTAAGGTCATCTTTGATGGATCCAACTTCAATGAGTGTATCAGAAACATCAGGATGACTACCCGCTATGAGGACAAAGAATATGTCCTTGATAGGGAGCTTAAGGTTGTTAATGAAGCCACTGCTACTCCAAAAGAGCTTGCGGAGTTCATTGCACATGAGAAGGATGCCACCAAGGTGTCCTGCATCATGATGGCCATAATAACTCCGGAACTCCAAAAATCTTATGAAGATTTCTACCCCTATAAGATGCACCTAGATCTGATGGAAAGGTACCATCAGAGCGCGCGTCAAGAGAGGTATGAAATCATTTCCTCCATGATAACCGCAAGGATGAAGGATGGTGAACCCATCACCGGTCACTTGCAGAAGATGCAGAGGTTCGTTGGCCGGTTGCTAAAGCTCAATGTTGACTTCCCTGAGGAATTGGCGATTGACATCATTCTCCATTCCTTACCTTCAAGTTATGATCAGTTTCGTATGAATTATCATATGAATAAGGAGGAAGTCACACTTAGCAAACTTCAAGGACTCTTAAGGACAGCTGAAAATGGCCTTAAGGGTAAAGTGGTTGCTACTTCTACTCCTTTAACAGCCCCTGTTCTTGCAATTGGGCAAGGGAAGAGTAAGAAGAGGAAAAGCCCTTCAAAGGGTACCAAGGGTAAGACTCTTGATGGTTCCTATTCAAGTGGGACAAAGAAAGGTCCCATTACTCCTTCTTCGAACCCAAAGGAAGCACAATGCTTCTATTGCCAAGATAAGGGACACTTCAAGCGAAGCTGCACCAAATATCTGCAAGATGTAAAGGATGGGAAGGTTAAACCCACCCATGCAGGTATTTACACAATATTGTCTAACAACTCGTCTAATGCCAATTCTTGGGTGCTTGATACAGGGTGTGGTATTCACATTTGTACTGATTTGCAGGCACTAAGAAGAAGTGAGTAAGTGGAGCATGGGAAGATAAACTTAGTCATGGGCAACAGGAAAGCATCACCTATTACCAAGATAGGAGTTTATTCTTTATTGCTTAATAATGGGTTAATGTTAGATTTGAATAAGTGTTGTTACTCGCCCGAAATGGCGAGAAATATTATTTCCTTTCATGGCTTGTACAAACAAGGTTTTACATTTTCATTTGATAATAAAAATGGTGCTATTAATGTTTATTGCAATGATGTATTTTACTTTAAAGCAATACCTTGTGATGGTGTATATGAAGCCGTGAATGTTGTAGACAATCTAGGAAATAATGTGTTGTATATTGATTCTTCTGATAGCTTGGATAAAGCATCTTTGTGGCATTGTCATCTTGGACATGTTAGCAAGAAGCGCATAGGCCAACTCCAAAAGGCTGGAGTCTTGGAATCGTTTGACCTCAAGTCAGATGATAGTTGCGAGTTTTGTTTACTTGGAAAAATGAGAAAGTCACCCTTCATAGTTACTTGTGATAGGGGTGAAGGATTGTTGGACCTTGTACACACAGATGTGTGTGGGCCCTTCAGAGTTGCTACAAGAGATGCTAATCGTTATTATGTGACTTTTACTGATGATTACAGTAGATATGGATATATTTACTTAATCAAGCATAAGTTAGAAACCTTTGAAAAGTTCAAAGAGTTTAAGCAGGAAGTTGAGAATCAATTGGGCAGGAACATCAAGATGCTCCGATCCGATCGGGGAGGAGAGTATCTTAGCATTGAGTTCCTTGACTATCTTAAGGAATGTGGGATTGTCTCACAATTGACACCTCCCAGGACACCACAGTTGAATGGTGTGGCTGAGAGGCACAATCGAACCCTGCTAGATATGGTTCGTTCCATGATGAGTCGAGCTTCGTTACCAATCTCTTTATGGGGGTATGCCTTAGAGACTACCGGCCATATCCTTAATCTAGTCCCTACTAAAAAGGTTGCCAGAACACCTCATGAGATATGGACTGGGAAAGTGCCCAAGTTGGACCACATCAAGGTTTCGGGTTGTGAAGCTTTTGTGAGGCGTGAGACTCATGACAAGCTTGAGCCCCGAAGCGAGAGGTGTATTTTCATCGGCTACCCACAGAGATCCTTTGGTTACCTCTTCTACAGACCCAGTGATAATGTGGTCTTTGTAGTAAGAAGAGGAGTCTTTCGTGAGAGAGAATTCATAAGCCAAGGGGACAGTGGGAGGCAAATTGACCTTGAAGAGCTTCAAGAGTCAAGTGGTGAAGGAACCTCAAATACTGTCAGCCAACCTAAGAAGGAAACTCCTATTGAGCCGATAGACGAGTCTGTACCTCCAAGACGTTCCACTAGGGTGAGGAACACACCTGAATTTTATTATGGTTATCACATCACCATTGAAGGTGATACATTTATTAGTGATAGTACACTGATAGATTTGGATGAACCTAATAATTATAAGGAAGCCATGGCAGGCCCTGAGTCTGCGAAATGGAAGGGGGCTATGGACAGCGAGATTCAATCCATGTATGACAATCAAGTTTGGAACTTGGTTGACAATGTACCAGGTCGTAAGACAGTTGGGTGCAAATGGATCTTCAAGAAGAAGACCGACATGGATGGGAAAGTACACACTTATAAAGCGCGACTGGTTGCGAAGGGCTTTACTCAAACTCCGGGAGTTGACTATGATGAGACCTTCTCACTAGTGGCCAAGATTAAGTCTATTAGAGTGTTGTTAGCCATAGCTGCATTTCATGACTATGAAATATGGCAAATGGATGTCAAAACCGCTTTCCTTAATGGGAAGTTGGCTGAGGATGTTTACATGGATCAGCCAGAGGGTTTTGTCAATCTAAAGTACCCTAATAGAGTGTGTAAGCTTGAAAAATCCATTTATGGATTGAAACAAGCATCTCACAGGTGGAATCTTTGCTTTGATGAGAAAGTCAAAGAGTTTGGCTTTTCTAGGAGTGCGGATGAGTCTTGTATATATGTCAGGGCTAGTGGGAGCATAGTTAGCTTCTTGGTGTTGTATGTGGATGACATACTTCTCATAGGAAACGACATCCCCACTTTGCAGGAGGTTAACGCCTGGCTTGGGAAGTGTTTTGCTATGAAGGACCTTAGGGAAGCTGTCTATATCCTAGGGATAAGGATATTGAGAGATAGGAGTAAGAGACTAATTGGACTTAGTCAAAGTACTTATGTGGATAAGGTACTGAAGAGGTTTAGTATGCAAGATTCCAAGAAAGGAGAGTTACCAATCTAGAGTAATGTCAAGCTAAGTAAGACTCAGAGTCCGAGTACAGAGGCTGAGATAGCTGAAATGAGTCAGATACCATATGCTTCCGTTGTGGGCTCGATCATGTATGCTATGACTTGTACTCGCCCTGATGTGACCTTTGCTTTGAGCATGGTCAGTAGATATCAAGGGAACCCTGGCAAGGCACACTGGACAGCAGTAAAGAACATTCTCAAGTATTTGTAGAGGACTAAGGACTGGGTCCTTACCCTCGGAGGCAGTGATGACTTGAGAGTGGAAGGATATAGTGATGCTAGCTTTCAAACTGATAGGGATAATTTTCGCTCTCAGTCAGGCTGGGTCTTTATCCTAAATGGAGGAGCCATTACTTGGAAAAGTTCCAAGCAGGAGATAGTAGCTGATTCGACTTGTGAATCAGAGTACATAGCAGCTAGCGAGGCAGCAAAAGAGGCGATATGGCTAAAGAACTTCATCAGAGACCTTGGAGTTGTACCAACTATAAAGGAGCCAATGGAAATTTTCTGTGATAGTGAAAGTGCGGTTGCTTTGGCGAAAGAACCAAGAGATCACGGGAGATCTAGGCACATTGACAGAAAATATCATTTCATCAGACATAGAATAGAAGAAGGACTCCTCGTGGCAAAGAGGGTATCATCAAATGAGAACCCGACGGATCCCCTCACGAAGGGACTGAGCAGGGTTAAGCATTTACAGCATGCAAGGCGCATTGGGCTGAAGGATGATATTAGTTTCAATAATTAGATTCCTGAAACTTGTAAAATGTAATTGACATTTGATGATAAATAAAAGTTGTTATTTATTTATGAGTAAGGTGTTACTATCTTATGTTGATTGTTTACTATGTTTCAAATTTGCATGTTTTTACTTCCAGAATAATTATGTTATGGTATATATCATATTATTCAAACCATCCACAGTTAGTCAAACTTTGGAAGTAAGTATTGATTTAAGACTATCATGAATTTGGCTTGTACGATTTGTCTAAAGTGCTTTAGACTATGCAATGGTTGCTACAACATTCATGAGTACTCATAAGGGCTGAGTATTGGATTCAACCCACGCTCACTTGTATCACTTCATGGAATTTATCTCGAGTGATCGTGAGACGATAATATCATATAAATCTTCAAACCTAGAGATATGAGTTGTTGACTATGAATTGGTTATGCATTGATTGTACGAAAACGCATTGGTAACTCGATGTTATAAAACGTGCCTTTGTGAGTAATTCAACAAGTAGTTAGTACAAGCATATCAGTCGAAGTTTATCTGTTCCTTCTAGAAATATAAGCGATATCTGGGCCCCTCGATGATTTGGTTTTGACCCATGTACCGGGCCCGGTCAGAACCTAATTGATGTGTTCAATTTAGTTCTATGTCAAAACAAATCCGAGATCGAGAAACAAATGCTAGACAATAAGTAAGACCATGTTCCATGTGTTTGTCCGGCTGATATCATGAGAGCAGAGGATTATATGATCACTTATCTTAAATGGCGTATCATCATCATCTCAGTTCCGAGAGACATTGAAAGAGCTACGATTGCTAGTCGGGTTTTGAAGTCATATTTGCAAATATAGTTATTAGACTTATCCAAGTGGGAGACTGTTGGATATAGTGTCTAAGTCCATAACTTTATTTGGTATGAACTTGACCCGACCCAACATGGTCCATTTGGGTTGCATGGCATTGCAATACTTGGATAGACTAAATGAGAGAATAAGGTACTTATGATTATTAATATATTATAAGTTCTAATATATTAATAATAGTATTATTTAATTAGTATTTGATCGAGTATTAATCTAGTATTAATTTGGTGATCAAAGTGAGACTAATTAAATATATAAGGGTTGATTATGACAATCATCAATTCATTTATGGTGGATTAATGATCCATGGTTTATGGGTTATGGATGTAACCATTTGGAGCTCCATGGATAGTCCATGGGAGTTACAAACCCATGGGTCATGAGAAATGAAGAGTCATGATAATTATGGGTCTTCTTAATGAAACCCTAATTGTGACACCACTATAAAAGGAACCCTTTGGCTAGTAAAATCAGACCTAGAGGTTACTAGAGAGGGCATAACCGATTTTGAGTGCTACAAGTATTCTCTCAAGTTATTCCAAGTTTTGTGGTGTTGTGTGAAGCAACAACATTTGGGGTGCTAGGCTCACAAAGTCTTGAAGGAATCCAAGCAACAACAAGGTATGTATTTCTACTAGTTCTTTATGTTTTATGTAATCCCCATGCCATGCTAGTTAAGAAATAACCTTGAAAAAGAAATTTGCATGTATATAGAGAAAACATAGATTCAAGGTTATTAGGGTTGCATGTACACTTAGGAAGTGTTAGAATGCTCAAAATCCATCAGTTGGCACAATAAGAGATAGAGAGCCTATTATCCTAATGTTGTAATATATATTTGAAGAGCCTTATGTCTTCCAATTCAAGATGAATACTTTTTTCTTCCCTCTATGGAAAAATGTCGCGTTGTCTTGAAAAATTGGAGTACTATTTTATGAAACAAGGAAACCATAATGTTCTTCATGTGCATCTTCCCAATACATATAAGTTTCTCACATGCGTTCTTGGTAAATGCCTTACTCACAAGACAATGAGTCTTGATTAGATGAATTCCTTTGAACAGCACATTCTATTCTATATCATCAAACAACTAAAATTATTGGAGGAACTAAAAGACCCCCTATGTTCCATATCCTCAATAGTTTGCACTGATTCTCCAGTACCTTAGTACTAGTTATGATGATGTTCAAGTTGAAGACTAGCTTCATTCCTTCACCTCGTCAAATTTGTTCAACTAGATTCCTAATGACTAACGGAGAATTACAAAGGAAATGTAGAAGTGGATTAATGCGCCATACAAGAGTGAAAGATTGTCATATATTTCACCGATTGTTACATCATAGGAAGAAGATATGGAAGATGAGAACCGAGTTTTAGATCAAGAATATGAAGATAAACAAGCTGACAATAAGAGGAAATCTCAATCTGGTGAAGACATTGACGCTGCCAATGAGAATCCTGATACTGACAGTAATTTCAAGTACAATGGTGAAGATACAGAAACGGTTCCTATTTATTAGGATCAAGAAGATCAAGTGAACTTACGAATTCAATGAATCAAATAAAGACAAACAAACAAACACATTCGGTTTGAGTCTTCTCCGTCATTAGAAGAAGAATAAGAGATTTTTCCTAAAACTCGTCCAGCTCAGCAAGGTAATGATGCTGACACTAATTATATCTCTATGACTCCTCCATATGATCAAGATCACCCTCTCTTGGTCATATTCGAACTTGTCTATTTCGCACTCATGAAGCTCCATAGGTCCAATGTGATTTTACAACACCTACTTAGAAATAACAGTGTCCTCCTATCCGACATATTTTTCCCACACATACTACTGTTCACGGGGAGCTATTACAAACTGGATAGTTTTTTGTCAAGTTCAAATATTTTCAAGGGAAGTCTCTCTCTACGTTAGAGTCTCTATCTCGTCCCACTTCCAACATGAGTTAGTGTCTAACTTCAGTTGAAACCGATGTCACTGAAATAAAGCGTATAGTATACAAACTGAAACTGAAACTAAATATGGTTATCAGTCTCCACCAGGGGATATTCAACAACCTACTCCTGGTTCTAAAGGCGCTCCTCAATATAATAGTCATTCCACCTACATGCTTCCTCTTCCACCTCCTCTACCTTCACGTAATCCTAAATACAATCTTGCACCTAGTAAAAGTCCTCCTCTGTATACTGCTCCTCACAATCAAATGCTAGCACTTGTCATAATTCCCTACACTCAACATAAAGATGCCATAAGGGGGAGAATTTAGTGAAGGATTTTACTAGTGACACTTCTACTAATGTCGCTGAAAATGAGGTTAATGCTAAGAACATTCCTGTCACTCCTGCCCAATCAGATATTGAAGATGAAGTCTATTGTACAAACTTGTCCTTTATTGATGTGCATCCTCTTCATACAGTGTATCCTGACATTGATACTACTGGTGTTGATGTTGATGGGGAGCATCATGTCCCTCAAGGGGAACCAAGTGACTTCGACTCTAATGAAGATGACATTCCTCTGATAAAGAGGCAAAAAGAAAAAACTGCTCCTGATGTTGGTCCTTCCAAAAGGAAACGCAAGGATCTTACTGTTACTAAAATGGAAAAAGCATGGGGTGTATCTCTTGAAGAAGCTAGAGAGTTTTCCAGGCTATACAACATCTATTCCTCAAATCAAATATTTTCCAGAAAAGACTCCAATAATATTCAAGAGAAGTTGATTGCTATTGTTTCAATGATCAATCAGATCGAGAGCCTGAACAAGTTCATCATCAAAATGTCAAAGGAGAAAGTGGCCCACGAAAATGCAATATCCAGACTTGAACGGAGCAGGTTTAGATATGTGCTAACATGTAGAAGTGACCATGATGCTATGGTCAAAGTGAGATGCACTAATCCTAAAACTGAAAGAATACTTACAGTGTATATCACAAGGCGTGGTAACAAGGATGAAGTTGTTGAACAATACAATAAGGTCTTATCCTCCTATGATTTAGTGAAATTTAGGTACATAGAGTGGTTGCAGATTGTAGAGTTGGTTAACAAGCAGAGGGAACATATGTTGAGGGATTGAGACTCATACTTGAAAGACTTATCACAAAGGTTAATGATCTTGACTTATTGCCCAAGACCTCAAATAAACCTTCCTCATCCTTGGCGTCTACTTCAGTGCCTTTGAAGAGAACCTTTAAAGCTGTCAGATTTCTTCATCTTTGTGGAACAAAATTCATTGACAACTCTTTGTAAGTGGGTGTTCATCCTGTTTAACACATGTTCATTCTTCAACCAGAGCATGGCATTTTTTACATGGATTAATCTAAATATATGTGCTTCCAGCGTTCAAATGATCTTGTCAATGCAACCACCGAGCATTTGGTTTATCTCAAAATTATGTGACTATGCTATGCAAAACTTGCAAAAAAAACTATCACTTTTATCACTTTTGAGATGAACAAAAGAATGAAACAGCTTTTTATTTCTGATTATTTCTAGGTCAAGAAGAAGGTGAAGAAGATGTTGATGATTTTTACCATCATTTAAAAGAAGAAGATTTTGGGTTTTGACATCATCAGATTGGAGGAGTCTGTAAGGTCAAGCCTATTTGAAGATGTAAACAATCATGCTCACTCAATCCGCACCATCGTCTCCCAAGAACCAACGTGAATTTAAGTTTGGAAAGTTGTGTTAGCATGATATGTATATTTCATGTAATATTTTGTGATTATAGAATATACATAGTTAATTAGTAGATCAGATATCTTAGTGATATCATATATACATTATTATTATCCTAGCTTAGGTGATATCCTTTATTTGTAGGAATTCACATCGTATTAGTTTTCTATATGTATTAGGGTTCGTATTTATTAGTTGATTATTGAACCATTGAGCTTAGTGCTTGCTCTCTTGGTGAGAACATTTTCTTAGTGAAAAAGATTTGTGTTACTCTTCTGTGTTCTTTTGTTCATTCTTAGTGCTAATCGTCATAGATAATGGGAATCTACAATAATAAACGATGCATATAATAGACTAAATATATGAATCTATGGAAAATATGAACGATTTCTTATTCTAGCATGTAATAAAAGTTAGTCAAATCAATCGTAAACTATAAAATAAGTGAATAAAAAGTTACATTATTTCATGGATGATAACATATCCTAAAAGTTAAAAGAAAATCAGTTGGGTATTAGCTAAAACTGTGTATGGGAGGATCGAAGTACACCTTGTTACAAAACCAATAAGACAAAGAATGCCAAAATTGGATTCCACATTAAGGAGTTATGATTTTTGTAAAATCATTTAGGATACCCCTCCCTATAAGAAAAGTATGTCCTACAGAAGTTGTAGAGCTTGTCGAGAAATTTGGAATCAAACAAAATAAACTAAAGAAAGTTGTAGAGCTTGTCGAGAAATTTATGTGGGTATAAAGAATGAAAAAAACAAAGCTCATATGCTGAAGATACATAATTTCCAAGATCAAGAAAACTGAGCCAATGTCACGCACGTCGCACATGACTGACGATCGAATTCGCTATGATTTGGGAGACGTGACGAACAAGGGAGTAACACGTGTTAACCTATGGCTGGAGCCAATGCGCTGGTGCACAATATGCACCTACAGAAGCGTTGTATGCACCCTAAAAACCTTAATATAAATAGAAGGTCCGACCCTATCAATTCCACACCCAAATCAACTCTCTCTCTCTCTCTCTCTGTGTGTGTGTGTGTCTCTCTCTCTCTCTCTACTTTAGAGCTATCCCTCTCCCGGGTGATCCCGAGCCACTGAGCTTCTCGAAGTGAAGCCTCGAGTTCAAAAAGCACGCTTTGAAAGTGCGTTCACTGCCCCATTTTTATGTATTTAAATGTTTTCTGCATGGAGGGATACATGATAACTAATACATTATTGATTTGTAAAATTACCATTAGATATTATTTCATAATTTTTTATGTAAAATTGATATACTCAAATCAATAGGATAATATAATGTCTTGTAGCTACTCTTCCCAAATGTAATGGATAATATTATAACTAATTGCTATATTGCACACATATTTAGGATAATATTATGCCTAATAGTTAATCTTCCCAAATCTTTAGGATAATATTATGCCCAAACGTTACTATGGCCAAATCTCTCATATGTTAATAAGACACCTATTAATCACTTAGCTAATTAAACTATAACTAATCATCAACCTATAATCATTAAATCTTAAGTGAATGGGAAATATATGTATAGATCTATACGGGGTTGACACCCCTACATGCAGTTGTTATTTACAAACATAGTGTAACAATCCGAAATTTTTTCCGTCACTGTAACCCGTTCCCGTTAATAAAACCCGTTTGTATTTCAATTTTTTCGTTAAATTTGGATTAAGTTAATAAAATTGAGACTTTTATTATGGCTTCGTGAGTGTCCAAACACATTACAAACACCTGAAAACACCTTCGATATTCATTTGGAAAATTTTTAATTACGACCACGTCGGGTTACGACAACTTAACCAGGTACGACCATAAGCCCCGTTTAACGTCAATATCGGGTAGATTTCTACCGGGCCTCAAACTCAAACCCTATATAAGGGTGAGTCGACTTCATTTGAAGCTTTTTCACTCTCTCTCACTACTCTCGCTCTACAATCCAAGTTTTGATCCAAAAACACCCATTTCAAGCTCCAATTTGGTAAGTAATCCATCCTAGTTAATAGTGTAGCTTGATTAACATTCAAATCCATGTCTAAATCATCCAAAAGGACCAAAGACATGTTTTTACGGCCCATGAACAATCCCAAACCGCAAAAACATATAAATGGGGTTTTGAAGCCCCAAAACCCTTCCAAATTACTTCTGGTGCTTAGCTATGACTTAGGGGCTTACATGTACGAACATAGAACACCAAAAACTTGTAAAATTGGGAGTAAACATGAGTTTACGGCCCAAGATCATTCTTGGACCGTAACCATCCCTTCTAAGGCCGTAAAAACCATTTAAGGTGTTAATATGCCCCTTAAACACCTCCTATGCCTTGGAATAATGTCCAGAACCAACCACCATTGTGTTAGGGACCTTAAACATGAACAAAACCACCTCCTTAGTAGATTACAGCCGTAAACCCCCCAAGGAATGGTTCATGGGCCGTAAACTCCTCTAAAGTGGTCAAATGGTGCCCTAACTTCCTTCCATGGCTTGTACATTGGACTAGAATCACTTGCGCTTAACCTACGATCACCAAAACACAAAAGGAAAGTGCATGTGAGAGTTTACGGCCATAAACTCCTAGTTTACAACCATAAACTCCTTAAAATGGTCATTTGTTGATCCAATCACTTCCATTGCTTAGAACTAAACCTAGCCTAATTCCTCTAATGTTGTAAGACCTTTAAGCATCTAAGAACACACCACCCATGAGTTTACAGATGTAAACTTATGGGGATATGGTCATTGGGCCGAAAACTCCCTTAGGAGTTTACTCTTGAAGAGAAAACTCCATATCTAGGCCTTACACCTCCTTAGATGCAACCAGGATCACTCCTAACACTTGATACAAGGTGTTTTCGCGCCTCGGAGTGTATTGTATTACTTAATTGGTAGGTCAAAGTCTAATTAGATACAATTATGTATCTCTTTATATTACATAGGAACCTCGAATGTATTCAAGCCCCGAACTGACACTTATGTCACACCCCGAAAATCAAAGGCGGAAACATTTCCGAGGTGGACTACCACATTGTGCATCAAATCCGATGTACATAGTAATCACAGTAAACAAACATTACATTACATATATATATATATATATATATATATATATATATATATATATATATATATATATATATATATATATATATATATATATATATATATATATATATATATATATATGAAAGTTTACATTTGTTTCAAAAGTAAAGTTATACAAGATATACATATGCATCATATTAACAAAAGTTGAGACGAGTCTTCACGCACTCCGTCTTCATCAAAAGAGATCACCGGGTACCTGTCTAACTTGGACCTGAGAATACAAGCGGTTTGAAAATCAGCATAAAGCTGGTGAGTTCATAAGCGGTTTTGTTTTATGAAAATGTATCGATTTCCTTTAGTTTCCGAAAAGATTTGTTATCCAAGAAAATCCCATATTTTCTTATGTGAAGTTGGTTTAGTTGTCATTTGTTACCAATTCGATTATGTGTTGTATTTTACCCCAGGAAAATCCCATATTTTCCTAATTGTAAGATTAGTTGTATATCACAAAGTATAGTTTAACACACAAAACTATATAATGAAAATCTTGGGATCACTATCCCGAAAGAGATATAAAGTAGTTTAACACATATGAATGTACATATTTAAGATCATGGGACTATCATCCCGGACTAAACACGAGATAAGTTGATGTATATATGGAAATAAAGATTGAAAACCATGGGATCACTATCCCGGATAAGATACAGATTTGGAAAACCATGGTATCACTATCCCGTATAAGATATAGATACAAAACCATGGGATCACTATCCCGTATAAGATATAGTTAAAGACCATGGGGAAAGACATCCCGCACAAGTTATAGATACAAAACCATGGGATTACTATCCCGTAATTGATATAGATTAAAGACCATGGGATCACTATCCCGTATATGATATAGTTACAAAACCATGGGATCACTATCCTGGACTAGATATAAAATAGTTTGATAATACAATGGGATCACTATCCCGAAAGAGATCTAGAAACAAAACCATGGGATCACTATCCCGTATAAGATATAGTTTCTAAACCCAAACTGTGAATAAGCTAATATTAATACATGTTGTGAGTCAGGTAACCATACTAATACGACAACCTGACCTCCTTGACGTTTCTCAGACGTCGAAACGATATCCAGAAATTTGTCACCCCAGGCGTGCCCGCCTAACTGTAGCTAGCAGTTAAGGTGTGGGATTGTCAGTCCCGAATAGATCTATTCACAATTTCCGCGCTCTCCCTCCAGGAGACTCTGGTTACACTTCCGGGGAGGATTTACTGATCATACATAAAGGGTAGTGACTATCTCACAAACCAGTACTAAACTATTCACAGGGTTCTCATAAGATATCGACATACAGAAAATTATGAAACATAGTACAGTAAATATAGATACATGCAATGAAATTATCTGACAATACATTCAAATGATACGGAGATAAACTGAATCAGACATAGTTTATCTAATAACTTGATATAGATATCGACATATGATAGAAAGCACAGTAAAGACCCCCAAATTATTCCCATATTAATTTGATTAGTTTGATTGTTTCCTTAACTAAAATTCTTTTAGTTGTAATTGATAAGTCATTCCTTATGCTCAGCATAATACATAAGGAGTAAAAGAGTTTATAAGTTTGTCAGATATTGTTTGAAACATATCAATGTTATGATTTGAAAACAGCTATAGTTTGCTTGTATTCCCCCCTGAAAACATTGAAAACAGTGAAAAAGCCGTAGGGGTATGAACTCACCGGACGAGATATGAGACGGTTTGGATGTTAAGAGTTGATCCGAGACTTGTTAACACACGAGGTTCCTAATTATAATGTAAAGATACACATTTGTATCTAATTAGGACTTATATTGATTGTTGGATAGGGACAATTTCTTCAAGTCGCGATAACACTCCGATACAAGTATTTGGAGGGACCCGGGTGGCGTTTAGGGACATGAATGATGAAAGGGACTTAGGAAATGAGTTGGGACTTCAAAGGAACACCCCCTTTAGGGAGTTTATGGAAAAAACACCCATTCCCCATGAGTTTACGACCGTAAACTCATGATGGGTGGTTTATGGTGCAATTTGGACTTCAAACACTTTGGGGATAATTTCTAGACTTGGTTTAAGGACTTGAAATGATTTTAAAACATCAAATAGACACATTTTAGGGATTTTACGTCCTAGCATGGTCTCATGGACGTAAACTCCTATAAATCCATGAAAAGTTGTGTTTTTGGATCCCAAACTAATCACATGTGATTGCTAAAATTGTACCAAAGCCTTATATGCATTTGATTGGGGATTTGAAAGGATTTTTGGAGTTTACGGCCAATGAAACCCCTCTCATGGCCGTAAACTCTCTTAAAGAGCAATTCCATGTGTTTTAATGCTAAAAACTTGTTTGTATGGACTTCTAAAATTCATTTCAAGGCTTTAGGGGTGGTTTAAGGCCATTTTGACATGTGTTTATGAGTTTACGGCCAAAGGCTATGTGCTTAGGCCGTAAACTCCAATATGTAGTGTGTTTGATGTGTTTAAGGCCTCTAAACCATTTTTAGATGATTCTAGGATTTACCACAAGGTCATTGGTTGAGTTTCAGGGCATTTGGACATGTTTTAGGGCACTTAATCCCCCTTTTAGAGGAGTTTACGGCCCAAGCACATACCTTGGCCGTAAACTCTTATTTGTCCCCCAAAAATGATGTTTCAAGTGTCTAAATGCAATTATCAATGTTCTATAATTCATAACTAAGACATATAAGTGATTTGGTAGGGTTTAAGAGCATGAAAACCCTAGATATATGAGTTTACGGCCCAAGAATGATCCTTGGCCGTAAACTCCTTCAAACATCACAAAGTTCATGTTTTAAATGTTCTAAATCCATATCTTGAAGTCCCTTAGCCATATCTAAAGTCCAAATGAGTTTAGGAAGGAGTTTAAGGGCTTAAAACCCTTCAAAATGGTGTTTACGGCCTAGGCAGCCTCCTGGGCCGTAAACTCACATATGTTGTCCTATTTCATGATTAAATGTCGAATTTGGAAGCCAAATATGCTATAGATTAAGGCTAGGAAGGTACCTTAAGGATTTGAGGCCTTAAAATTGAGTTTTGGACCTTTAATCTTTGGATTTAGGAGAGAGGTTAGAGAGAGAGTGTAACACCGTAAATTTCAAGGCAAAATTTCCATTTAAATAATCAATTTAATATTAAAACACTTGTTTAAAATCTTATTCATATTCGGATTACAAAACATAGTTTCATTTTCATTTGATTAGACAACCAGGATCCTCCAAGATACAACTCTTCCTTCGGTGTGTACAATCGAACCATTGCCATTCCGCGTTACTGAAAGAACCTGAAACAACATAAAATAAACACTGTAAGCACGAAGCTTAGTGAGTTCCCCAATATACACCTTACGCACATACGCCTTTCCAGGCCCTGACCTTCCGGTCCCTGCACAATGCCTTCCGACCCATGAGATAATCGCCTTCCGGCCCATAACGTGTTGCCTTCCGGCCCGTAACATATTGCCTTCCGGCCCATAACATATTCGCCTTCCGGCCCATAACATATTGCCTTCCGGCCCATAACATATTGCCTTCCGGCCCAAAAACATATACAACACACAATACATTTACTCTAACACATAAAGCACATATATCATATATCATACCTGACCTTTCTGTCACATAACACTTTGCCTTCCGGCCCATACATAAACATGCATATCACGTGTAGCAACTAACTTTCCATTTATAGCATATAAACATAACACATAACATATTCGACCTTTCGGTCACACAATTAAACCCTTCCGGGTACAGTTGTCACACCCCGAAAACCAGAGGCGGAAACGTCTCCAGGGTTGACTACCACGCTGTGTATCAAATCCAATGTACATAGTATTCACAGTAAACAAACATTACATTACATATATATGAAAGTTTACATGTGTTTCAAAAGTAAAGTTATACAAATATACATATGCATCATGTTAACAAAAGTTGAGACGAGTCTTCTACGCACTCCGTCATCGCCAAAAGAGATCACCGAGTACCTGTCTAACTTGGACCTGAGAATACAAGCGGTTTGAAAATCAGCATAAAGCTGGTGAGTTCATAAGCGGTTTTGTTTTGTGAAAATGTATCGGTTTCCTTTAGTTTCCGAAAAGAATTGTTATCCAAGAAAATCCCATATTTTCTTATGTGAAGTTGGTTAAGTTATCGTTTGTTACCAATTCGATTATGTATTGTATTTACCCCAGGAAAATCCCATATTTTCCTAATTATAAGATCGATAGTATATCACAAGGTATAGTTTAGCATACAAAACTATATGATGAAAATCTTGGGATCACTATCCCGAAAGACATATAAGTTAGGTTGAGATATTCGAAAGTACTGTTCAAGATCATGGGACTATCATCCCGAACTAACACGAGATAAGTTAATGTATGTATGTAAATATAGATTTGAAACCATGGGATCACTATCCCGAATAAGATACAGATTTAGAAAAAGCCTTGGGATCACTATCCCGAATAGTTCATAGATTTAGAAACCATGGGATCACTATCCCGTATATAGATTTAGAAAACCATGGGATCACTATCTCGTATAAGTTATCGATATAGAACCTTGGGATCACTATCCCGTACAAGATATAGTTAAAGATCATGGGGAAAGACATCCCGTACAGATAGTAGACAGAAAACCATGGGATCACTATCCCGAACTAGATACTAAATAACTTAGTTAATACCATGGGATCACTATCCCGAAAGAGATATAAGAGTAAACCATGGGATCATTATCCCGTATAGGACATAGATATATAGAATAGCTTGATAATACCATGGGATCACTATCTCGAAAGAGACATAGAAACAATACCATGGGATCACAATCCCGAAAGAGACATAGAATATAGATACAAAACCATGGGATCACTATCCCGAACGAAATAGAAATCCTGAACCCAAACTGTGAATAAGCTGTATTAATACATATTGTGAGTCGGGTAACCATACTGATACGACAACGTAACCTCCTTGACGTTTGTCAGACGTCGAACGATATCCTGAAATTTGTCACCCTAGGCGTGCCCGCCTAACTGTAGCTAGCAGTTAAGGTGTGGGATTGTCAGTCCCGAATAGATCTATTCACAAATTCCGCGCTCTCCCTCCAGGAGACTTTGGTTACACTTCCGGAGAGGATTTACTGATCATCCATAAAGGGTAGTGACTATCTCACAAGCTAGTACTAAACTATTCACAGGGTTCTTGAAAGATATTGACATACAGAAAGTTATGAAACATAGTACAGTAAAGTATAGATACATACATGAAATCATCGGATAACATATTCAAATGATACGGAGATAAACTGAACAGACATAGTTTATCTAATATTTTAGTATAGATATCAGTATACGATAGAAAGAACAGTAAAGACCCCCAAATTATTCCCATAATAATTTGATTAGTTTGATTGTTTCTTAACTAAAATCCATTTAGTTGAAATCGAGTAGTCATTCCTTATGCTCAGCATAATACATAAGGAATAAAAGAGTTTATAGATTTGTCAGATAATGTTTGAAACACATCAATGTTGTGATTGGAAAACAGTTATGGTTTGCTTGTATTCCCCCCCTGAAAACATTGAAAACAGTGAAAAAGCCGTAGGGGTATGAACTCACCGGACGGGGTACGAGACGGTTTGGATGCTAAGAGTTGAGCCGGGACTTGTAAACGCACGAGGTTCCTAATTATGAAGTAAAGATACACATTTGTATCTAATTAGGACTTAGATTGATTGTCGGATAGGGACAATTGCTTCAGGTCGCGATAACACTCCGATACAAGTGTTTGGAGTGACCCGGGTGGCGTTTAGGGACATGAATGGCACAAGGGACTTGGGAAATGAGTTGGGACATCAAAGGAACACTCCCATTAAGGGAGTTTATGGCCAAAACACCCTTCCCCATGAGTTTACGGCCGTAAACTCATGATGGGTGATTTATGGTGCCTTTTGGACTTCCAACACTTAGGGAATGATTTCTAGACTTGGTTTAAGGACTTGGAATGATTCAAAACATCAATTTGACCCTCTTTGATGGGAGTTTACGGCCTAGCAAGCTCCATGGCCATAAACCCTTGTTTGTCCAAGAAAATGGTGTTAATTGTTGCTAGAACAAATCACATGTGATTGGTAGAATTAATCCAAGGCCTAACATGAGTTTGCATGTGACATATGAATGATTTATGGAGTTTATGGCCCATGAAGCCCCCTTCATGGCCGTAAACTCTAGTGTGTGATGTTCCAAGGTGTTTCAAGGTCTAGAACATGCATGAATGGACTTCTAAAATACATCTAAGGGCCTTAGGGGTGTGTAGTTTGCATTTTAACACCAAAAATATTGGAGTTTACGGCCCAAGAACATGTCTTGGCCGTAAACCCTTAGAAACCCCATAAATGTTGTGTTTTTGGCCCTCAAAGTATTTTTGGTTGGTCCCTTTATTTATTCCAAGGCTTTTGGTGGTGTTGGATGGCTTTCTAACACCTTAGAATGGGATTTATGCCAACTTTTGTGGAGTTTACGGCCCAAGAACTCTCCTTGGCCGTAAACTCATCTAAGTCCCTCAAAATTTATGTTTCAAGTGTCCAAATGCAAGAATCAAAGTCCCATAATTCATATCTAAGCTATAGGGGTGATTTGGAAGGGTTTAAGGACTTAAAAACCCTCATTATATGAGTTTACGGCCCAAGA
Source organism: Lactuca saligna (assembly GCF_052625555.1). Taxonomy (NCBI): domain Eukaryota; kingdom Viridiplantae; phylum Streptophyta; class Magnoliopsida; order Asterales; family Asteraceae; genus Lactuca; species Lactuca saligna. Next base: position 57,964,560 of record NC_136424.1, read on the forward strand.
ATATTCCTTGGCCATAAACTTCTCTAAACATCACAAAATGAAAGTTTTACATGTTTAGAATCCATATTTTAAAGTCTCATAGTCATATCCAAGGTCCAAACTAGTCAAGGAAGGGTTTAAAGGCTCAAAACCCATCATTTTGGGTGTTCACGGCCTAAGCACCTCCTTAGGCCGTAAACTCTAATGTTTTGCCCAATTTCACGTTTAAGTGTCTAATTTGGAAGCTAAACATGCTATAGATTAAGGCTAGGAAGGTACCTTAAGGATTTGAGGCCTTAAAATTGAGTTTTGGACACTTAATCTTTGGATTTTGGAGAGAGGTTAGAGAGAGAGTAGTGAGAGAGGGAAAAAGCTTCAAATGAAAGCTGAAACTCATTTATATAGTTCCCAAAATTTGCACGCGGTGGAATTCTACCCGATACCGACGCTAACCGCGGCTTTTGGTCGCACCCGATTGAGTTTTCGTCACCCGACGGGAACATTTTTAAGACTTATGAAATAATTGTTTTTGGGCAACTAACATAAGTTCCTGAGTGATTTAGACACTCATTAGGATAAAATAAACATATAAATTTATACAATAAATTTCAAAGAGAAATCGGAACGAATCCGATAACGGCGACTTTCCGGGTAGAACGGGTTTTGGCGACGAACAAATTTCGGGTTGTTACAACAGTATAGTGAGAAGACTCACCTCGTGGATACTGGAAGTTAGCAACTCCTGAAATCACTAGCACTTGATCCGCCGAGCTACAAGCTCCCTATAACATCATACATCTCTTATTAATACACTTTATCTTCCACGTTAACTGACCCTAAGAATTACACATAAATCCACTCTGGTCAACGGTCAACGGTCAACGGTCAACGGTCAATGGTCAACGGTCAATGTGACCGGACTCGGCGAGTACTAAGGCGACTCGGCGAGTCTAGACGTCCTCATCAATTCCTGATGTTCCCCTTTCTACTCGTCGAGTATCCCTCTTGACTCGACGAGTTCTTCGTGAAAGAATCGCGGGGCCACCCCGACTCCACTCGTCGAGTCTGAAGAACAACTCGACGAGTCCCAGTAAATCTTCAAGCTACTCGCCGAGTCTGTTCATTGGACTCGGCGAGTCCATGCCATGCAGTCGATCAAACTGCTTCCTGAATATGTATGGTCCCGAAATACACAATCATGGGACCTCCTGGACCTCTACCCATCCTAATACTGGGTTATAAACGTTTGGGGAATAAGGGTAACCATCAATCTAATCACAAAAGGGTTCCATAAACCCTAAATCCATGCACACATACACATAACAGAATATAATCCGAAATGTTACCTGAAAGACGCCCTCTCTGTGTCCCCAAGCCTCAAAACGTGATTCCCCTGTTGTCCCTTTAGCCAAAACCATCCTCTTCTTGCACCATAATTTCTTGAAACTCACCAATGGCCCTTAATCCTTGCTCTAGATATTTCCAACCGATTTAGGGTTCTTCTCAGTGGCTAAAAGAGAACAATGACGGCCAATGATCCCTATTTATACGTCCCAAACCTAAACGACTAGGGTTTACGCTAAACAGCGCCGACTCGCCGAGTCCCTATCCAGACTCGTCGAGTCCAGTCGCGAACCCGCGACCCGATCTGCGATCCTACTCGGCGAGTCTGGCTCCAACTCGCCGAGTCCCCCCTTTAAAATACCCCAAAATGTAATTTTAACAATAATTGAGATTTTGGGCTGTTACAATTCTCCCCCACTAGAATCAGACTTCGCCCTCGAAGTCTCACTCTGAAAATAGTCCCGGATGCTACTCCCGCATCTCACGTTCCGGCTCCCCAGTCACTTCCGATCCCTTCCGCGGTTGCCACAGAACCAATACCAGAGGTACCTCCTTGTTCCTCAGAACCTCGATCTTCCGATCCCTGATGGCCACTGGCTTCTCAGCGTAACTCAGGCTCGCACCCACCTAATTGTTCTCTAGTGGAACCATTTCTGACTCATCGGCTATACACTTCTTCATTTGCGACACATGAAAAGTGTCATGGTCCATCCCAATTCCGTTGGCATCTCCAAACGTAGGCCACCCGTCCTACTCTCGCAATTTCCCGAAAAGGCCCAACATATCGGGGCCCCAATTTGCCCCTCTTCCTAAATCGAATCACCCCTTTCTAAGGAGAGACCGTCAGAAGTACGAAGTCGCCGACCTGAAACACATGCTCGTAACGGCGTCTGCCTGCATAACCTTCCTGTCCACTCTAGACGATCATGAACCTCTGATTAACCTGCTGCATCTGCACTGTCGACTAAAGCACGGTCTCAATACTGTCCACCACTCCCTGCAACCGCGAATTACCCAAGATGCAACTCTGCTCTAAATCTCAATGATCACTCGACCCATAAGGGTTATGAAACCCTGAATCACCGGGTCCCCGATCCAAAGCCCACTATATCCATTACGGAACGACTGAGAGACCCATTCTCACTCTTAGAGCAACTCTCACGAGTTCTCCTCTTGCAATCGTATACACATGCTGCACTAGCCCCCAACATACCTTTCTCTTCCCTTACCTAGGGAAATCCGCTTGATGACCTTGTCACTACTGCATATATCGCACCCGTTCTGGATCTGCTCGCAGGGACTCTCGGGTCCATGCGTTACCTCTCCTCAACAAATGTGGATCCGACACCACCTCCTATGCAACAGCTCAAAAGGGCGGCATACTAATGCACTAATGATGGCTGTTGATAAGGGACAACCCAACCAAGGATAATTACGTACCGCGGCTTCCTCCGAAATCTAATGCACATGCCCGAAGCATGCCTTCTAGTGTCTGGATCGTTTACTCTCTCTAAAGTGTTCTCCGATGTCATCATGGTAAGCTCATTTCGATATTCCTCTTCAAGACTGAGTACCAGATCAGCTTTTGGCTCCACGACTGAGCCCCCAATGGTCACCCATATCATGACCCAATTATCCCACTAACTTTCTCCCTGTGACCACTATCCCGACCCAGTGACACGTAAGTCACAAAATCCTCTTTTCCTCATGCGAGAAAATATAATCCAACCCAAAATCGTCCCGACTCCAATCTCTGGCTTCTGCTGCGCATATTCCTTGTGTATCTCACCTCATCCCCTGACAGAGACGGAGACCCCCATCTCGCCCCTGACCCAATATCCAAGCTCCTAAGACTCCATACCGGGGCTACCCAAACTCGAAACTCTTCCACTTCATACACTGCTCGAAAATATTCCAACATCAGAATTCTCTTGCCAACTAGTGAGTACTGCGACTCCACGCAGTATCACAACACCTTCAGAATAGTGGGTACTTCGGCTCCCCGCAGTATCACAACGCTCTCTGTCTTGTGAGTACTGCGACTCGAATACCCATCACAGACCATGTAAGCAATCAACATAACAACCGCCCATTTTGCGAAAATCCACTCTCCCAAATAATCTCCCTGCATGCCCATACTCGAAGGCTCCCACTAGATCCGCAGATACTTGACATGCCACACGTCGATTCAATTCAGGCTTCACGAATAACTCCGAAATAAAGATATCATACCCGGATATCTCAGAATACTTCAACCGAACATCACAAGATCCTGCCCCAAGCATCATGTAGATACAATAATACATCTCCTCGGAACCCCATAAATGGATCTACATTTTTCCCACATCACAACTTCGGTGCACATAATTTCTCGATTGGAATACGAGGAAACGCTGACGCTACGAAATATGCTGATAATTCTCCGAAACCCTTCTTCCGACGCTAAAATCCAAACAAGGATGCGCATACCGACCTACACATTCTCTATCTACTTGTAACGACACCAAACACTTGTCATGGATACATTCGTTCTCCTCCTCGAGTACTTCCCGCATTAACTCACTCTGACCCTCTTCCTCGGTCACCGACACCTCTGGTCTCATGGTTTCTTACGGCATATTTCTATACTTCCCTTATAACCACTCTTGACAAATCCTTGCTTTCTTACATACTGCACCCGGTTCTCCCCCACTAGGGTTCGAACCATCACCAATTAGCACACACCCAACCCACAACTACATTTCACCAGCGAAATCGTACGTGCTCCAGGAAAGTGTTACGCAACGCCCGATAATTCCCCCTTAAGAAGTCAATCAACCCCCTATACTCTGAACCTCTGATGAACTCCTCAAGAACTTCTCATCACGACTACTTCCAATCGTTCCAAATCTCATACCAATCCAACACTAAGCATCTCAACTGCTCAATAACATCCCTGGCTCATAGACTGCACCGCAATCATCATTCCTCTCACCTCAACTCATCAACCAATTCTCCAACACCGGAATTGTCCCAAGGACAAGGACCCACTCTCAACATAGACGAAAACCCTCTGCACTGCAAAACTTGGCTGAATTCTCCGCTGCTACCACTATAACGCATCCTACTATTCTCATTTAGGTGTGGCGTGGTCTTCGACTACCTCAGTCCCAAATGACTGTCTGCTCACGATAAATCATTGCCTCGCGGCACACTTGCTACCTGATACCCTGAGGGAAAACATTGTCGATAATTACCTGCAGGGGGTACTCCCAAATCCACAACTAACACATCAAGCCCCTCCTGTATTGCTCACGAACATAAATGGCACCACCCTCCTAGAAGATGGCCTCTCCCTTATCGCCTGATTGTTTGACTCACCCGAAGTTTTCCTCTGTCTTTAACTTCTTACCAAAATACTCTGGTAGACACTCGCCTTTCCCCTCGGGGAACGCCTCCCCATACTCAATCATGGTCTACAGGCCTAAAACCCGTAGCGTCCGATCTCTACCTCATCGCTCATGACCCGATAGCAAGATAGTCACAAGCATCATCCGCTACGAACCATGGTACTCATCCCATGACATCCCTTCCCAATCTGCTCCGGTGTATGGTTCTCGAACCACAACATCTATCCTCAATCCGTTCCGATGTATGGTACCCGGACCATAACATCACTCTGCAATCCGCTCCGATGTATGGTATTCGAACCATAACATCACCCATCAATCTGTTCTGATGTATGGTACCCGAACCATAGCATCACTCTGTAATCCGCTCCGATGTATGGTGCTCGAACCACAACATCCATCCTCAATCTGTCCCGATGTATGGTACCCGGACCATAACATCACTCCGCAATCTGCTCCGATGTATGGTATTCGAACCATAACATCACTCCTCAAACTGCTCCTTAGGACCTCCGGAATACTCCCTGTATCAAGTATGGGTCCTCTGCTTTCAGTAGTATGGGCCCATACTACCTGCCACATCTACCCATACTTTCCACACGGACCATCCCAGAGCTCCTAAGTAACTGCTCGACCTGCTCTTTCACCAATCCCATCGCACGTGCTCGCTCCCCAGCGAAATCCTCTACTCTTTCATCGTACTTATCCGGCTAGGTTTACTCCCTAGTCTCTTCCGCCGTCCATCCACTTCTCTGCTATCAGCTGCTGAAGAGCTCCTAATGATGCCAGCCATCTACCTCCTAAATATCGTCATACTCACTTGGTAGCTGACTCCCATCATCGAGAATTACACAAAGCACAAAGCAAGCAGCATTCGAGCATCGAAGAATTTATAGGACTCCCTATCTGTGATAGCTCAATCTTCTCGGCTCGTCCTCGGAGGTACCACTGAACTCTGTAGCTCTACCCCTCGTGCGTTCTAACTGGATACTCTCATTCATCACATATTCAAAAGCATAACACACATATAACAACAAACCCTAGGCTAAGGCATCACAAATCAGGCCATTCTAATCCTAAGATATGAATTACCTAGCCTGTCTCTAACATGCAATAATATCTCATAAGTGCATAATAAATATTTCATAACTCAAAAGTAAGGGTATTTTGGGAAATCACCGTCTGGCTCTGGCTGATTGTACACACTGCTCTTTCTTGCTTTCTCTTTGAACTCTTATTCACTTTTTAGAAAACTATTTATTTAAAAACTTTTCTTACTTCCTCGGTTTGAGTCCAGATTTACCCGTAGACGCATCCGAATCCCTCAAACCAAGGCTCTGATACCAATTTGTAACACCGTAAATTTCAAGGCAAAATTTCCATTTAAATAATCAATTTAATATTAAAACACTTGTTTAAAATCTTATTCATATTCGGATTACAAAACATAGTTTCATTTTCATTTGATTAGACAACCAGGATCCTCCAAGATACAACTCTTCCTTCGGTGTGTACAATCGAACCATTGCCATTCCGCGTTACTGAAAGAACCTGAAACAACATAAAATAAACACTGTAAGCACGAAGCTTAGTGAGTTCCCCAATATACACCTTACGCACATACGCCTTTCCAGGCCCTGACCTTCCGGTCCCTGCACAATGCCTTCCGGCCCATGAGATAATCGCCTTCCGGCCCATAACGTGTTGCCTTCCGGCCCGTAACACATTGCCTTCCGGCCCATAACATATTCGCCTTCCGGCCCATAACATATTCGCCTTCCGGCCCATAACATATTGCCTTCCGGCCCATAACATATTGCCTTCCGGCCCAAAAACATATACAGCACACAATACATTTACTCTAACACATAAAGCACATATATCATATATCATACCTGACCTTTCTGTCACATAACACTTTGCCTTCCGGCCCATACATAAACATGCATATCACGTGTAGCAACTAACTTTCCATTTATAGCATATAAACGTAACACATAACATATTCGACCTTTCGGTCACACAATCAAACCCTTCCGGGTACAGTATAGTGAGAAGACTCACCTCGTGGATACTGGAAGTTAGCAACTCCTAAAATCACTAGCACTTGATCCGCCGAGCTACAAGCTCCCTATAACATCATACATCTCTTATTAATACACTTTATCTTCCACGTTAACTGACCCTAAGAATTACACATAAATCCACTCTGGTCAACGGTCAACGGTCAACGGTCAACGGTCAACGGTCAATGTGACCGGACTCGGCGAGTACTAAGGCGACTCGGTGAGTCTAGACGTCCTCATTAATTCCTGATGTTCCCCTTTCTACTCGTCGAGTATCCCTCTTGACTCGACGAGTTCTTCGTGAAAGAATCGCGGGGCCACCCCGACTCCACTCATCGAGTCTGAAGAACAACTCGACGAGTCCCAGTAAATCTTCAAGCTACTCGCCGAGTCTGTTCATTGGACTCGGCGAGTCCATGCCATGCAGTCGATCAAACTGCTTCCTGAATATGTATGGTCCCGAAATACACAATCATGGGACCTCCTGGACCTCTACCCATCCTAATACTGGGTTATAAACGTTTGGGGAATAAGGGTAACCATCAATCTAATCACAAAAGGGTTCCATAAACCCTAAATCCATGCACACATACACATAACAGAATATAATCCGAAATGTTACCTGAAAGACGCCCTCTCTGTGTCCCCAAGCCTCAAAACGTGATTCCCCTGCTGTCCCTTTAGCCAAAACCTTCCTCTTCTTGCACCATAATTTCTTGAAACTCACCAATGGCCCTTAATCCTTGCTCTAGATATTTCCAACCGATTTAGGGTTCTTCTCAGTGGCTAAAAGAGAACAATGACGGCCAATGATCCCTCTTTATACGTCCCAAACCTGAACGGCTAGGGTTTACGCTAAACAGCACCGACTCGCCGAGTCCCTATCCAGACTCGTCGAGTCCAGTCACGAACCCGCGACCCGATCTGCGATCCTACTCGGCGAGTCTGGCTCCAACTCACCGAGTCCCCCCTTTAAAATACCCCAAAATGTAATTTTAACAATAATTGAGATTTCGGGCTGTTACAGAGAGTAGAGAGAGAAGGAAAAAGCTTCAAATGATAGGTTAAACACGTTTATATAGTTCCTAAAACTTGGACACGGTGGAATTCTACTCGATACCGACGTTAAACGCGGCTTTTGGTCGCACCCGATTAAGTTTCCGTCACCCGGCGGGGACATTTCTAAAACTTATGAAAATAATGATTTTTGGGTAAATAACATAAGTTCCTGAGTGATTTTGACACTCATTAAATTAAAATAATCATATAAGTTTGAATAATTAACTCCAAAAAGAAAACGGAACAAATTTTGATAACGGCGACCTTTCGGGTAGAACGGGTTTTGGCGACGAACAATTTCAGGTTGTTACAACTTAGCACTTAACCGACACATTTCTTTTCTGGTGAGTTCATACCCCTACACCTTTTTCCGTGTTTTCAATGTTTTCAGGGGGGGGGAAATACAAGCAAAAGTACAAGGAAATCTTGTACTCAAACTTATTATTTCAATTGAAATGTTTCATATTCCATATGCTTTTAACATTGGAAACCGTATTAAGCAACCATTTGACTTGTAGAGTTAGTTTTCAAACTTGATAGCAAAACTCATTATAAAATGTTATAATCTATAATTTACGAAGGAATCATGCTAATAATAAAACAAGATTATTACTAACATTATACACCTTTGTACGTCACCAGAGCTTCGAAAAGACAGATAATGTACTTCTTTGAGTGTCACCAGAGATTCGAAAATACATCTAATATACGCCTTTGGATGTAATCAGAGCTTCGGAAATACAACTAATGTACTTCTTTGAGTGTCACTAGAGCTTCGAAACTTCATCTAATATCCTCCTCTGAGTAAAATCAGAGTTTCAAAAATACATCTATAATATACTCCTCTGAGCGAAATTAGAGTTTTGAAAATAAAATTCTTGTTAAGTATAGTAGATATTCGTGTATGGATAATAAATCACAAACTTTAAGGAAAATAAGGGTTTTTCCTGGGATAACTGAACTGTTCTTAACCAGATTGTGTAATAAATGGATAACTAAACTTTTCTTATAAGAAAATATGGGATTTTCGTAGATAACAACTTTTACAGAAAACCAAAGGAATCTTGTTCTTACAGAAACAAACCGCTTATGAACTCACCAGCTTTATGCTGATATTTTTTAAAACTGCTTGTATTCTCAGTTCAACATTAGACATGTATCCTGCAAATCTTTTGGAGAAGACGGAGCATATTAGCAGTCTCGTCTTTGCTTTTGTTCATTTTGGATGTATATATATAATCATGTGTAACTTTGCCTTCAAATAAATGTAAATATTTCTATGTAATGTAATGTTTTATGTTTACTATGCTTACTATGTACATTGGTTATGATACTTTACATGACATCCTCCGCCTCGGAACGTTTCTACCATCGGTTTCGGGGTGTGACAGATTGGTATCAGAGACCTTGTTTATAGTGAACTAAGTATACCGAACCTTACATGGTATAAGACTATAAACACTAAGGGGCCGAAGTGCTCTGAACTAAAAGTATACTTTAAAATATAAGTATTTTTCAAAAGTATACAAGAATACCTAAACATAAGAAACAGTACCTATGAGTAGAACAAAACATAAGTAATTGGGTGTTGTGGACTGCGGTTAAGCCTGGGCAGTTATGTAGTCGTGCTAGGGTCAATATAGCCTAATCAACTATATTCATTCGAGACATGACCAACATTTTCTTGGGAGTGACTGTGGTGTGCGGCATGCCTAAGTTACCAAATATCCAAACAACGAGTCATCGTCGCAGCAAATCATAAAATACTATAAGAGTATTCTAGCCAAAGTCGAATATGTTGTAGAAATCCATTCCGAGTGTTGCTACTTATGCCTTTCCTTAGCGATAGTTTACCTGCTTTGATAGCTCTTTTCTGTTTTATCGCTTAAGTAGAACTCTATATCTGCCATAATGAGATATATTTTGTTTCATATCTCTTGATTCCATTTAGAGGACTTACCATCCTCTCTTTCTTGATCATTTTAGATCAAGATGCCTCTAAGGAAAAGACCCAGCTCAAAGAACAACAATCCTCCCCCACCACCACCTCCCTCTCCATTTGATCCCACCATGTTCCAAGCAGCCGTTACTGCTGCTGTGGCTGCCGCTATGTCACAAATGAATCCCGGTGGTTCAGGCGGGCCAGGAGGTGGTATTCAGCCTCAAAACTAGGAAGGTAGTCAGGGACACCGTGCAGAGTGTTCTTCAAAGACTTTATGAACGCGAAACCCACATCATTCAATGGCACTGGAGGTGTCATTTCCCTAACACAATGGTTCGAGAAAATCGAATCTATTTTCGAAATCTGTGCCTGCTCTTAAAACTGATAAGGTGAAGTACGCCGCCTACACTTTCACCGATAAAGCCCTGACTTTGTGGCATGGCTGAGTCAAATCCTTAACCCTACCTGTAGCCAATGCTATGGGTTGGGAGATCATCAAGGAGCTTCTGCTTGCGGAGTACTTCCCTCGGGGTGAAATGCAGAAGCTGGAGCATGAACTCTGGAACCTAAAGATGAAGGGTTCCGATATCGCCGCTTACACTTCAAGATTTGATGACTTGGTGCTTCTCTGCCCAGGAATGGTTACCCCAGAGAGTAAAAAGATTGAAAGATTTATCTGGGGGCTGACCCAGCCAACCAAGGGAAACGTTTTAGCTGCAAAGCCAAACACCTAGGACAGCGCCAAACACCTAGATCAAACTATGATCGACCACGAAGATGATATTGAGGAAGTGGCCACCACTCCTGAACGACAAAAAGGAGTGGTGAGAAAAGAAAATTGTGGAAGCAGAAGAAGAGTCAGCCTTCAAAGGAGTCCTCGAAGAAGCAACAAATTGTGGCAGTCCACGCTACTACTACCCCTGCTGCTGTTTCTGCCGTCGGTTCCACAGCTCAAGCACCTACCAGTGGGTATACTGGTATCCTCCCATGGTGCAACAGGTGCAGGTACCACCATCGCATCCCTGACCCATGTCGTGAAATGTTTTGCAAAAACTATGACAAGAAGGGTCACCTTGCGCGAAACTGCAGAACACCAACCCAATCAGCCAATCAAGGTTCTGGAGCAAGTTTATGGTCATGCCTGCTACGGTTGTGGTGAAGTCGGGCATTTCAAGAGAAACTGCCCCAAGGCGGCAACAACTGGTAACACTGGAAGAGTCCTAACCATGGGACGAGAGGAGGCAGTCGCCGATCCCACCATTGTCTCAGGTACGTTCCTTCTCGTCAACTCTTATGCTAGTATCCTTTTCGATTATGGTGCTGAAAGAAGTTTTGTTAGCCATTCATTCAAACATCTCCTTAAACATAGTTATCAAACATTAACCGAAGCATTTACTGTCGAGATGGATAACAGTGAGAAGGAAAACACTAACGATATATTCATAGGTTGTACCCTTACCCTGAATGATCATTCTTTCCCCATTGACCTAATGCCAGTTTCCATAAAAAGCTTTGATGTTATTATTGGCATGGATTGGTTGAGTCCCAATCATGCTGATATCCTTTGTTACGAAAAAACCATCCGTCTCAATCTCCCCTCTGATCAGACTCTCATGATCTACGGCAACAAACTTAGTTCCAATCTTCGCATCATTTCATGCATCAAAGCTCAAAAGCTCTTGAGAAAGGAGTGTTACGCATTCCTAGCTCACGTAATCAACAAGAAATAGGAAGTGAAAGACCTCAAGAGCATTCCTGAAGTCTGTAACTTTCCCGATGTCTTTCCCGAAGAGCTCCCGGGAATCCCTCCCGAATGGTTAGTCGAGTTTTGCATCGACTTAATTCCTGGAGCAAATCCTGTAGCCAAATCTCCATATGGCTTAGCTTCAGCAGAAATGCAGGATTTATCCAGTCAGCTCAATGAGCTGCTCGACAAAGGGTTCATCAGACCGAGTTCCTCACCTTGGGGAGCCCTGGTGTTATTTGTGAAGAAGAAAGATGGATCCTTTCGGATGTGCATAGACTACCGTGAGCTGAACAAATTGACCGTAAAAAAAAACCGTTATCCTCTTCCTCGAAGAGACGACCTTTTCTATCAACTTCAGGGAGCCAGCTACTTCTCGAAGATAGACCTCAGGTCAGGGTACCATCAGCTTCGAGTTCACAGGAATGATGTTTCCAAGACAGCATTCAGGACTCGATATGGTCACTAGGAGATCGGAGTGATGCCCTTCGGTCTAACCAATGCACCGGCTGTGTTCATGGACCTGATGAACCGGGTGTGTTGCCCCTTTCTGGATAAGTTCGTCATCGTGTTCATTGACGACATACTTGTCTATTCCCGATGCGAAGAAGATCACAAACAAAACTTGAGATTAGTGTTGGAAACTCTTAGAACAGAAAAGTTGTACGTGAAATTCTCCAAAGGCAAATTCTGGATTCGGAAGGTAACTTCCCTTAGTCACGTGGTAATCTAGGAGGGTATACACATGGACCCGTCCAAAATCAAGGCGATAGAGAATTGGTCTGCACCGAAGACACCCATAGAAATTCATCAATTCTTGGGCCTTGCTGGCCACTATCGCAGGTTCATCCAGAATTTTTCAAGAATCGCCAGACCCTTAACTACTCTGACACAGAAAGGTGCACCCTTTTGCTGGAGTGAAAAGCAAGACATTGCCTTCCGAACATTGAAGCGAGCCCTGTGCAGCGCACCTATACTGTCCCTGCCGAAGGAACAAAGGATTTAGGATGTGTGCTTATGCAGAGAGGAAAAGTTATTGCTTATTCCTCGAGACATCTAAAGGCACATGAAGTTAACTATACAACTCATGATCTGGAATTAGGAGTAGTGGTCTTTGCACTGAAGATTTGGAGACATTATCTCTACGGAACTAAGTGCACGATCTTCACTGATCATAAAAGCCTGCAACACATCTTCGATCAGAAGGACTTAAAAATGAGGTAGCAGCGATGGGTAGAATTGCTCAGTGACTATGGGTGCGAAATCCGCTACCATCCCGGCAAGGCCGATATGGTAGAAGATGCCCTTATCCGAAAGGAGAGTTCAAGCCGGAAGGTGAAGACACTGACGATGACCATCCATTCCTACTTATCCGCACAGATAAGTGGATAAGAACATATTGAATGAAGCCTTGAGGGGAATGGATAAGAAACTTGAGATCAGAGGTGACGGAGTCTATTGTTTCATGGATCGAATCTGGACCCCAAAGTTCGGAGGTTTCAGGGAAGTTGTTATGAACAAAGCTCACAAGACCAGATACTCTATTCACCCAGGTTCGGATAAGATGTACCTGGATCTCAAGAAGCTATACTGGTGGCCAAAAATGAAAGCCGAAATTGCTACCTTCGTGGGCAAGTGTTTGACTTGTGCTAAGGTAAATGTCGAGTACTAGAAACCCTCGGGTCTGCTCCAGCAGCTCGAGATACCTTAGTGGAAATGGGAGATGATTACCATGGATTTCATCACCAAGTTACCCAGATCTCCGAGTGGGTACGATACCATTCGGGTAATTTTCGATCGTTTGAGAAAATCCGCTCACTTCCTTCCAATTAAAGAATCATTCAAGATGGAAAGACTTACGCGAATCTACATCCAAGAGATAGTCCGACTGCACGGTGTGCCTATGTCCATTATCTCCGATCGAGATAGCAGTTTTACCTCAAGGTTTTGGTAGTCCCTTCAGAAGGCTCTTGGAACTAAGCTGGATATGAGTACAGTTTATCATCCTCAGACGGACGGACAGATTAAGAGAATTATCCAGACCTTGGAAGACATGTTGAGAGCATGTGTCATTGATTTTAGAAAGTCGTGGGACACCCATTCACCCTTGATCGAGTTCTCGTGTAACAACAACTACCAAACCAACATCAAGGCTTCCCCATTCGAAGCCCTCTACGGTCGCAAGTGCAGATCCCATCTGTGTTGGACCGAGGTAGGGGACACACAGCTAGCCAAGAGTCAAGTACCCGACAGTGCACTGGTCCTGAAATCATCTGCGAAACCACCGAGAGGATCATCCAGATCCGAGAACGACTGAAAACTTCACGAGACAGACAAAATAGTTACACTGATAAACGACGGAAACCATTAGAATTCCAGGTTGGAGACTGTGTCCTGTTGAAGGTCTCGCCTTGGAAAGTAATGACACGCTTTGGAAAGCGCGTAAAACTTAACCCGTGGTACATAGGACCTTTCGAGATCCTCGCTAGGATCAGTCTCGTAGCCTACAAACTCTGACTACCTCAAGAGCTTAGCAACATCCATCCTGTCTTCCACGTCTCTAATCTTAAAAAGTGCTTATCCAATGAAACCCTCGTGATCCCTCTTGATGGGATCAAGATCAACAAAAGTCTGAACTTTGTGGAAGAACCCATTGAAATCATGGATCGAGAGATCAAACATATGAAACAAAGTCGCATCCCGATAGTGAAGGTTCGTTGGAATGCCAAGCGGGGACCCGAATTCATTTGGGAGCGCGAAGACTCGATGAAACAAAAATATCTGCATCTCTTTCCAACTCCATGATTTGTATCTTAATTCTAAATTTTGGGACGAAATTCCCTCTAACGGGGGGATAATGTGACAATCCGAAAAATTTTCCGTCACTTTAACCCGTTCCCGTTAATAAAACCCGTTTGTATTTCAATTTTTCCGTTAACTTTGGATTAAGTTAATCAAATTGAGACTTTTATTATGGCTTCATGAGTGTCCAAACACATTAGAAACACGTGAAACACCTTTGATATTCATTTGGGAAATTTTTAATTACGACCACGTCGGGTTACGACAACTTAATCGGGTATGACCATAAGCCCCATTTAACGTCAGTAGCAGGTAGATTTCCACCGGGCCTCAAACTCAAATCCTATATAAGGGTGAGTAGAGTTCATTTGAAGCTTTTTTACTCTCTCTCTCTCACTACTCTCTCTCTACAATCCAAGTTTTGATCCAAAAACACCTATTTCAAGCTCCAATTTGGTAAGTAATCCATCCTAGCTGATAGTGTAGCTTGGTTAACATTCAAATCTGTGTCTAAATAATCCAAAAGGACCAAAGACATGTGTTTACGGCCTAGGAACAATCCCAAACCGCAAACACCTATAAATGTGGTTTTGAAGCCCCAAAACCCTTCCAAATCACTTCTGGTGCTTAGTTATGACTTAGGGGCTTACATGTATGAACTTAGAACACTAAAAACTTTTAAAATGGGGAGTAAACATGAGTTTACGGACCAAGATCATGCTTGGACCGTAATCACCCCTTCTAAGGCCGTAAACACCATTTAAGGTGTTAATATGCCCCTTAAACACCTCCTATGCCTTGGAATAATGTCTAGAACCAACCACCATTGTGTTAGGGACCTTAAACATGAAAGAAGCCACCTCCTTAGGAGATTATGGTCATAAACCCCCCAAGGAATGTTTCCTGGGCTGTAAACTCCTCTAAAGTGGTCAAATGGTGCCCTAACTTCCTTCCATGCGTTATACATTGGACTAGAATCACTTGTGCTTAACCTAGGATCACCAAAACACAAAAGGAAAGTGCATGTGAGAGTTTATGGCTGTAAACTCCTTAAAATGGTCCATTTGTTTATCCAATCACTTCCATTGCCTTAGAACTGAACCTAGCCTAAATCCTTTAATGTTGTAAGACCTTTAAGTATCCAAGAATACACCACCCATGAGTTTATGGTCATAAACTCATGGGGATATGGTCATTGGGCCAAACACTCCCTTAGGAGTTTACTCTTGAAGAGAAAACTCCATATCTAGGCCTTACACCCCCTTAGATGCAACCCGGATCACTCCTAACACTTGATATAAGGTGTTTTCGCGCCTTGGAGTGTATTGTCTTACTTAATTGGTAGTTCAAAGTCTAATTAGATACAATTATGGATCTCTTAATATTACATAGGAACCTCGCATGTATTCAAGCCCCGAACTGACACTTAGCATCCTAACAGGCACAGTTCTCGTCTGGCGAGTTCATACCCCTACACCTTTTTCCGTGTTTACAAAGTTTTCAGGGGGGGGGGGGGAATACAAGCAAAAGTACAAGGAAATCTTGTACTCAAACTTATTATTGCAATTGAAATGTTTCATATTCCGTATGCTTTTAACACTCGAAACCGTATTAACCAACCGTTTGACTTGCAGAGTTAGTTTTCAAACTAATTGCAAAACTCGTTATAAAATGTTATAATTTATGTTATACTTTATAATTTACGAAGGAATCATGCTAATCATAAAACATGATTATTACTAACATTATACGCCTTTGGATGTCACCAGAGCTTCGAAAATACAGCTAATGTACTTCTTTGAGTGTCACCAGAGCTTCGAAAAATACATCTAATATAAGCCTTTGGATGTCACTAGAGCTTCGAAAATATAGCTAATGTACTTCTTTGAGTGTCACCAGAGCTTCAAAATTTCGTCTAATATCCTTCTCTGAGTAAAATCAGAGTTTCGAAAATACGTCTATTAATATACTCCTCTGAGCGAAATTAGAGTTTCGAAAATAAAATTCTTGTTAAGTATAGTATATATTCATGTATGGATAATAATTCACAAACTTTAAGGAAAATAAGGGTTTTTTCTGGGATAACTGAACTGTTCTTAACCAGATTGTGTAATAAACGGATAACTAAAGTTTTCTTATAAGAAAATTGTAGCACCTGGTTCCTGGTACGTAAAATTTATCTAAGAATTTGTCATTTTTAGCCTTGGACTCGGCGAGTGGTAGGTACGACTCGCCGAGTAGGGACGGGGTCCGGGAACACGTTTAAGTTGGCGACTCAGCGAGTCACCGCTGTCTGTTGAAACCCTAAATTTCAAGGGTTTGCACCCTATTTAAACCCTCTTATCCGCCCCTAATCTCGCCCCCTTCACCCTCAGAGCTTCCAACATCGTTTATACCCTTATTCCCTGAGAGATTGAAGTGTTTTGGTGTCTTCTTGAAGATTTTGAGGAGAAAGAAGAGGAGAAGGAGGCCAAGCATCTTTGTGTCATCTCAACATTTTCCTTGAGGTATAGCTCGTTTCCCCTCAGTTTTCGTGCTTGTATTCTCTATTAGCTACATGAAAGTCCTTCTTGAGCCATTCTCCAAGCTTGTTTGTGCATTGTGGGTTTAATAAGTTGTTAGCCTCTAGATCTAGGCATGATTGAGTCCTTGGAGCTTGGATCTACTGCCTTTATGGAGTCATATTGCATGAAAGCCCTAGATCTACCCCTTTTGGTGCACTTTGAGCCCCAAAACCTTCATTGGTGATTATCTACACGTAAAGTTGGAAACTTTACGTGTAATCCATGCACTAGAAACCCAGATCTATGAATGGCATGAGCTGGATTCAAGAAAAATCGAGTGTATAGTAATTGTGTGTGGCCGAATCGGCGAGTCGAGTCGCGAGTCCCCGAGTTTCCCCTTTTTCGCATTGGCGGGTTGGGAGTAATGAGTCATTGGGTGTGACTCAGTGGGTCGGAAGCTAGACTCACTCATGAAGTCACTCGGTGAGTCAATGCCATGACTCGGCGAGTCCATGACAATCTTCTTGTCTCAAGAACAACTCGGCGAGTCATAGTTTAGAGTGTTCTTCGGATGAAGGTGAACTTGATGAGTTGTTCATACAACTCGGCGAGTAGGACGAAGGACTATTGGCCTTGGGTATAGAGAAAGGGACTCCGCGAGTTGGCAAGCCAACTCGGCGAGTCTGGTCAACTGGCAGTTGACTGTGACTTGACTCATGACTTGTTATGGGTAAATGGACAATTTACCCTGAAGGCGGTTTGCAGTATTTGACTAAGTGTTTGGTGGGAATTGCAGTCGGAGGATTTCCGAAGCAGTAGCAGCAGACAGACCATTCCCACACAAATCAGCAGCTACTACGAGGTGAGTTACCTTCCAGTAGCAGTGGGTCTAAGGCCATAATGCCGGCCCACCATTAGGAGATGTATGATAGATGATTGTCTTTGTGATATCATCTAGGTTTGCTACTACATGATATGTTATATGCTAGCATGATATGTTGTATGTGATAGTAGTAGTTTTCGGTTGTTAGGACCGAAGGGTAGTCAGACACCCCATATACATCTGATAGTATATGATGATATGTTTGCATGCTGGCTTGTTACGTTATATGCCATAGAGGTAGTAGGAAGGGACTAGTCCCCGAGTTCGGTTGTTAGGACCGAAGGGTAGTTCAAGCACCCCAGACTTGTCTGATATTATGTTTGTTTTAGGATATATGTGATAGTAGTAGTAGGGGTGAAATAGTCCCCGAGGTTCGGTTGTTAGGACCGAAGGGTAGTCAGCACCCCAGAATAGCTCCACATGGGTAGTCAGCACCCTAGAATGGCTTGACACGGGTAGGTCGGCACCCCAGAATGGCCGTACCGGGTAGGTCGGGCACCCCAGAAATCTGGCAATATGTATGACATGTGATTGTATGGTAGGTGGTATGATAGGGGAACTCACTAAGCTTCGTGCTTACAGTTTTCAGTTTTGATTTCAGGTACCTCTTCTTCGAAGGGGAAGGAGTTGGCGCGGTAGCGGTACATCACACACATGCTTATATTCCGCATTATGATATCACCTGGGGATTTTTACTCTGACACGTTTCTGTTTTTATAACAATGTTTTCCAGACATGCAATATCTTTTCTGAAATGATATGATGGTTGAACGTTTTATTCCTAATGCTTTAGCTAAGCACATGTTTTAAAAATGAAATTTTTGGCTCGTATTTTTGGGGTGTTACAAATTGGTATCAGAGCCCTGGTTTGAGGGATTCGGACACACCTTCGGGGGGGTGTTTGAACTTAAATCGAGGGATTAAAAGATTTTGGAAAGAGAAAATGTTTTCTAAAAGGCTAAGTAAAGGGTTCTAAGAAAGAACAAAGTGTGTGATGGGCACGACCGGCCAAGCTCACGTAAGTATTCCCCAATGTACCCATACAAGTTTATATATGTTTATCAGTTTCTGTAGAACAGCATGCTAGAATAGGACTAAGGATCTAGGAGTGATGCCTTATGTGCCTTCTTTATGTGCTTCAGTATATGAAAAGTTGCATGTAAGAATTGAGTAGACAGCAGTAGGGTAGCATGTTTAGGTTATTCCTGATAGTACGAGTTTATCATTGTATGCTAGTTCAGTTTTTCTCTACGAGGATAGAGTTGCTTGAGATTGTTGTCTTTATGTCCAAATGTTGTTTGCTTTGTGATATGTGGGCTTTGAAGTGATGGGAGTTAGCTGTTAGGTGAATACGTTAAAGTCACATGTGATCAGGGTTGACTAATCTTAGAGTGTTGGATTTGACTCTATTGTGTAGCCCTTGTTGAGTCCTAACCGTTGTAGAGATGAGTCCCTTACTCGAAGGATTATCCGAGCCTCATCACATGTGACTGTATTCAGGTAATAGTTAATTGGCATCACCAAGAGGCCTTCAACAGCTGAGGACTGGGTTGGGTGGAGTCAGATGTTTCCTAAGGAAAGCCTAGGATAAGAGTAGTAGTGATCAGTGGTAGTGGAAGGGACCTGGTAGAGTCAAGGCAGTCTTTAGAGAGGGTACAGATAGATGTGGAAGGTAGTATGGGCCCGTACTACTGAAAGCAGAGGATCCGTACCCGAACCGAGGGAGGCTAAGATAAGACTAGGGAACTTGTAGTAGGTGTGATCCCTCTAGAGGTATGAGTATCGCTAACAGTTGTTATTTCTTTTGTATTTCAAAATGGTGGTACTACGCCCGAGGCCAGCAGTTGGCAGTACAGGAGAGGGATCGGGTTCGGGACTAGGTTCCGAGCCAGTAGATGAGGGGCTACGTGAGTTCATCGCGTCAGAGATCACCGGAGGCATCCTTGAGTCGACCCCCATTATCTTCAGGTCGATCAAGGAAGGGATATTGGAGATGATGGAGGATCGCCTCAGGGCATTCAGGAGCGACATGGCATCTGGCCAGTCAGGATCCCTCACACTGTCCTTCAAGGACTTCAGGGGCAGTGGTGCGCCGGATTTTCACGAGGCAAAGGACCCCATAGCTGCCAGGTGATGGATTG
Organism: Lactuca saligna; assembly: GCF_052625555.1. Classification (NCBI taxonomy): domain Eukaryota; kingdom Viridiplantae; phylum Streptophyta; class Magnoliopsida; order Asterales; family Asteraceae; genus Lactuca; species Lactuca saligna. The sequence continues at coordinate 57,984,413 of NC_136424.1, forward strand.
CAGACATTGAGTTTGCACAGACGATTAGCCTCTGCCCTGAGGGGTCGAAGGTGAGGTTTGCGACAGGGTGTTTACGAGATCGAGCGAGGGATTGGTAGCAGTCCGTGAGTGACTCGTTGGGAGCCTCGGTTGTCGAGGCTATGACATGGTCGGACTTTGCGAATAGGTTCAGGACAGAGTTTGCGTCGGCTGTCGAGCTTCAGCAGCTGGCCAGGGAGTTTTTGGATATGAGGCAGATGACAGAGACTGTGATGGAGATCACCGCCAAGTTCCGGGAGAGGGCATTATTAGTGCCCCAGTATGCGGGTGATGAGGACATGAGGAGGACCCGCTACCATGACATGCTCCAAGTTGATATTCGAGAGCATGTCAGGTTTTTCAGCTTGCCCTACCTTGGACTCTATGATTTCCAGGGAGAGGGAGAGAGAGATAGATCTGGAGCACGTCCGGAAGAGGAAGACAGAGGAGGGACAGACAGGAGGGGCTTCGGGGAAGAAGCCCAAGGGATCAGATGGTAGGCCGAAAGGCTAGTCAGGATGGAGCCGTTGCAGGAGATGCGTCATGCCTCATGACGGGGCATGTAGACTGGGATCGTCGGGCTGCTATAAGTGCGGCAAGTCGGGGAATTTCAGCAGGTATTGTACCGCCCCTGAACCTGTGATACAGACGTCTGAGTTGCTGTGTTTCCACTGCAACCAGAGGGGCCACAAGAAGGCCAATTACCCCCAGTTGACATCACCATCGTCGGTTAAGGTGCCAGCTCCAGCTACCCTGCGGATTACAGATGGCTGGCAGGGCAAGGCAGAGGCTCCAGTGGTGAGGAGCTGGGCGTTTCAGCTGATTGCAGAAGAGGCACGCGCCACACCCGATGTTGTGACGGGTTTGATTCTTTCCCTCTACTTTATCTTATGATGTTATGTTATTGATATGTTCTCTGTGTATATGCATTAGGATCGTTTCATGTGAACGATATTCCGGTTCAGGTGTTGTTCAACTCGGGTGCCACCCGATCATTTGTTTCCCTTGCGCTTAGCAAGAGGTTTACTGAGTCCTCGGGCATGTTGGATTGCCCTTTAGAGGTAGAGATTGCCGATGATCGATTGGTGCGAGCATCAGCAGTGTTCCGGGATTGTGTTTCAAGGTTATTTGAGGAGCGTTATTTGGTGGATTTAGTTCCCATTCCTTTGCGGGGGAACAAGGTGATTATAGGCATGGATTGGTTGAGCCCTAATGGAGTGGTGATAGATTGCGCACAACAGCTAGTGCGGGTCAGGACCCCAAGTGGGGGAGAGTTGGTGATCCACGGCGAGAGGCCACAGCGTGGACCTATAGTATGTTCAGCAGCGAGAGCTAGGCGCTACCTTCAGCAGGGATGCACGAGGTATGTCGCGTATGTTATGGATACCTGGGAGATGGGTAAGGCGACGGTGAACGAGGTTCTAGTGGTGCGAGACTATGCTGATATGTTCCCGGAGGAGCTTCCTGGAATACCTCTGGAGCGTCAGGTAGAGTTCAGGATCGACCTAGTTCGTGGTGCGGCTCCGATAGCCAAGGCACCCTATCGGTTGGCTCCTCCCGAGATGCAGGAGTTGTCTACGCAGTTGCAGGAGCTGCTAGACAAGGGATTTATTCGTCCGAGAAGTTCACCCTGGGGAGCCCCGATCCTGTTTGTGAAGAAGAAGGACGGGTCGCGTCGGATGTGCATAGATTACCAGGAGATGAATAAGGTGACGGTAAAGAACCGTTACCCACTCTCAAGGATTGATGACCTCTTTGATCAGTTCAGGGAGCATGCTAGTTCTCCAAGATCGATTTGCGTTCAGGATATCATCATATGAGGGTTAGAGAGGAGGATATACAGAAGACCGCGTTTCGGACGCGTTATGGCCATTATGAGTTCGTGGTGATGCCGTTTGGGCTCACCAATGCTCCTGTCGCGTTCATGGACCTCATGAACCGCGTGTGCAGGCCGATGTTGTATCGGTCTGTGATAGTTTTCATTGATGACATCTTGGTTTATTCCAAGACTTGGGAGGAACATGAGGAGCATCTGAGAGTGGTTTTGGAGACCTTGAGGAGGGAGAGCTTGTACACCAAGTTCTCCAAATGTGAGTTTTGGTTGCGCGAGGTGCAGTTTCTTGGGCACCTCGTCAACCAGAACGGGATTTCAGTAGAACCGGCCAAGGTGGAGGCCGTGATGAGCTGGGAGGTTCCGAAGTCTCCATCTGAGATTCGGAGTTTCCTAGGATTAGTAGGCTACAATCGGAGGTTCATTCAGGATTTCTCCAAGATAGCAGTACCCCTGACACGGTTGACTAGGAAATTCGTGGTCTTTCGATGGGGGCTTGAGCAGCAGGCAGCGTTCGTGACTCTGAGGTAGAGATTGTGCGAGGCGCCGATCTTAGCCCTGCCTGAGGGTGTGGAGGATTTTGTGGTATATTGTGATGCGTTGATCTCAGGCTTAAGCGCAGTGTTGATGTAGAGGGGCATGTCATTGCTTATGCCTCGAGGCAGCTGAAGCCTCACGAGGCGAACTACCCGACGCATGATTTAGAGTTGGGGGTGGTGGTCTTCACCCTCAAGATATGGAGGCATTACCTCTACGGGGTTCGATGTACCATTTACACGGACCACAAAAGTTTTAGGTACCTCATGGATCAGCCGAATCTGAACATGAGGCAGCATCGGTGGTTGGACGTGGTGAAGGACTATGATTGCGAGATCCTTTACCACCCGGGGAAGGCCAATGTGGTGGCCGATGCGCTTAGCCGCAAGGCAGCACCGATCAAGGATGTTTGCATGAGGATGACTGTGGTGACTCCCCTGTTGGAGCAGATTTAGGAGGCTCAACAGGAGGCTATGAAGGAGGAGCATTGGAAGAGTGAGCGAATAGTGGGTCAAGTCATCTCCTTCGATTATGATAGTCGGGGGTTATTGACACTACACCGTAGGGTGTGGGTGCCGTATCATGGAGGCATGCACCATATCTTGATGTAGGAGGCGCACAAATCACGATTCTCTATTCATCCAGGGGAGACGAAGATGTATCGGGATCTTCGCCTAGACTATTGGTGGCCCTGCATGAAGCGGGATGTGGCGTTGTACGTCAAGCAGTGTTTGAGCTGCAGGAAGGTCAAGGCCGAGCATTAGAAACCGCACGACAAGATGCAGCCGTTGGATAACCCATTGTGGAAATAGGAGGATATTACGATGGATTTTATCACTAATCTTCCACGAATGGTGCGAGGAGTAGATTCGATTTGGGTCATCGTGGATCGGTTGACCAAGAGCGCCCATTTTATTCCGATTCAGGAGAGTATTTCGGCCGAAACGTTGGCCAATATCTATATCAGGGAGATAGTGGTGTGACACGGGGTGCCAATGTCAGTGATATCAGATCGAGATGTGCGGTTCACTTCCAGGTTTTGGAAGAGGTTTCATGATGAGTTGGGCACTCATCTGCATTTTAGCACCGCCTTTCACCCGCAGAATGATGGTCAGAGTGAGCGGACCATCTGTAACAACTGGATTTTTCAGGTATCTTGTATATTTATGTTTTTGGTGATTTGAGAGGGGACTCGGCGAGTTGGAGCTCAGACTCGCCGAGTAGGGACGCGGATCTGGTCGCAGGATCGCGCCTGGACTCGGCGAGTCAGCGCTGTGTAATGAAACCCTAATTTCTCAGGTTTGAGACCTATTTAAAGGGCCTTATGGCCGTCATTTGTGCTCACCAGTCCCTTGAGTGAAACCCTAATTGAGTGTGAGCATTTGGAGCAAAGTAGAAGGCCATTATTGATCTTGGAGGTGTCATTGTTGCAAGGAAGGAGAAGAACTAGCCAAGGGAAAGCAAGTGGAGCCACTTCTGAGAGTTTGGAGTCCTGAGCATCACTATTGTGGTAATAACTTCGAGTTATCTTCTTCCTTGTTGATTTTTCAGAGTGAGCGGACCATCTGTAACAGCCGGATTTTTCAGGTATCTTGTATATTTATGTTTTTGGTGATTTGAGAGGGGACTCGGCAAGTTGGAGCTCAGACTCGCCGAGTAGGGATGCGGATCTGGTCGCAGGATCGCGCCTGGACTCGGCGAGTCCAGGATATGGACTCGGTGAGTCAGCGCTGTGTAATGAAACCCTATTTTCTCGGGTTTGAGACCTATTTAAAGGGCCTTATGGCCGTCATTTGTGCTCACCAGTCCCTTGAGTGAAACCCTAATCGAGTGTGAGCATTTGGAGCAAAGTAGAAGGCCATTATTGATCTTGGAGGTGTCATTGTTGCAAGGAAGGAGAAGAACTAGCCAAGGGAAAGTAAGTGGAGCCACTTCTGAGAGTTCGGAGTCCAGAGCATCACTATTGTGGTAATAATTTCGAGTTATCTTCTTCCTTGTTGATGTTTATTTAGATTTAGGGTTTGTTGAACCCTTTTGTGGCAAGATCTAGTGCCCCCTTGGCCCGTTATGTGGTTTAAACCATAGATCTGGACCCTTAGAGGTCCAGAGTGTCCCTTTGCCCAAGCTTTTTGGGAATCAATGGAGGTTTTGGATTGGAATCCTTATGCCTTAGGTCAAAACTCCATTTATGAGCCATGGGGTGTGTTATGGGCACCAAGATAGAAGCTTTACGTGGTGAATCAGTCTAGGGAGGCCAGATCTATAGATTGTGGAAGCACATCTGACCTTAGAAGCAAGTTGGAGTGGTTGCATGGCATGGACTCACCGAGTCTGTTCATCAGACTCGGCGAGTAGTTTGAAGATTGCCTTGGGATTGTTCAGTGAGTGGTCCAATCGAGTCATGAGTAGACTCAGTGAGTCAGGGTGAGTTGGAGAGGGATGACAAGTGGACTGAGTCGAATTAGGACTCGTCAAGTTGTTCTTGAGACTTGGTGAGTTGAGTCGGGATGGCCTCGCGATTCTTCCAGGTGAAACTCGTCGAGTGAGGGGGGAATACTCGACGTGTAGGAAGGGAATTTCAGAGGGTTGGTGAAAACGTCTAGACTCGCCGAGTCGCCATAGCGCACTCGCTGAGTCCGGTCAAAGTTGACGATTGACCGTTGACCAAAGTTGACATGTGTTGACTTCTTGGGGATAGTCAACCTTAGAAGATATAAAGTGTTAACTAGAGGCATATGTTGTTATAGGAGGATTAGTGCTCGGAGGATCGAGCATGAGGGATATCCAGGATTCGTGATTTACCGAGATACACGAGGTGAGTCTTCTCACTATACCTTACCTTGAGTAGGTAACCAGAGTTATGTGATAGAGTATTTGTATGCTATGTATGTTATGTGCTGTACTACATTATTTCTATGTGATTTATGTGGTGCATGTCTATCAGAGTTAGAACCTGAGGGTTCACAGAGTTTGGGTGCACGGACCCACAGAGTTATAGCCTCGAGTGGCTATTATGTGTTATATGTGGTATTTTGGGGAACTCACTAAGCTTTGTGCTTACAGTGTTTGATGTTATTGTTTCAGGTACTAGTGACGACCGCGGGAAGGCGCCGGCTTGATCCATACACATACACTCGAAGTTTTTACATTGTGATCTTGGGATTTTGTATTGACCTCAATTGGATAATTAATATGGTTGTTTTATGAATATTAATTGAATTATGTTTTATGAAAATTTGAAAAAAGTTGTTTTGAAATTTACGGTGTTACAATTTGGTATCAGAGCCTTGGTTTGAGGGATTCGGGTACACCTTCGGGAGTATTTGAACTCAAACCGAGGATTTGGAAAGATATTTTCAAAAGAAAACCTAACTTTTCTAAGAGTAAAAGATTTTCTTGAAAAAGAAACAAATTCCAGGAAGAAACGTGTGTACGATCAGTCAGCGCCCGAACGGTGAATTCCCAAAATACCTTTATATTATGTAATATTGATATTGATATGATGTATCTGCATGCTAGAGTAGGCTAGGTATTGCTAATAGGACTAGAGTGGCCTGATTTGTGATGCCTTAGCCTAGGGAGAGGTGAGCTGCTATGAGATGGTTGAGAGTGAGTAGGTAGTAGCGAGGGGCTTATGAGAGATCTATTAGAGAGTGGTCTACGCATGATAGAGTACTTGGGATTTGGGATCCGAAGAGGAAGATTTGGGGTGTGTGCTGAGACGGTGTGGACAGTAGTATTGGGCCCGTACTACTGAAAGCACCGGGGCGGTGCACAGTCCAAATAAGAATCTTTGGGATACCAAGAATCAAGGAGGGGTGGATTGTCGAGTGTGAGTATGCTCGAGTGAATTCGAATTTATCACATGTTGTATTTCAGAGGTTGATCATGGTGAGGACACGTCATATGCCGGAGGGTGCCGGAGCTAGTGATGAGGAGATTCGACAGATCATTCATGAGGAGGTGGCTGCGGTCATTAGAGCTGAGATACCAAAGATGTTCGGGTCTATTAAGACCGTACTGATTGAGACATTTGACGAGCGTTACGCCGCTCTTTCTGAGGCTGCTGTTGCAGTGGCTACCGCAGAGATCGCTGCGGCGAGACCCCAGGGAGGTGATGCGTCGCTGTTTCGGGAATTCAGCAACACCAAACCACCAGAGTTTGATGGGACACAAGATCCGGTGTCAGCTATGAGGTGGATATCTGATATGGAGGGGTGCTTCTTCACTTGCTCATCTCCTGAGCATCTGAAGGTTCGGTTCGCGCTGAACCAGCTTCGCTTGGGAGCGAAGGACTGGTGGAAGTTTGTGACGATGCATTTTACGCCTGCTGAGCTTTCAGCGGTGACTTGGGAGAGGTTCACTACCATGTTTCGGGATGAGTACGTTCCCCAGGTGGATAGGGAGCGTTTGGCACAGGAGTTTCTGACCCTCAAGCAGGGTACTGAGTCAGTTACAGCGATCACGAGGATGTTCCATGAGAGGGCGATGTTCTGCCCTGAGCACGTGTCCACTGAGCAGGCACGTATGAGCCGCTATTTGAGCATTTTGAGACGGGATATTCGGGAGTTCGCCGCGAACTCCTCGAATCGGACATTTGGTGAGCTTCAGGCAAATGCCCGGAAGAGGGAGATTGAGCTTGAGACACAGGCCAGGGAGGAGGCGGAGTCTTAGGGGAGGGATCGGCGGCCGGCACAGTCTCAGCCGGCAGCCAAGCGGCCCAAGCCCGCTGGTCCCAAACCCGGGAGCCAGAAGGGCCGCACTTGCGGGAAGTGCGGAAAGGGTCATGATGGAGTCTGTCAAGCGGGATCTTGCTACAAATGTGGCAAGGAGGGGCATATGGCCAAGGACTGCCCCAAGGGGTTTGCAGTGTGTTTTCACTGCAACCAGACCGGACACCGGAAGTTGGAGTGTCCGCTGTCGCGCGGAGCATCTCAGGGATCTGCTCCTGCCGCCATCAGAGCTACAGAGAGTCAGCCCGTGAAGGCCGAGGCGCCAAGAGCTCGAGGGAGAGCCTTTCAGCTGACTGCGGAGGAGGTCCGCGCTGCACCCGATGTTGTGGCTGGTACGTTTCCTTCTATGTATTTATTTTTGGTGTTGAGATATTATGCTTATATTATGTTATGCATAGGTACCTTCCTTGTGAACTCTGTGCCTGCTTTAGTGTTATTTGACTCGGGTGCGAGTCGGTCTTTTGTATCGTTGGCCTTTAGTCAGCATCTCAGTGTTAGTCGTGAGGCATTGAGTCGGCCTCTGCGGGTTTCCATAGCTGCCGATAGAGTGGTTTGTGCCACGGAGGTCCTCCGGGGATGTGTGTTAGAGATTTTTGGGGTTGAGTTTCCGATTGATCTGGTTCCTATTGCGATGGGTGATGTATGTGTCATTGTGGGCATGGACTGGTTGAGCCGATTCGGCACGGTTATCGACTGTGAGCGTCAGCTGGTGACCATACGAGATCCTAGTGGGGGAGTTCTTTCGGTGTACAGCGAGGGTACACGTTCTGGATCAGCCTTTTGTTCGGCCGCTAGGGCGAGGCAGTGTTTACAGCAGGGCTGTAAGGGTTTTGTGGTATATGTGATGGATACGCGAGTGATCTCCGAGAGACCGAGTTCAGTGGATGAGGTTCCGGTGGTGCGTGAGTTTCCAGATGTTTTTCCCGAAGAATTATCGGGTGTGCCTCCCATGAGGCAAGTAGAGTTCAATATTGATTTGGTTCCGGGGGCTGCGCCTATCGCTAAGGTGCCTTATCATCTTGCACCTCCAGAGATGCAAGAGTTATCCTCGCGGCTTCAGGAGCTGCTGGGGAAGGGGTTTATTCGGCCGAGTAGCTCGCCGTGGGGAGCGCCCATTCTGTTTGTGAAGAAGAAGGATGGCTCGCATCGAATGTGTATTGATTACCGAGAATTGAATAAGCTGATGGTCAAGAACCGTTACCCGTTGCCGAGGATCGACGATTTATTCGATCAGTTACAGGGAGCATCTTGGTTCTCCAAGATCGATTTGAGGTCGGGCTATCATCAGGTGAGAGTGCGGGACGAGGACGTCCAGAAGACAGCATTCAGGACGCAATATGGGCATTATGAGTTTGTGGTGATGCCTTTTGGGCTCACTAATGCCCCGGCTGTGTTCATGGATCTCATGAACAGGGTATGCAGGCCGATGTTGGATCGGTCAGTGATTGTATTCATCGATGATATTCTGGTATATTCGAGATCTAGAGAGCAGCATGAGGAGCATTTGAGGGAAGTTCTTGGGGTTTTGAGATCGGAGAAACTTTATGCAAAGTTTTCCAAGTGCGATTTTTGGTTGCGGGAGGTCCAGTTTCTGGGACATCTTGTTAATCAGAAAGGGATATTGGTCGATCCGGCCAAGGTTAAGGCAGTGATGAGTTGGGAGGTGCCAAAGTCACCCTCTGAGAACAAGAGATTCCTTGGGTTGGCAGGGTACTATCATAGGTTTATCAAGGATTTCTCCAATATCGCGGTGCCACTCACCATATTGACCCGGAAGAGTGTTACATTTTCATGGGGTCCCGAGTAGCAGATCTCCTTTGAGACGCTTCGCCAAAGGTTGTGTGAAGCCCCGGTATTAGCTCTTCCGGAAGGGATGGAAGATTTTGTGGTATTTTGTGATGCATCGATTTTAGGGCTGAGAGCGGTACTGATGCAGAAGGGACATGTGATAGCATATGCATCGAGGCAGTTGAAGCCTCATGAGACGAGATATCCCACACATGATCTAGAGTTGGGGGTAGTGGTGTTCGCCCTCAAGATTTGGCGTCACTACTTGTATGGGGTTCGTTGTACGGTATACACGGACCATAAGAGCTTAAAGTACTTGATGGATCAGCCTAACCTAAATATGCGGCAGAGGAGGTGGTTAGATGTGGTCAAGGATTATGATTGTGAGATCCTGTACCACCCGGGCAAGGCTAATGTGGTAGCTGATGCGTTGAGCCACAGGGCGGAGAGTACTCCACTGCGAAATGTATGTTTGAGATTGACCGTGATAGCTCCAGTTCTGGATGCCATTTGTGGGGCACAGGCCGAGGTTGTGCATCCGGAGATGCAGAAGAGAGAACGGGTCGTTGGTTTGGTTTCAGAGTTCGTTTTGGATAGTCGAGGGCTTCTGACTTTTCAGGGCCGGAATTGGGTACCGTTTGTGGGCGGTACGCGTACTACTTTGATGGAGGAAGGTCATAGATCGAAATTTTCGATCCATCCTGGGGCTACGAAAATGTATTTGGATTTAAGGAAAGAGTATTGGTGGCCCTGTATGAAGAGGGACGTCACATGGTTTGTCGAGAGGTGTTTGACCTGCCGAAGGGTTAAGGCCGAGCACCAGAGACCGCATGGCAAGTTACAGCCATTGGAGGTTCTCGAGTGGAAGTGGGAACAGATCACTATGGATTTCATCACCAAATTGCCGAGGACTGCCAGAGGAGTTGATGCAATTTGGGTGATTGTGGATAGGTTGACGAAGAGTGCTCACTTTCTTGCCATCAGTGAGAGTTCTTCAGCGGAGAAGTTGGCGAAGGTTTATGTGAGAGAAGTGGTATCTCGGCATGGGGTGCCGATCTCGATTGTTTCGGACCGTGATGTGCGTTTCACTTCCAGATTCTGGAAGAAATTTGATGAGGAGTTGGGAACTAAACTGCATTTTAGTACCGCATATCATCCCCAGACAGACGGCCAGAGTGAGCGGACGATTCAGACGCTTGAAGACATGCTTTGAGCATGTGTGTTGGATTTCGGGGGAAGCTGGGATGCGTATTTACCCTTGGCGGAGTTTTCCTACAATAACAGCCATCATTCGAGCATCAGTATGCCGCCCTTTGAACTGTTGTATGGTAGGAGGTGTCGGACCCCCATTTGTTTAGGTGAGGTTGGGCAGAGAGTGATGGGCAGTACATAGATCGTGATTCAGATGACAGAGCAGATATAGCAGGTAAGACAGAGGTTATTGACTGCCCAGAGCCGACAAAAGAGTTATCCGGACAGGCTCCGGTCCGAGCTTGAATTTCAGGTCGGCGACTTCGTTCTCCTGAAGGTTTCCCCCTGCAAAGGAGTGTTTCGGTTCAGGAAGAGGGGCAAATTGGGGCCCCGGTTTATAGGGCCATTTCGTATGATTGCGAGGGTAGGCCGGGTAGCCTATCGGTTGGAGTTGCCAGCAGAGTTGGGGCAGATCCACGCCACTTTTCATGTGTCGCAGTTGAGGAAGTGTATAGCCAATGAATCGGCAGTGGTTGCATTAGAGGATATTCAGTTGGATGCAAGCCTGAATTATGTCGAGAGACCAGTGGCCATCAGAGATCGGAAGATCAAGGTTCTGAGGAATAAGGAGGTACCTCTGGTGTTGGTTCAGTGGCAACATCATAGGGGATCAGAGATGACCTGAGAGCCAGAGCGTATGATGCAGGAGCAGCATCCGGAGCTGTTTTCAAAGCGAGACTTCGAGGTTGAAGTCTAGTTCTAGTGGGGGAGAGTTGTAACAGCCGGATTTTTCAGGTATCTTGTATATTTATGTTTTTGGTGATTTGAGAGGGGACTCGGTGAGTTGGAGCTCAGACTCGCCAAGTAGGGATGCGGATCCGGTCCCTGAATCGCGCCTGGACTCGGCGAGTCCAGGATATGGACTCGGCGAGTCAGCGTTGTGTAATGAAACCCTAATTTCTTAGGTTTGAGACCTATTTAAAGGGCCTTATGGCCGTCATTTGTGCTCACCAGTCCCTTGAGTGAAACCCTAATCGAGTGTGAGCATTTGGAGCAAAGTAGAAGGCCATTATTGATCTTGGAGGTGTCATTGTTGCAAGGAAGGAGAAGAACTAGCCAAGGGAAAGCAAGTGGGGCCACTTCTGAGAGTTTGGAGTCCAGAGCATCACTATTGTGGTAATAATTTCGAGTTATCTTCTTCCTTGTTGATGTTTATTTAGATTTAGGGTTTGTTGAACCCTTTTGTGGCAAGATCTAGTGCCCCCTTGGCCCGTTATGTGGTTTAAACCATAGATCTGGACCCTTAGAGGTCCAGAGTGTCCCTTTGCCCAAGCTTTTTGGGAATCAATGGAGGTTTTGGATTGGAATCTTTATGCCTTAGGTCAAAACTCCATTTATGAGCCATGGGGTGTGTTATGGGCACCAAGATAGAAGCTTTACGTGATGAATCAGTCTAGGGAGGCCAGATCTATAGATTGTGGAAGCACATCTGACCTTAGAAGCAAGTTGGAGTGGTTGCATGGCATGGACTCGCCGAGTCTGTTCATCAGACTCAGCGAGTAGTTTGAAGATTTTCCTTGGGATTGCTCAGTGAGTGGTCCAATCGAGTCATGGGTAGACTCAGTGAGTCAGGGTGAGTTGGAGAGGGACGACAAGTGGACTGAGTCGAACTGGGACTCTCCGAGTTGTTCTTGAGACTCGGCGAGTTGAGTTGGGGTGGCCCCGCAATTCTTCCAGGTGAAACTCGTCGAGTGAGGGGGGAATACTTGACGTGTAGGAAGGGAATTTTAGAGGGTTGGTGAAAACGTCTAGACTCGCCGAGTCGCCATAGTGCACTCGCCGAGTCCGGTCAAAGTTGACCATTGACCGTTGACCAAAGTTGACCTGTCTTGACTTCTTGGGGATAGTCAACCTTAGAAGATATAAAGTGTTAACTAGAGGCATATGTTGTTATAGGATGATTAGATCTCGGAGGATCGAGCACGAGGGATATCCAGGATTCGTGATTTACCGAGATACGCGAGGTGAGTCTTCTCACTATACCTTACCTTGAGTAGGTAACCAGAGTTATGTGATAGAGTATTTGTATGTTATGTATGTTATGTGTTGTACTACATTATTTCTATGTGATTTATGTGGTGCATGTCTATTAGAGTTAGAACCTGAGGGTTCACAGAGTTTGGGTGCACGGACCCACAGAGTTATAGCCTCGAGTGGCTATTATGTGTTATATGTGGTATTTTGGGGAACTCACTAAGCTTTGTGCTTACAGTGTTTGATGTTATTGTTTCAGGTACTAGTGACGACCGCGGGAAGGCGCCGGCTTGATCCGTACACACACTCGGAGTTTTTACATTGTGATCTTTGGATTTTGTATTGACCTGAATTGGATAATTAATATGGTTGTTTTATGAATATTAATTGAATTATGTTTTATGAAAATTTGAAAAAAGTTGTTTTGAAATTTACGGTGTTACACCATCCAGACTTTGGAGGATCTGTTGCGGGCATGCGTGTTAGATTTCGGTGGTAGCTGGGATACCTATCTTCCCTTGGCTGAGTTCTCGTACAACAACAGCTACCACGCGAGTATTGACCATCCCCCATTCGAGATGTTGTACGGTCGGAGGTGCATGACCCTGATATGCTGGGGTGAAGTTGGCCGGAGGGTCATGGGGAGCACCGAGGTGGTGCTCAAGATGACCGAGAGAATCCAGCAGGTTTGGAGTAGGCTTCAGACTGTGCAGAGTTGGCAGAAAAGTTACGCCGACAAGCGTCGATCAGACCTGGAGTTCTAGGTCGGGGATATGGTTCTCCTGAAGGTGTCACCTTGGAAAGGCGCCATTCGATTTAGGAAGCGGAGCAAGTTGGGTCGGAGATTCATCGGACCATTCAAGGTTGTAGCCCGGGTGGGCAAGGTGGCATATAGGCTGGATCTGCCAGCCGAGCTCAGCCAAATCCACAACACCTTCCATGTCTCCCAGCTGCGGAAGTGTCTCGTGGATGATTCAGTGGTGGTGCCATTAGAGGGTATACAGGTTTATGACAGCCTGAATTACATTGAGCGCCCAGTCGCAATCGTTGACCGGAAGTCGAAGGATCTAAGGAACAAGAGGGTGGAGCTAGTGAAAGTGCAATGGCAGCACCGCAAGGGTTCAGAATGGACTTGGGAGCCGGTGGAAGAAATGATGGAGCATTACCCCGAGCTGTTTCAGGATCGAGCGGCAGACTTCGACGACGAAGTCTAAAATAAGTGGGGGTTGTAGCACCTGGTTCCTGGTACGTAAAATTTATCTAAGAATTTTTCATTTTTAGCCTTGGACTCGGCGAGTTGTAGGTCCGACTCGCCAAGTAGGGACGGGGTCCAGGAACACGTTTAAGTTGGCGACTCGGCGAGTCAATATTCTGGACTCGGCGAGTCACCGCTGTCTGTTGAAACCCTAAATTTCAAGGGTTTGCACCCTATTTAAACCCTCTTATCCGCCCCTAATCTCGCCCACTTCACCCTCAGAGCTTCCAACATCGTTTATACCCTTATTCCCTGAGAGATTGAAGTGTTTTGGTGTGTTCTTGAAGATTTTGAGGAGAAAGAAGAGTAGATCAAGAAGAGGAGAAGAAGGCCATACATCTTTGTGTCATCTCAGCGTTTTCCTTGAGGTATAGCTCGTTTCCCCTCTGTTTTCATGCTTGTATTCTCTATTAGCTACATGAAAGTCCTTCTTGAGCCATTCTCCAAGCTTGTTTGTGCATAGTGGGTTGTAATAAGTTGTTAGCCTCTAGATCTAGGCATGATTGAGTCCCTGGAGCTTGGATCTACTGCCTTTATGGAGTCATATTGCATGAAAGCCCTAGATCTACCCCTTTTGGTGCACTTTGAGCCCCAAAACCTTCATTGGTGATTATCTACACGTAAAGTTGGAAACTTTACGTGTAATCCATGCCCTAGAAACCCAGATCTGTGAATGGCATGAGCTGGATTCAAGAAAAATCAAGTGGATAGCAATTGCATGTGGTCGACTCGGCGAGTCGTCCCTCGAACTCGGCGAGTCGAGTCGCGAGTCTCCGAGTTTCCCCTTTTTCGCATTGGCGGATTGGGAGTAATGAGTCATTGGGTGTGACTCAGTGGGTCAGAAGCTAGACTCACTCATGAAGTCACTCGGCGAGTCAATGCCATGACTCGGCAAGTTCATGGCAATCGTCTTGTCTCAAGAACAACTCGGCAATTTGTTCATACAACTCGGTGAGTCACAACTTAGAGTGTTCTTCGGATGAAGGTGAACTTGACGAGTTGTTCATACAACTAGGCGAGTAGGATGAAGGACTATTGGCCTTGGGTATAGAGAAAGGGACTCCACGAGTTGGCAAGCCAACTCGGCAAGTCTGGTCAACTGGCAGTTGACTGTGACTTTACTCATGACTTGTTAAGGGTAAATGGACAATTTACCCTGAAGGCGGTTAGTAGTATTTGACTAAGTGTTTGGTGGGAATTGCAGCCGAAGGATTTCCGGAGCAGCAGCAGACAGACCATTCCCACATAGATCAACAGCTACTACGAGGTGAGTTACCTTCCAGTAGCGATGGGTCTAAGGCCACAATGTCGGCCCACCAGTAGGAGATGTATGATAGATGATTGTCTTTGTGATATCATCTAGGTTTGCTACTACCAGATATGTTATATGTTAGCATGATATGTTGTATGTGATAGTAGTATAGTTCGGTTGTTAGGACCGAAGGGTAGTCAGACACCCCATATACGTCTGACAGTATATGATGATATGTTTGCATGCTGGCTTGTTACGTTATATGCGATAGAGGTAGTAGGAAGGGACTAGTCCCCGAGTTCGGTTGTTAGGACCGAAGGGTAGTTCAGGCACCCTAAACATGTCTGATATTATGTTTGTGTTATGATATATGTGATAGTAGTAGTAGGGGGTGAAATAGTCCCCGAGGTTCGGTTGTTAGGACCGAAGGGTATTCAGCACCCCAGAATAGCTCGACATGGGTAGTCGGCACCCTAGAATGGAGTGACACGGGTAGGTCGGCACCCCATAATGGTCGTACCGGGTAGGTCGGGCACCCTAGAAATGCCTGGCAATATGTATGACATGTGATTGTATGGTAGGTGGTATGATGGGGGAACTCACTAAGCTTCGTGCTTACAGTTTTTAGTTTTGATTTCAGGTACCTCTTCTTCGAAAGGGAAGGAGCTGGCGCGGTAGCAGTACATCACACACATGCTTATATTTCGCATTATGATATCACCTGGGGATTTGTACTCTGACGCGTTTCTGTTTTTATAACAATGTTTTCCAGACATGCAATATCTTTTGTGAAATGATATGATTGTTGAACCTTTTATTCCTAATGTTTTGGCTAAGCACACGTTGTAAAAATGAAATTTTTGGCTCGTATTTTTGGGGTGTTACAAAAATATGGGATTTTCGTAGATAACAACTTTTACAGAAAACCAAAGGAAACTTGTTCTTTTACATAAACAAACCGCTTATGAACTCACCAGCTTTATTCTGATATTTTTTTAAAACTGCTTGTATTCCCAATTCAACATTAGACAGGTATCTTGATAATCTTTTGGAGAAGACAGAGCATATTAGCAGTCTCGTCTTTGCTTTTGTTCATTTTGGATGTATATATATATATATATATATATATATATATATATATATATATATATATATATATATATATATATATAATCATGTGTAACTTTGCCTTCAAACAAATGTAAATATTTCTGTGTAATGTAATGGTTTGTGTTTACTATGCTCACTATGTACATTGGTTGTGATACTTTACATGACGTCCTCCGCCTCGGAACGTTTCCGCCATGGGTTTCGGGGTGTGACACATAGCAATCAAATCATATGATGAAATAAATGATATATATATATATATATATATATATATATATATATATATATATATATATATATATGTTTAATATATTAATTTGAAATAGTAATAATTAAATAAGAATTAATCAGAAATTAATTGGAATTACTTTTAGGTTAATTTGAATTAGTTAGATGTGCAAGGGTCAAGATGTAGTTGTTCAATAGTTGAACAAGAGATAGTTTTTAGAACCTACTAGGAGTGACCGGTTTTTGGCTAAGCCCTTTAGAGTTTCTAGATTAATACTATTAGATAAGAGTAAATTACACGAATCGTCCCTATGGTTTAGGGTAATTTGGAAATTTGGTCCTTAGCATATTTTTTTAACTAGGAAGATCCATACTATTTGTTTTTGTTACACATTTGGTCCCTATCTTACTTAAAAAGACTATTTTACCCTTGATTTTGTAATTTATTTAAATAAACACACCCCCAACCCCACCCCCTCACATTACCTTATCAATTCTACAATTTTTTTCTTATTTAAATAATAATTTTTTAGGTACGATAGAGACCAAACACGTAACAACAACAAACAGTATAGACCAAGTGTGTAACAAAAACAAACAACAGGGACTTTCCAAGTTAAATAATAATTTAGGGACCAAACACACAAATTACCCCAAATCATAGGGAACATTCATGTAATTTACTCATTAGATAATAAATGACTTGATAATTACAAGTTTGAAATATATTATTATATTGTTCAAATTAGGGTTTCGATGGTTCCTTGTCAGCTATAAATAAGACCCCCAGGTTACCTAATTTTTGTGCACTTCTTTTCACATTCATCGAGAAATTTTTCTTCCTTCCCCCTCTCTCCTCAAGTGTTCTACTTACTAGGGTTTTGGGTACAAGACATTAAAGCATTCAAGCTTTTGGTGCTTACCTTCCAAGGAACTTCAAGAGGATTTCGTGTGATTATTTATTATAATAACCAAAATGTATGTAACTCTAATCTTATATGAATTTCAATTTTCATAGCCTTCCTTTAGGTTTTCTTGATGTTCATAGATAATTGCTATTAATATAGAAAACAAAGATCCATTATAGGTTGGATTTGATCTTAAGGGTTAAGTGTTTTTTCAGCTACATGTATTTTTTATATCCTAGGAAACCTATTACTGGTAATAGAACCATTGTTTTTCTGTTGATTGATGAATTAGAAGAATTGATTAAATTAGGGTTTATCGAAAGTAAACCCTACACCTTGTAAATTTTGACTTTGCTATGGTTTCATGAAACCCTAGCCTTCGTACCCTATTTTCGAAAATGCTCGGGTTTCTGGTTTTCTTAAATTATTATTTTAAATTCCTTCAAATTTTAATAACTAAAACATGGTAACCCTTATCCTTATTTTCATAAATTAGAGGGTTAAGAATTATGATTAAATTTGAATTATTTCATTAATTATTTAATTGAGGATAATTATTTAATTTCCTGAGGATTTAAATTTAAATTATTTTATAAATTGTTTAATCGAAGATAACTATTTAATCCCTAACGATTTAAATTAATTAAATTAATTGGTTAATTAAAGGATAATTGGCAAATCATCAGTTAGTTAAAATTAATTAATTAACCATTTAATTTCAAAAATTATATTTAGACCCGGTATTTTGAAAAGTTTCAAAATACAAATTATACTATATAATATTAATTGTTTAATACTATGTGTATACGAAAAGCCAGTAAAATTGCTAGTACACACCATTCACGAAGCCATACTATAAGTGGGACGGGGGGGGGGGGGGGGGGGGGGGGGTTTAACGACCATAAAATTTGAGCCAAATTAAAACATTTTAATTCATTTAAAAACCATTAAGTTCATACATCTTGTTTTCAAAATAGTTTAAACATCATAGTATTCCCCAGAACTGTATCACATAAATCATAAAAACATGAGGAGCGGTACGATCACGCCTTCGCCTTGCCACAATCTCCTGAAGTACCTGAAACAAAACACTGAACTGTAATCCCGAAAGCTTAGTGAGTTACCCCCAAAATACCAACCACACAAAATCATACTCATAACATAGCACAAATAGAACAGCCATGTACATCGGGTCCACTGTGTGACTGGTCCACCCGCACCGGGCCTTCAGTCCACCTGGCCCACTCTCCGAGCCTCGGCACGTCGGGTCCGCCCTCTTGGGGCCTTCAACCTATTTGGACCGCTCGCTAGGCCTTCAGAATATCTGGTCCGCCCTGGGTATGTTGGCCTACAACACAAAGCAGGACCTGCCTCAACCCAACCCCCATCAAACAACCATGTGCACATAAAACAATTAATCACATAACAAAGCCTTAACCAGACAAACAGTCTAACATATCACATAGCATATCAACATCATAACCATGAATTCCGACCTAATCGGTCACTAGCATAACATTACCCTATATACCGAGTACTGACCTTAATCATGTCACTAACATAACACCATCCTAAATACCAGGATGTAGATCTAGCAAGGGAATAACATAACAAACAACACCCAGATTTCTATCCGATAAAGGGTCGCCTTGGTGCCGTAGACCTTGTCGATATAGTGAGGATAACTCACCTCGCAACTACCGAACAGAATCACAAGAGCATAATCCCGAAGAACCGCCTCAAACTCCAACACCTATATCCATTAATAGCCATTGACATAAATATCCAATTCACCATAATACCCCTAAAGGTCAAAGTCAAAGTCCTCAATCAAAGTCAACCTTCTTGATTGACTCTACTCGCCGAGTCAGCCTACTGACTTGCCGAGTTCTCATATTCAGAAAACTCTCATAGCACGACTTAACTCGCCGAGTCGCCCCAAGACTCGTCGAGCCCAACGATCTCTGAGTTTCATCCTAACCAAATCATTGAGTCCCCAACCGATTCACTAATCCAAGGCTTTAACTGAAAGAGGTTAGGTTCTGCGAGCAGACACGCCGAGTCCAAGAATAGACTCACTGAGTTCACGACAATCTTCAATAGACTCACTGAGTTGTTCTTCCAACTCGTCGAGTGCAAGCTCATCATCATAAGACTTGCCGAGTCACCCATCCGACTTGCCGAGTTACTACACGACTCAATGTCTGATCTCTAGCCCGACTCACCGATTCATCTCCTAGAATCGCCGAGTCCACACGTGCATTCCCATAATCTCAAGTCACAGAGCTACTCATTTGCTCCAAACAATATATTTGGGTCTCTAAGGTCCATTAGCAACATAAAGTTTCTACCTTTACGTGCTTTTTCCCCATAATACCAAAAACCAAGCTAGAAAGGGACTTAACTCTACGGGAAAGGCTTTTGCATAACAACTAGAGAGGCTTTCTGCATCAATGATCCATATAGAACTTAGATCTGGAGTTTCAATTCCAGATCTAACTCATGCTTCACGATCTCAACAATATTTATCCAACCAAACCCTAAAACACCATGAAAATGGAACTAGAAAGGAAAAGGCCAAGGATAACGATTTCTTACCACCAAAATTTCCTCCCACTGAATTATAATCCGGATCTATTCAAGTCTCCTTGATCCAAGCTTCTTGATCTTCAAAATCCCTTCACAAATCACACCAATTTGCTTCCAAGTCTTCTCACAAACGAAATTAGGGCTTCTGTATCCCAAAAGGGTAGCAAAGAGGCTGAGGGTGGGTTACAATGTGCTTTATATAGGGCATAACCCCCAGGATTAGGGTTTTCTCCCTGCAAGACCAACTTGTCGAGTACAAGCCGTCGACTCGGCGAGTTGGCCACTTAAACCCACGACAAATCCCGCTTTGACTCGGTGAGTAAGCATGCCTACTTGTCGAGTCCCTTTCGTTAATTTACAATTTAAGCCCTTCAACAACACCTCTGGAATTTGGGTGTTACAACTCTCCCTCACTTAAATTAGGCTCCATCCTCGAAGTCTACAGTATACGCTTCAGAACAAATCCCTTGCACTGTAGACTCCTATTTTTCAATCAACTCATGCTCTACAAACCCTACTTCTATATCTCTATTAAAATGGCTTATTCGCACGTGGCATCCTTGCCACTACTCCAAGCCAACCATCGGTCTTTCAACTCCATATCACCATTTATCAGTCACATATCACCCGATGATACCATCCCTTCAAATCAGGAACACACCTTCGTGCCCTGGGAACGCTGGATACCATAAACACCCACTGAGCTCTGCTAAGACACTAATCCATCTTCCTTCACCCAATATTGGCGATAACCCTTATAACTAGAAACCTGGAACGAACCCTGTTTTCGCTTCTGATTCTATACCTCATGCGCTAACAGGATACTTCATCCTTCAGCCCCGCATAGCCCATCAACCAAACATCTCGTGCAACCACTTGTACCCGGCCCAATCAACCTCGGGTTGGAATACCAGGCACGCCTATAACAGGTTGAGACTACTCCCGAGTCTGATAACCTGTTGTCTCACCTTCCTCTGTCCAGATCTCCAATCTGGAACCACTATCCTCCTCCTCTTCCAAGGATACTGAAAACATGCCTGCGCATCATCCAACACTACCACAACCTCAAAGGGCATCTTACTTGTAAGTGCTTCCATATATCTAGTACAACCCCAGTGCATACTATCAATAAATGAAGTACTTTCGATCATCTATTTACACTGTTTCTTTCCTTTCATAGGACCCACACTCCTTCCGGAGCTATATACCTTTCCTTTCCAGGAAATCTACTCAACAAACCTTGCGACACCTCTAAGTGCCACTGTGCTAACTCCACTCCACACTATTCATGTAGAGAAACTACTATTCTCGAACTCCCATATATTCTGAATCCGGTCATGCACAGACTCCAGCCAACTCCATCGACATGATCAATACTTGGGGCCAGACCATATCGATTACCATTGCATTGCGACATATTCACTCATTCTCCTCATAGTGACCCACTAGCATATATAGAGTCTTCAGCATGACTGGATCGCCTTTCCAGGCCTTCAATCTATCTGGACCACTCTCAGAACCTCCAGCATGTTTGGACCGTTCCCCGAGCGTTTGGCCTGACTGGTACGCCTCCCGGCCTTCAGTCTATCTGGACCGCTCAAAACCATTGTAAATCACCCTGAACCATTCTTCCCGGAAATCTCTCCCATGTAGTCTGTTTTAGCCCTCTAGGGGTTCCGAACTCCGAATCCGCCACTTGAATTTTCCCAGCCGAATCCCAAGCCCTACATCGACCAAATACCTCATCCGATACCATGGTCTGTTCCCTACCCCATGCTTCTATTACATACGCTAAATGACCCGCATACCCATGCTGCAATGCTACCGAGCCCTAGCAGCAAACAAAACCTTCAATCTATCAATCCACAAACCCTCAGAGTTGGGCACACCCCCACGCGAATATTCGAACTTACCTCAATCATAACCAGACTTCCAAATGGATTCCCCAAATTTTGTTATCAACTTGCGAGAAGACGTAATACACATAATGGGGAGTCTTACCCAACCCCCAACTCACACAACCCTCAACCAAGTAGCCACTAAGGCCTCCATTCTCCCTATCGGGTTATGAAACTTATCCCCGTTTCAAAACCTTTACCACTTCCGCATGGCGGGGTAACACTCCCCCAATTAGATTCGACTAATCCTTCATAATACATGAAAACTAGAGGATTCTCAATCCTTCTCGCTTCCCGACGATCGATCTGAGCCTGACCAACTCTTTCCCACTAGTGTTCCATTACTAGCCCATCCCGAATAATCACAAACCTCCAAGAACCAGATGAGAAGTTGCTGAACTCCAGAGAACCCGTCATTCGCTAATGCTTGAGTGACCCCACACTGATGCACTGAAGGTCTAGAGAAAAATGCTCCAACTAATACCTCAGCAACGAACCCCTTTCCATTGGCGCTTTCGTCCATCAATCACAAACGGTTGCTAATACCACTGAGTCCCGGTAATGCTTAGTAACCATCCTAAGAAACCCTACCTGCGGACTTCCCCCATAATAAACCCTTTTTCCTATGGTGTTCCAATAAACTTCCCGCTCCCAGGCACTAGAATCAGTCTCTTCAGGGTTCGCATCCTAACCCAATTATCAGCTCAAACGTCTATAGCTGAACTGCAGCAGCTGAAACAACCTCTGCCCTAAACTGGGCTACAAATACACCCAAGACATAATCTACACTCCCAATGTGCAATAGATTTTACAATCAATGCTTACCGTCCAATGCAAGAGATCCAAGGCAAACCGGACTCCACATTTACTTATACCAAGTCGACCCACCTGCACCTATCGGTGCTGGAATATTGTTGCCAACCTCTGCAACCAACTGACCCTAAGCTGGAGAGCGACCTGCCCCCGGGTCACAAGTCTGCTGAATCCTTCGAGCTCGATAAAATGAGAGGGCACAGTCCTTTCCCTACCAAACGTCAATCCAATTCATCAATTAGCCGTTTCACTTCCAGCTGCAAAACCCCAGTTGAACATAATCATTACTCCTTTCTAGTGTCCCTGAGCCCTTGGAGGTTCCGCTCTACCCTAACCTCCTCCCGTAGTCCTCAAAGTGGTCGGTGCTGGAGCCTGCACCGGTCTTGCAACAAGCTATGGACAGTTGACCCTTAAGTGTCCAACCTGATGACAATGATAACATATCTACATATCCTGAGCCGGGACCGACTGATGGCAATCCCTCGCATAGTACCCTTCTTTCCTACACTTGCGACACACACCACCGGACCTACAAACTCTGGCATGACCCTTCCCGCACTTCTCACAGGTGCGGCTGCTCTGACCTCCAACCCTAGAGTCAACGGTTTTGGAACGTTTTGGCACCGGCTGCGACTGCACCGAGGCTTGCCTCTACTCTCGTAACTGCAACTCCATCTATAACTCCCGCCGCCTTGCGGCCTCCTGTAGCTCTATCAAGGTATCACACTTCTGCATAGACACAAACTGCCTGATGTCCCTCTTGAGCATACTTAGATATCCGGACATCTGAGCCTGCTCCGAAGCAAACTCCAGGCAAAACATCACCCTCTGAATTAACATCCTGGTGATCTTTGTCATCGACTCTGAATCCTGCTTCAACACCAGGACCTCCTGAGCCAACCTTTCTCTTTCCCAACCTGTGGAACATAACGAGTTCTGAACATCTCCCAGAACTGATCTCAAGTAACTGCAGCCCGCTGCGCATCAGAATAAGATCTCGTAGTCAACCTCCACCAATCCTTCGCCCCGAGCCTCAAAAGGTTCAGAGCACACCTCACCCTCTGATTCGTAGGGAATGAACACGTGAAGAAACAGCCCTCCACGTCTGACAATCCTCTCATAGCAACGATCGAATCCTGAACTCCATCAAAAGTAGGGCGCTTCGTATTATCTAAGTCCCAATACTTAAAACCTCGACCGTTTCCTCCCCCAGCCGCTGTTACAGCCGTTGTTGCTGCCGCGACAGCCGCCTCTGTAAGAGCTGCATAGCACTCATCAAGGTACTCAACCATGGCGGTCTTGATTGACCAAAACATCTCTGGCAACTCAGCTCGGAACATAGCAACAACCTCATCATGCAGGACCTTACGAATCCTGGCATCCAACTCATATGTACTCATCTGACCAATGACCTTGGGTGGTACTGATCCATCCTGATCACCCTCTCCTGATCCCGATCCAGAACCAGATCCTGCCCCGAGACATCTTGTAATCTCCATACATAAAATACCCCACAAGATATTAGCCATTCCTCATAGTAACCTCGAGAAATAGCTCCTAACAAAAGCCTAGGGGTTGTGACTTCCTTGATACGTGTATAGGTCCTGTGCTTTCAGTAGTATAAGCCCATACTACCTTCCGCACCTACCCATATTTGTATCAAGTATCACCACAACACCCTAACAATAGCATACACATAACGAACACTCGATCCCCACTCCTAAAGGAGCACCACCATCCCATAACCGACCTACCGATCTCACGCAACTCTCCCATCCATGAAACTTCCACCAACCCTACAGCACTAGTGTATCCTAGTCATACATAATGCTGGACCCTATAGACTTTCGAATATCCAATCCTACCCTAAGCTCCCAAACATACAAGAATAGAACATAAGGCCAAATCAGACATTCTCAGGCTATAAGATCTTAATTATGTATAACCATGATGCATACACTAAATAACTATAGTAATGAAGTCAATTTCATACAAAGGAAACCCTAGGCTAGCATGCATTATATAATCAGGCAATTCTATCATGCAATTCCTGAAGATCCCTAGCCTAGTACTAGCATGTTGTTCTAACATATTACATAATCAAATAACTCGTATGGTATTTGGGGTCTACTAACTGGCTCTGGATGATCGTACCCTCTGCATCCACCTTTATATATTTTTAAAAACCTTTTGAAAACCATTTTGAAAATCCCTCCTTGATTTGACACTGGATTCACACGAATGTTCCTCCAATTCACTCAAACCAAGGCTCTGATACCAACTTGTAACGATGATAAAATTCGAGCCAAATTAACACATTTTAATTCATTCAAAAACCACTAAGTTCATACATCTTGTTTTCAAAATAGTTTAAACATCAGAGTATTCCCTAGAACCGTATCACATAAATCATAAAACATGAGGAGCGGTATGATCATGCCTTCGGCTTGTCACGATCTCCTGAAGTACCTGAAACAAAACACTGAACTGTAAGCCCGAAAGCTTAGTGAGTTACCCCTAAAATACCAACCACACAAAATCATACTTATAACATAGCACAAATAGAACAACCATGTACATCGGGTCCACTGTGTGACTGGTCTGCCCGCACCGGGCCTTCAATCCACCTGGTCCACTCTCTGAGCCTCGGTACGTCTGGTCCGCCCTCTTGGGGCCTTCAGCCTATCCGGACCGCTCGCTGGGCCTCCGGAATATCCGGTCCGCCCTGGGTATGTTGGCCAACAGCACAAATCAGGATCCGCCTCAACCCAACCCCCGTCAAACAACCATGTGCACATAAAACAATTAATCACATAACAAAGCCTTAACCAAACAAACAGTCTAACAGATCACATAGCATACCAACATCCTAACCAGGATTCCAACCTAACCGATCACTACAATAACATTACCCTATATATCAAGTACCGACCTTAACCATTTCACTAACATAACACCATCCTAAATACTAGGATGCAGATCTAGCAAGGCAATAACATAACAAACAATACCCAGATTTTCATCCGACAAAGGGTCGACCTTGGTGCCGTAGACCCTGTCGATATAGTAAGGATAACTCACCTTGCAACTACTAAACCGAATCACAAGAGCACAATCTCGAAGCATTGCCTCAAACTCCAACACCTATCTCCATCAATAACCATTGACATAAATATCCAATTTACCATAATATCCCTGAAGGTCAAAGTTAAAGTCCTCAATAAAATTCAACCTTCCTGATTGACTCTACTCGCCGATTCAGCATGCCGACTCGCTGAGTTCTCATATTTAGAAAACTCTCATAGCACGACTTAACTCACCGAGTCTCCCCAAGACTCGTTGAGTCCAACGATCTCTGAGTTTCATCCAGACCAAATCACTGAGTCCCCAACCGAATCACTAATCCAAGGCTTTAACTGAAAAATGTTAGGTTCTGCGAGCAAACTTGCCGAGTCCAAGAATAGACTTGCTGAGTTCATGACAATCTTCAATAGACTCGCCAAGTTGTTCTTCCAACTCGTCGAGTCCAAGCTCATCATCATAATACTCGCCACGTTACCCATGTGACTCGCCGAGTTACTACACGACTCAATGTTTGATCTCTAGCCTGGCTCACCGAGTCATCTCCCAGACTCGCTGAGTCCACAATTGCAATCCTATAATCTCGAGTCACAGAGCTACTCCTTTGCTCCAAACAATAGATCTAGGTCTCTAAGGTCCCTTAGCAACATAAAGTTACCTTTACGTGCTTCTTGCCCCATAATATCAAAAACCAAGCTAGAAAGGGACTTAACTCTTGGGTAAAGGCTTTTGCATAACAATTAGAAAGGATTTCTGCATCAATGATCCATATAGAACTCAGATCTGGAGTTTCAATTCCAGATATAACTAATGCTTCAAGATCTCAACAATATTTATCCAACAAAACCCTAAAACACCATGAAAATGGAACTACAAAGGAGAAGGCCAAGGATAATGATTCCTTACCTCCAAAATGACCTCCCACTGAAGTATAATCCGGATCTCTTCAAGTCTCCATGATCCAAGCTTCTTGATCTTCACGATCCCTTCACAAATCACACCAATTTGCTTCCAAATCTTCTCACAAACGAAATTCGGGCTTTTGGATCCGAAAAGGGTAGCAAAGAGGCTGAGGTTGGGTTATAATGTATAGGGCAAAACCCCATGGATTAGGGTTTTCTCCCTTTAGCACCAACTCGTCGAGTACAAGCCGCCGACTCGGCGAGTTGGCCACTTAAACCTGCGACAAATCCCGCTCCGACTCGACGAGTAAGCATGCCTACTCGTCGAGTCCCTTTCGTTAATTTACAATTTAAGCCCTTCAACAACACCTCTGGAATTTGGGGTGTTACAACTCTCCCCCACTTAAATTATACTTCGTCCTTGAAGCCTACTACATTATACGCTTCTGAACAAACACATTGCACTACAGACTCTGATTTCTCAATCAACTCATGCTCTACAAACCCTACTTCTATATTTCTTTTAAAATGGCTTATTCTCACGTGGCATCCTTGCCACTACTCTAAGCCAACCATCGTTCTTTCAACTCCATAGCACCACTTATCAGTCACATATCACCCGATGATACAATCCTTTCAAATCAGGAACACACCTTCGCGCCCTGTGAACGATAGATACCACAAACACCCATTGAGCTCTGTTAATAAACTAATCCATCTTCCTTTGCCTAAGATTGGCCATAACCCTGATAACTTGCAACTTGGAACGCACCGTGTTTTGCCTTCTGATTTTATACCTCATGCGCTGACAGGATACCGTATCCTTCAGCCCCCATAGCCCATCAATCAAACATCTCGTAGAACCACTTGTACCTGGTCCAATCAGCCTCGGGTTGGAATACCAGGCACACCTATAACAGGTTGAGACTACTCCCGAGTATGATAACCTGCTATCTCACCTTCCTCTGTCTAGAGCTCCAATCTGGAACCACTATCCTCCTCCTCTTCCAAGGAGACTAAAAACATGCATGCGCATCATCCAACACTGCCACAACCTCAACAACCATCCTACGTGTAAGTGCTTCTATATATCTGGTACAACCCCAGTTCTTATTATCAATAAATGAAGTAATTTCGATCATCTATTTACACTGTTGCTTTCCTTTCAAAGGACCCACACTCCTTCTGGAGCTATATACCTTTCCTTTCCAAGAAATCTACTCAACAACCCTTGCCACACCTGCAAGTGCCACTGTGCTAACTCCACTCCACACTATCCATGTATAGCAACTGCTATTCTCGAACTCCCATATATTCTGAATCTGTTCATATACTAACTATGCCCACGCACGGACTCCATCCAACACCATCGTCATGATCAATACTTGGGGCCGGACCATATCGATTACCATTGCATGGCGACATATTCACTCATTCTCCTCATACTGATCAACTAGCACATACAGAGTCTTCAGCATGACTGGACTGCCTTTCCAGGCCTTCAGCCTATTTGGACCACTCTCAGAACCTTCATAATGTCTGGACCGTTCCCCAAGCCTTCGGCCTGACTGGTACACCTTCCAGCCTTCAGTCTATCCAGACCGCTCAAAAACCGTTGTAAATCACCCTGAACCATTCTTCCCGTAAATCTCTCCCATGCAGTCTGTTCTAGCCCTCTAGGGGTTTCGAACTCTGAATCCGCCACTTGAATTTCCCCAGCGTAATCCCAGGCCCCACATCGACCAACTACCTCATCCGATACCATGGTCTGTTTCCTGCCCCATGCGTCTATCACATACGCTAAATAACCCGCATACCCGTGCTGCAATGCTGCCGAGCCCTGGCAGCTAACAAAACCTTCAATCTATCAATCCACAAACCCTCATAGTTGGGCACACCCTCAAGAGAATATTCAAACTTAACTCAATCATTAGCGAAACAGATTGGATATGACATAACTCATTAAAAGTGTGTTGCTATAAAGTACTAGAACCCACCTTAAAAATCCCATGTTAGTTACTTTAGGGAAAATGTGAAGTGTATATATGCTAACCCATGAGAACTCACATCATTCTTTATAGGTCATTAGTGGGGCATGCGTGATTCACTAGCACACTAATTTAGGACTATAGAGTTGAGTGATAGACAAATCGAAAATTATTATTGTTGATGGAGCGTGTATGGTTTACCAACACATTAATTTGAGATGATAAATGACCTTGAGGTTGTATAGTGGGTTTGCATGGTTATTCATATCTTATTTGTGATCTTCGGCATCCTAATCACATATTGAAGAGCATAATCTGAGATTAAACATGTCATCTATAAGATTCAAAGAATCTCAATTGATTTAAGAATTTCATATTATATTGAAATTGGTAAATATGTATTACCTACCTTGATAAATTCACAATTATATTACGACATCTCTTTTCTTTATTGTGAATTTTATTTTGGAACCTAGCCTTTAATATTCATTTTAGGTTAAAATATCAAGGATTTATATCACTAACTAAAATTATGTATCTTTATATAAATGTGTGGAACCGGTGATCTCGTTACTACTTAAGCTACCACTCACCATTCGAACTTCATTATACTCTTGATTTTATCAAAAGAGAAGCTAACTAGTCCTAACTACAAGGACTAGATGTGAAATATTAAGATGAATCTTCGGTACAAGTTGAAGGAATACTTTCTTAAAAAGGATCTTCTTGGAATTGATCATTCTATCACTACTCCTGAGGAAATTGTTTCCTACAGAAAACACTTCGATGACGCCACTAAGGGCACTTGCATAATATTGGCCACTATGGAACTAGAGCTGGAAAAGATCTATGATGACTACTAGACTTATGAAATTTTTCATTGATCATGCTAAAAAGTTTCACAAGAAATCAAGACAATAACGCTATGAAGTGGTCAACTCTCTTATCACATGCAAGCTTAAGGAAGGATAATATGTTTGTGCTCACGTACAAAGAATACAGAGATACATGGAGCACTTAGAAAGGATTAATGTGTCGTTTGAAAAGGATTTGGCCATTGACATACTCCTTAACTCTTTGCCTCCTAGTTATGATTAGTTCATTCTAACTTACCATTTAAAAAACATGGACAGGACATTGAACCAGATCCACAACTTGTTGCAAACTACTGAGTTAGAGATGAAGAAAAATCATGTTCCTTCTATGATAAGTGCTCATATCCTGGCCATTGGATCTAACAAAGGGAAAAAGAGAAAGGCGCATTCTTAATCCAATTGGAAAAGGAAGGCCCATGGGTCCAAGAAGAAACCCATCTTTGATATCCTCACGATCTGTGATCCCAAAGAGGCCATTTGCTTCCATTGTGAAGAAAAGGGTCATTAGAGAAGAAGTTTCCCCAAATACTTTCATGACTTGAAATATGGAAAGATCAAGCTCCCCCCCCCCCCCCCTCATTTATTTACACTTTTCAAGTCAATAACACACAAGTTTAACATTCTTGGGTCCTTGACACATGATGTAGCTTCCTTATTCGTACAGATTTGAAAGGGCTAAGAGAAATTCAGTAAGTGGAGCATGGAAGATTGAACCTGATCATGGGTAATAGGCGATCTTCACCTGTTACCAAGATTGGGACATATGGTCTTATGCGTAGTAATGGTGTTAGGGTTGATTTGTTGAATTTTTGTTATTTGTCAGATATGATGTTAAATACTATTTCATTTTATGTATTGTTCAGAAAAGGTTCTAGATATTCATTTTATAATGGTATTGGATCTATTTTTGCTTATAAAAATGGCGTTTTTATGTTTAAAACTTTTCATTGTAATGGTGTATATGGAACTGTGACTTGTGTTGATAACCTGGGCATTAACGTGTTTCATATTTATTTGTATAATGATATAAACAAGGTATGCTTGGGGCAATTTCTTGTTGGGCACATAAACAAGAAACAATTCACCCAACTCCAAAAGGACGGAGTGTTGGAATTACTTGATCTTAAGGCATATGTTGATTGCGAATCATGTTTACTGGGCAATATAAATAAGGAAACTTTCAATGGGACATTTGAAATAGGTGAAGGATTGTTGGACCTTATCTATAAGGATGTGTGTGGGCCATTCAGATCTGCCACAAGACATGCTAATCGATATTATTGTTAGAATAGTGTTTAATCCCGTAACTATATTTGGTATGTACTTGACCCGGTTGTGCATGGTCCTTTTGAGTTGCCTTCACCAAAGAAACTTGACAAGGTAATTTAAGGAGAAAGAGAGAAAATTATGGTTTATTAATATATTATAATAATAATATATTAAAGGAGAAATCATACTTATTTAATTAGTATTGGTCATAAATTAATTAGAAATTAATTTGGTGACTAAAAAGAGATTAATTAAATAAAGAGGTATATACTATCAAATGTATGATAGTTGAGTTTTGGGCTAAGAAAACCTAGTGGACTTAAGGGGGAATGAAATTATGATGGGTATCCATCATATTTTCATCCAAGGCCTTATTCTAGAAGGTTCCTTGGGCTGCTTGGTGGTTAAGCTGTCCATTAGGGTTTAGACTGAAACCCTAGCAGCCTGCAAGTATAAATAAGACCCCTAGCTATGGAAATCGGCTACACATGCTTCTAAGAGAACCCTAGGGCTAATTTCAGCATCTCTCATCCTCTCTCATACCACCTTCTTGCTTGTGGGGTTTGTGAACCATTAGAGGAGTTACAATTGTGAATCTAAGCTCAAGATCAAGAAGATTACAAGGATTTCAAGCTACTTGAAAGAGGTAAAACACTTAGATCTGTTTTCTTTATGATAATTTCGAATTATATATGATAGATCTAGGTTTGTAAGTCTTGGATTCAATGCATGTACAATAGAGAAACCTAGATCCAAGCATTAGGGTTTCTATGAGCACATAGGATTGTTCTTATGCATAAAACACATCAGTGGTATCAGAGCCTTGATTGGTTTCAATTGTATATGATGCTTAACTGATTTACTTGCTAAAAATTGAGTTTCTTGTCTCTGCCCAACTCAACTCGGCGAGTCAGTATCTGGACTCGGCAAGTTGGCCCCTACTCGGTGAGTTCAGAGCTGACTCGGTGAGTTCGTGCGTCAGGCAGAGAATATTTTGGGATTTAGTTGCTGTTTTTTCTTGGATTTGATGCCTAAATCATTTTTTGAAGTTCAAATCTGAATTTTACCTTAATTAAATGATTATCTATGCCAAAACAATAGATAATTCCAAATCTTTTGAATATTGATTGTTTATATGATAAATATGGATTTTTTAAAATTTTTTGGTAAATATCTTATGACTAAAATTGGATTAGGTCAAATATATATAATTATGAAATAAATTGTTTAATTTATATTATTTGTTATTTGATCCCTTTAGCTTTGAAAAAGTTCAAAATTTGTCCTCAAGTTTTGAAATTTGAATTTTGTGATTAAAAGTTTAATTTTGAAGAATTTAAATTTCAAACCCTAAGAGTTTTACAAGTTTAAAATTCAACCGTATATTGTTATATTATTACAAGCGTAATGAATATATATATATATATATATATATATATATATATATATATATATATATAATTAAAATGCTAGTGTTACCGTTAGTAGGCCTCATTCACGAAGCCGGTCTATAAGGTGGGTATAAGGTTGATGCCTATAAAATAGCGCTTAATGGGTGTACACTCACACCCACAGCTTGCTTAACTGGTAGAGGTTCGTTAGCCGAACGGGTAGGATAGGACAATCCTCTCCTCGTTAAAAGTATAATGTTAGATACAAAGTAACTATAAAATGGCTTTTATAACTTTTCAGCAATATTTTACTTATGTTTACGAAAATAAACACAACCACATCTATTGTAGTCATCAATAAATGTAATATAGTGGTGTTTACCATCCCTTATGGTGGATTTGAAGGGTCCACACACA
The DNA here is from genome assembly GCF_052625555.1 of Lactuca saligna. Classification (NCBI taxonomy): domain Eukaryota; kingdom Viridiplantae; phylum Streptophyta; class Magnoliopsida; order Asterales; family Asteraceae; genus Lactuca; species Lactuca saligna. Next base: position 58,016,521 of record NC_136424.1, read on the forward strand.
TGTATGTGTATGAGATCTAACAATCCCTTACCGATTTCACAAGTCCTTGTGAATGGTGATTTTGTTCATCTTTCCTAACAACTAAGATTCACATACATCATCCGATTTGAGGTTAAATGAATCCAAGATTCCTTCTAGCTAGAGCTTGGAGACATACTTCCTATTTATATGGCCAAGTAGAAAATGCCATAAACATGATTTATCTAGACTATTAGAAGAATCAATATTGAAGCTACAATTTCCTTATTAGAAACACAAATAACAATTTCAAATATTCCATTGCAAGGAGAAGCTTTAAACATAAAACAACCATCTTTATAAACTATAATGTCACCTATTTCATTGTCAAATGAAAATTTGGAAATGTTGTTTATACAATGCATGGAAAGAAATAATGTTTCTAGATATCTCCGAAGAGTAATAACAATTAACTAAACTAATCATAACTCCACTACTAGACTTCAGCTCGAACTCTCTAATCATATTGACATGTGACCTTCGTTTGTTTCCCATGATTAGATTGGTCTCCCCAAGCCTAAGGTTTCTTCTTCTTTTTAGTGCTTGCAATACCGAGCATATCTCTTCACCATAACCAGTATTAAGAAACCATGAATTAGAAATAGTAATATTGTAAATTTCGATCATATAAGTGTTGTATTAGTGTCTAAGTCCATAACTATTTTGGTATGTACTTGACCCGATGGTGCATGGTCCTTTTGGGTTGCCTTCACCAAAGCAACTTGATTGGAGAAATGAATAAAGAGAGAAAGGATAATATGATTTATTAATATGTTATAAGAATAATATATTAAAGAAGAAATCATATTTGTTTAATTAATATTGGTCAATAATTAATTAAGAATTAGTTTTGTGATCAAATGTAATTAATTAAACTAGAGGGGTTGATTTGTAATTATGTGATAGTTACAAAATAAGGTAAGGATTATCTTATTTATATGGTGGACGAATTTAAGGTTGGAAAGCCTTAGAATTCGATTATGATAAGGATTCAAGGATTATCTTATTGGTTGCTTAATGGATAATCAACTAGATAAGGATAATGACTGAAACCCTATCTCTACACCTATATAAACACCCCTAGGGTCATGAATTCGTTAATCCCTTCCCAAGAGGTCCTAGATACGAATTCTAACCTCTCACCTCTCTCTTTATACCTTCTCCATTTGCTTATGGTGTTTGTGAGCCATTAGAGGAGTGACACTTGTGACTCTAAGCATTCCAAAGTCAATCCAAGGTGGAATTGGGATTGTTATTGCTACATAACAATCAAGGTATGATCTTAAACCTAATTACATGTTAATATGATTACTTGTATGCTAGAATTAGGGTTTATAGTCTTGGATTCAAAGCATGTACAATAGAGAAACCTAGATCCAAGCATTAGGGTTTGTATGAGCACATAGGATGTCTTATGACCAAAACCCATCAGTGGTATCAGAGCCTAGCTTGGTTTCAATTGTATTGATGCATTGTATAACTGGAAAATCATTTTTTGGGCTTTATGGCTGAGGAACTCGGCGAGTACCACAGTGTACTCGGCGAGTAGACCTCAACTCGGCGAGTACAGTGTGGTACTCGGCGAGTTCGAGCGTCAGATAATGCTTATCTCGGGATTTCTTGCTGTTTTTGCATTTGGATAGTTACCTTATCATGTTAGATCAATATAAATCCGATTTTATGATATATATGACTATATTCTTGATCTAATTAAAGATAATTATCAATTAACAAGATAATTGTTTCCTTATAAGATAATTGATTAATTATTTTGAGTAAATTGATAAATTGTTTTGCAAGAAATCATTAAATAAATCAAATATGGATAATTATGTGATTAAATGTTAATTTAAAATTATTTGTTATTTGATCCTTGTTGTTATGAAAGGTTTCATATTTTCCCCTTTAGGTTTTATAGTTTAAATTTGAACCCAAAAGTTTTGAAATTTTGAAATTTAAATAGTTAAAACCCTAATGTTTTGAAAAAGGTTTCAAAACTTGCCCTCAAGTTTTGGAATTTAAAAGTTGATTAAAAGGTTTAATTAGAAATGTTAAATTCTAAAACTCTAGTAATGTTTTGAAAAGTTCAAATCACACCCTTATGGTTTTATTAATTAATTAAGGAGTATAATTAAAAGAGGTTTAATAAATCCATAAAAGTTTAGGTTAACCATTTAATTGAATTAAAAGTGTAATTGTTAAAGTTAACCATATAGTATTTTAAAAGTATAAAATACACCCTATACTATATATAACATTAAAAGTCTAACATTATATATGTGTATGAGTAAAAGTCAGTCTTACCGTTAGTAGGCCTCATTCACGAAGCTGGTCTATAAGGGGTGTTTAAGGAAATTGCCTATAAAATGGTGATTGAATGGGTATCCACTCTTACCCACCGCACTCTTGACTAGTGGAGGGTCGTTAGCCGAACGGGTAGGATAGGACGAAACCTTCCATTATAAGTATAATGAAATACAAAGTAACTAAATGTTTTTCAAATTCCCAATCTTAGTTACTTAGGCAAAAGTGAATTGATGCAATTCCATGAAATTACACTTTGTGCCCTTGCGAAGACGTTAGTGGAGCGTGTGTGGTTTACCGGCACACTAAATGGTTCTAAGCAAAGGTTGCAAAGGGTGACTCAATGTTTGTCATAGTTCGGTGGAGCGTGTGTGGTTTACCGGCACATCGAATAGGTGATTGTAACATGTGAGGGCACCATGTAGTTTGCATGGTTATTCACACCCGCTTTGTGATCCTCGGCATCCCAGTCACAAACAAGATGGGCATATCGAGATTTAAACATGCCATTGAAATGTTCAATGAATCTCAAAGGATCTAGGAGTTTTCATAGGTTTAAAACTTGAATTTCTTTTTCGTTTTTCATGGTGGAAATTAGTAAATCGTCATTCACTTACCTTCAAATGTTCTACAATTTGGGTTACGGCATCCCTCTCCCGAGTTGTAGGATATTGTGTTGGGTCCTAGCCTTGGAATTTCATTTGGGTGATTTACCAAGGACTCAAGCAATCAACTAACTTGAATTCGTTTTTCTCCCGAAGTCAAAGTTCGACAACTATGGTCTTCTCAAATCCCGTGGAACAAGCATTCCACATGAAGATGATATTCCACGATTCGATCGAGGAACAAGAAATCATGCTTCACTTCCTCCTCCTCCTCCAATTATTCTCCCTAACCCACAAGATTGTAAAATTGAAAGGTTCAATATCACTCAAGACCTTTTGGCAAGTAAACATAAAGAGGGCAAGTCGGTGTGTGCACACGTCTTAGGGATGAAGTCACACATTGATAGATTAAGAATGATGGGATCCGTTGTCGGTGAAGCGATGGCTGTTGATTGGGTTCTTCAGTCACTTCCTAACTCATATAGTGAGTTCGTAAGAGAGTACTATATGATGAACCGTGATGTGACCCTTATAGATCTCACCTATATGCTTATTGCTACTGAATCAGCAATGGTTTGGCGCAATAGAAAAGCAAAGTTGATTGGTGAATCTGCCTTCAAGACCTCTATGGATATAGATAATGGCAATGGAAGACATGCAATGATCGAAAAGTTTGATCATAAGTGAAAGGCGATGTATGAAGTAGTTCCATGTGTTGTTCCAAAAGAATCAATTTGCTTTTATTGCCAAGAGAAGGGGCATTGGAGACGAAGTTGCCCTATTTACCTAAGAGATCTAAGAGATGGGAGAGTCAAAAGTATGACTACGCTTTAGGTAAGAATCCACTATCTAACTCCACTAAGTTCCTATTCATTGATTCTTAATACATGATGTGATAAGATTGCATTTGAATGTTTTGAAGGATCGGTGAAAAGAAAGGAAGCTTGATAAGAGAGCAAGATGAATCTAATCACAAGTGATGGATCTCGATCGCATGGACTTGAAGATTGGATTTTGAGCTTAGATAGTTATGATAGAGTTGTTAGAAATTTTCCTTTTACATAGTTTTCAATAGATTTTGCATTGTAAGGACAAATGTTTTTCCGCTGCTTTTATAAATAAAACAAATTTTGTTTAACTTATTTATTTGTTTACTTCCTTGCAATGAAATTGTTATGAAAATTGATGTTTACATATTTCTACAACGAATGGATATGATTCTTAGTTATGTTATTTATGGAAATGTCAAGAATTTACCAAATAGGGAGAGTTTCTCATCGCCCAAGTTTCAATTGGACAGAAACTTGGAATCATGCAACGTGGATGCACGATGAATGAGAAATTACGTATTTGGAAATTAGACTAATTCATTGACAAAGTGTCAAGTGAAGGACTAGGAGATCGAGTACACAAAGTTGTGTGTTGATCAAGTTCACCATAAGAGTAACAAAGATATTCGTCATGATTTACTAAAGGTTTAGTAAATATGATTATGCTTATAAGATTAAGTGTAATTCTGAATTGATTGAAAATGTTTAAATCAATAGCAGAACGAATAAGAAGAGTCAAGTAGGCAAAAAGATAAAAGTTTCTCCATTCTAAGAAGAAGGGAGAGTACCTTTTATGCTTTATGATAGGTCTTAATGATTAAGAACCATATCTCAATTGATCCTCTAAGTGAGTCTTAGTACAATTGTATGTTTAAGAAGAGGAATCAAGGATTGAAGAAATGGTTAAATCAAGAAGTCTATCATACTTCGTTCCAATAACAAGTCTTAAAGTTAAGATTGTGACAATGAGTGAAAAGTATTAAAGGTTTATAACATTCATTAAATGTGGAAAGTTGTGATGTCTTGAATAAGACAAAGAACAACTTGGACCAATTTATGAAGTGTTTTGATAAAAGCTACACTAACTCTTGAATATTTGTTTGTCAAAAAATGTATTGACAAGAGAATCTTATATGTCAAGGAGTCAGTGGGAGTCTTAATAGTCTTGAAAAGTTTCAAGAACAAGTCAAATAAACCTTATCGATCATCACTAGCACACAAGTTGAGGTTTACAACCTATCGTGAAGACATTATTTTGTTTCTGTGCCAATCCAATCAAGTTAATCATGCATGTGAGTCCTATGAGTTCTCATTTGAATGCATAAAAGGCAAGGACCTTGATCAATGAAAGGTACATTGATAGGAAAAAGGTGAGATGCTCAACTACTTGGAAGACGTGGTGCGCAGTTGTGCTACCATAAGGCAAGAAATCAAGATTAAGAAAGTTCGGTCCATATGAGTCTGAATTTGTTGTAAAATTTGTTTTAACAAATTCACATGGATAGGAACAAATACACCATTTAAATCTAAGTCTCATAAGATTTCCTCCTTCATGAAAATGATTGTGAGAAAATGCTTTCACTAAGAAAGATTTTAAGAAGATAGTGATTGTAAAATTGCATTCTCGAATTTGATCATGGTTACGGCATCCCTTTCCATAATTTGAATTGTGAGGTTTGGCAATTAGTCTTAATTGTTAAGACACACATATGAACTATCTAAGGCAAAGGTGTATAAGTTCAAGAAGCCTTGATAAAAGATTATCAAAGCACTAAGTATTAGAAACATGGACTTAAGAAATTCAATAGGTATTGTTTTTCTGAAAGTTAAGATGTTTATGAATACATGTCGAAGCTAGTGGGAGCATAAGTGTTATGTTTTATAATAATCATCATGATAGTGGGAGCATAAATGTTATAATTGTATGATTATTAAGGCACGTATTTCATAGTTGGCAATATTAATTATAGAAAACAAGAGTCATCCTTTGCAAAGTTGTAAGAGTTGAAAGGTTGTTTTGCTATAATTAAGGGAGAGAATATTATGCTTCATTTCAAATCTAAAGGATTAGGTTGTGGAATGTTAATAAATTTAGTCAAAGTTACATAGTGTGTTCTTAAAATTTTGATTATGATTACGGCATTCCTCTTCACAATTCGAATTTTGAGAACATAGAAAATAAAACATTGTGCGTCGTGTCCCATACGCTTCGAGTATAGGATCGATTGCAAATGATTTAATGTTTGACCATTCTAAAATTTTCCAAATGTCTAGTGCATTTAGAGGGAAAAGGGACTAGAATTGGTTTTGACTAAAATAATTAAACAACTATCAAAGGACAATCCAAAGTTCGACGAGGATTGGTCGCTTGTGAGTAGTTGGAAGTATAGTATTGGAAATTATGGAAATGTTTCCATATTGGATGGACAATATCGACATCATTACGAATAGATAAGATTCTATTAAGAAATTAGTTGTCATATGGAAAATATGGAAGCGTGTCCATATTGGGAAGTAAATATTGAAAATCTATGTCTAGATTAGAAACTTTTATGCAAAAGGATGTTCAAAGGAATGTACTTTGAGTGAGAGACATCATATCTAAGAAATTGTCTTGTAACAATCTCCGATAGAGGAATTTGTAATATCATTGGCAATAGTCTTTGAGACTTTAGTGCAGTGACATTACAAAAGGATCGTTGCATAAAGTGTTAGAATCTAGTATATTCTATAAGTAACAAGAATTTGATATTCTTACACTTAAGAAAATGGATTTGGAGTTGTAATATGAGAATGATTGGAAATGTGTTCAATTTGTCTATTTCACAAAAGTAAGAACCATAGGTAAACATTGTGTGCATGCTAGGAGCATGGGACAAGTGTTGGAATTCAAGTAAGAAGTTGATTACCCGAAACGACAAATAATGAGTAATCGATATGGTGATAAATAAAACGTGTTTTGTTTATACTCAAAGGTTTGAGGCCATATGGGATTAGTATTATTCTTGTGTTTCACCTTGCATGTTTTGACTTCCAGAATAATTGAGTTTATTAAGAATAATCGAATTATTCAAACGGGCCACAGTCGTTCATATGTTGGAAGTAGATATGAATGAAGACTGTCGTGAATTGGTGTGTGGATTGTCTAGAAGAGTATTAAACATAAGCAAATGTTTGCTGCAACGTTCATGAGTGCTTATGAATATGATTTGAGCATTGGATTAAACCCACGCTCACTTGGATCACTCCATGAATTGTATTACGAGTGATTGGTGAGACGATAACATCTTATATTCTTGAAACCGAGATGTGTGAGTTGTATCTTGCGAATCGGTTTCACATTGATAATATGTAAACGCACTAGTAACTTGGTGTTATAAAACATATTGTTGTGTTTGATTTGGTTAGTGAGTGCAAGCAAGCATTGTATCAAAGTTTATCCGTTCCTTTTATCCAAGGTAGGATAAAAGCGATATCTTTGGGCCCCTCGATGGTTTAGTGATGACATACGTAAATGCTCGGCCGGGCTAGGGCTAATTTGATTTGTTCAATTAGTCTGAAATCGAGATAGAGTACAAAGAGAATGATTTGAAATCATATCTCATACGATATCTAGAATGGAGGAATATATGATCCCTTATCTAAGGACACGCGAATCTGATATGATCAGAGTTGACAGCGGCTTTGGAAAGCTACGATTGCAGATCAGGATCAGAAGTCATACGCAGAATAGTTGTTAGACTTATCCAAGTGGGAGACTGTTGGATTAGTGTCTAAGTCCATAACTATTTTGGTATGTACTTGACCCGATGGTGCATGGTCCTTTTGGGTTGCCTTCACCAAAGCAACTTGATTGGAGAAATGAATAAAGAGAGAGAGGATAATATGATTTATTAATATGTTATAAGAATAATATATTAAAGGAGAAATCATATTTGTTTAATTAGTATTGGTCAATAATTAATTAAGAATTAGTTTTGTGATCAAATGTAATTAATTAAACTAGAGGGGCTGATTTGTAATTATGTGATAGTTACAAAATAAGGTAAGGATTATCTTATTTATATGGTGAACGAATTTAAGGTTGGAAAGCCTTAGAATTCGAGTATGATAAGGATTCAAGGATTATCTTATTGGTTGCTTAATGGATAATCAACTAGATAAGGATAATGACTGAAACCCTATCTCTACACCTATATAAACACCCTTAGGGTCATGAATTCGTTAATCCCTTCCCAAGAGGTCCTAGATACGAATTCTAACCTCTCACCTCTCTCTTTATACCTTCTCCATTTGCTTATGGTGTTTGTGAGCCATTAGAGGAGTGACACTTGTGACTCTAAGCATTCCAAAGTCAATCCAAGGTGGAATTGGGATTGTTATTGCTACATAACAATCAAGGTATGATCTTAAACCTAATTACATGTTAATATGATTACTTGTATGCTAGAATTAGGGTTTATAGTCTTGGATTCAAAGCATGTACAATAGAGAAACCTAGATCCAAGCATTAGGGTTTGTATGAGCACATAGGATGTCTTATGACCAAAACCCATCAATAAGCACCTGATTATCCTTGGGATCTTTCAAGTACTTGGAGCGACTTTGCTTCCAATGCAACTTCACAACACAGTAGAAGCAAAAGGCTTCTTTAGGACCACTCCCTTTCCACTTAGGATTGGAATGCTTTCTTTTGTGTACACTACCACTTTAAAAGGAAAGGACTATATGGGTTAGACAACATGAACTTTCTTTACGCTGACTTCAGCTGTTTGGAGTAGATTGTAGAGCTACAACAATGTTTTGTCCATACTAGTCAAATGAAAAGTCACGATAAAAGTATCACATGAACGTGGAATAGAACCAAGCACAAGATCCGCTTCTAGGTTCTCATCAAAGACAACATTGAGGTTCTCAAGTCTGTCACTGTAGGTCTTCATCATATGAACATGAGTACACACAAAACCACTTTCTTTGAGTTTTTAAGATTTTAGGTCTTTGATAACTTCAAATCATTATTGCATTGACCTTTGCTAACTCATTTTCGCTATTTGCAAGTTCATTTCATAAGATGAAACGTCCTCCAATATGTGTTGGAGATCCGAGGACATGGTGGCTATCATAATGCAAGAGACCTTATTCGAGTCATCGACATGTTTGGAATATACATCTTTTTTTTCATCACTTTAGTGTTCATCGATTTCAGGAGTTTGATCATCGAGCACGTAGTGACGATTATTGTACCTCAGTGTGTTTCTCATCCACTCGGGGTAGCTAGCCCCGCCAGTGAGTTTCTCTCTTTGGAGAACAAAAATGAGTGAGAAGTTTGAGTTTGTGGGAGGAGGAGGAGTTTAACCCGATATATATATATATATATATATATATATATATATATATATATATATATATAGAGAGAGAGAGAGAGAGAGAGAGAGAGAGAGAGAGTTCAGTTAGTTTATTTAATACTTTAAATAATTACCCAATTTATTTTAAAGCTAGGATCCATATTTTCAATTTGTTTTATGAAGAGGGATACTGTAATCATATTACAAAGTTCTTTTAGGTAGGTAATTTACTTTTTTAATTTTCAATCAGTATGAAACTCATAGATATTTGATATTCATATAAGCTATCCAATTCCATGTTAATTTCGGATTTACATATATTCTAACACTTGAATCTTCTATTTTTCCCTTGTACTATTTAAATCGTCCATTTAGTCCTTGAGTTATATGTGGGGCGTACCACAAGGTACGCTTAGCATACAAGCTGTAAAGCGAGTACATGGGGCATACCAAGTAGTATGCTTAGCGTACTCATGTGAAGACTTAATCGGGGATTCAGAGGCGTACGTTGGGCATACAGAAGTATATGTGGGGTGTACGTAATGACTTGGAAACCCTAATTTCTAGGGTTGGTCACTATATTACCATCCTAATGGACATGAAACCCTCATTTACTCATCATCCTTTGTCCTCCTAGCCCTATACTTGAAACCCTAACTCGTTAGTTGAGTGTTCTTGAGATTAGAAGGTCTTTTGGGTGTATTTTTGGTGTTTTGAAGGAAGGAGATCATCTTGAACCTTTATTGGAAGAGTAGGAGCTTGTACATCCGGAATATCATCATTATTTGGCACTCCTTAGAGGTATAAAGCTCTTATCTTGAAGTGTCATAGCTTAGATCTAGTTGTAGCTTGCTTTTAGTTAACTTTTGGTCCCATGAGTGAGTTTTAGTGGCTTGATGCAATTCCAGATGTTATGAGTTGCCCCTATTAAGTTTTTGAGATTTATTAGTCTTAAAGTTGCCACCTTTAAGGTCTAAATCCATCCATGCATGTGTTATGCAATTTTTGTGAAAGTAGGATGCTCCATCTTGAAGTTGGGACCTTTTGGGGCAAGAAAAGTCACCAAGTCAGTGACTTTATAGTTCTTGACGTCCTTTAGGGCTTAGATCTGGATTTTGCGTTATTAGTCTTAGGAATTAAGAGCTTAAGGCAGTTTTTGGCTTAATAGCTTCGTACGTTGGGCGTACAAGTTCGTACCCACAACGTACAACCCAGGTTGCATGTATGCTTAGCGTACAGCTGAGTACGCTCCACGTACTTAGCCTGTTGGGCTTCGCATCTTTTGGGCCTTCTAGATTGTGGATTTGGGCCTTGGTCTTGGATCAAATTAAGTCAGGGATACAATGGTCATTCTGCTCCAAGTTTGAGTGGTGGTTATGATTTGGAACCTAATTACTAATTGGGTGTTCATTGGATTGTTTAACTCGGGGAGTCGTCAGGGCAGCAGCTAGGAATTTCTTTAAGTGAGATTTAGCATTCGAGGTGAGTTCCCTCACTGGGTTTATTGGGTCTAAGGCACCATTGTTGGCCCTTATTGATTATTTTAGGATGCTAGGAGTCTGTGTGACCCTTGCATGTGTTGTGTGCTGTTATGTATACTAGTCGGGCTCGATGGCGGGCAAGGCCCGATGACTGGAACATATGCTAGAGTTTATGATCATTATATGTTTTAGCATCACTACGTGATATATATTGTATGTGTGTAGTGGGTAAGGCCCAGTGATAAGCGAGGTCTAATAATAACAGATATGTAAACCGAGCGAGGCTCGATGCCAGGCAGGGCTTGATGTCAGGTGGGGGGTTAGTATGTGATTTATTATGTATGGTATGGGGTAGTTTGGGGAACTCACTAAGCTTTGTGCTTACGGTTTTTAGTTT